>NC_037350.1:44427424-44742424 GCF_002263795.3 Bos taurus
AACCCCCCCTCTTTAGTCTTCCTTATTAATTAATTAATAACCAACTCTGGTTGGCTATTAAGGATGCAACCAAAGCATCCTTGCAGGGAAATAAGACCCATAAGCTATTACTTTTTGCGTCTAATACTGTGTGTGTGTCTGTGTGTGTGTGTAAAACATAGATAAGTGGTAACTGTCATCGTTAAAACCACATAGTAGTTCAATACAGACAAGCTTTCAGCAATCTTCAGTTATAGCATTTAGACTTCACATTCTAGACTCTTTCCAATCTGAGATAACATGCTAGGCCTAATTTGCATTCACTGTAAAATATAGATTTAAAAACAAAATTCATCTGCACATTTTGCCCTTTTCTTCAGTACTCGAAAATCTTCCTAAACTCAGGGTGTTAAACACACCTTTGTTTCCTCCAATTTAACTGTGATTCAATTATGAGTAACTTAACACTAAGCACCACAGTTTTCAACATCTCCTGTCCTCAAGATGTGATTGACCATGGAAGCACTGCAATGTAGGAAAGATGACAGTAAGACTTCTGTGCAAACATGACATCCTAAGTATATTTAGTACCCAATGGGTCTTAGTATGGTCTCTTTCAAAACAATTGTTTTTTCTATCCAATTGTTAGAAGTTTGTGTTCATTCATTGCAAACACATACATTGTATAATACTAACCCCTCCAACATCTGGGGCAATCCTGACTTTATCTCAGCTTTGTGAAGCTTTCAACTTCTGTGCTGACCAAGAAACTATCCAAGTAAGAACACCTATTTAATAAATAGAATGATTTTTTTTCTTACTAATGACCAAATATGATTGTTAAAATGCTTTGAATGTGATACAGAACCTACTTGCATGTGTCATCTTGGGCAAGTTATGTTTTTTTCTCAGCTTCAGTTTTCTTACTTTGTATATAGTGGTAGCATACGGAGGAGCCTAGTGAGATAATACAATTAAAAAAAAAATAAAACAACTGTTCAAAAAGCATAAGATGTTATATAAACTATAGCTGCAGTGCATGCATACTTCAGGGCTGAGAGTTGAGGTACAGACCACAGCAATTTGAATTTTTGGTTTCCCTGTGCATCAAAAAGCTATGTTTACTCTGTTACATGCAGTAATAGCATTGTCTAAAGAGAAGTACATACCTTCATTTTCAAATGTTTTATTGCTACAAAGTACCAAAGCAATTATAATAGTAATATCAAAGATCACTGATTGTGGATCACCATAACAAATAATGAAAATGAAAAAGGTTGAAATAAGGCGAGAATTAAGAAAATGTGACGCAGAGACACAAGTGAGAGAATACCATTGGGAAAACAGCACCGATGGACGTGACCCACGAAGGGCCGCCACAAACCTTCCATTTGTGAGAAACTTGGTGGGCTGCCATCTATGGGGTCGCACAGAGTCGGACACGACTGAAGTGACATAGCAGCAGCAGCAGCAGTGTCTGTGAAACACAGTGAAATGAGGGATGTGACCGTGTGCTAAGTTGCTCAGTCACGTCCCACTCTTTGAGACCCTGTGGACCAGAGCCCACCAGGCTCTTCAGTCCATGGGATTCTCTGGGCAAGAACACTGGAGTGGGTTGTCATGCCCTTCTTCAGGGGATTTTCCCCACCCAGGGATCAAACCTGCGTCTCTTACGTTTCCTGCATTGGTAGGTGGCTTCTTTACTCTAACGCCACCTGGGAAGCCCCCACAACGAGGTATGCCTGAATATTAATATGTTTCTTTGGTCTCAGCCAGCCTGGTTAAATCATGCTTGACAGTGCTTCCCACAGCTGGCTCTACATCCTGCTTCTAAGGACTGGAAGCTTGCCTGTTCTCTCCAACTCCTAACTCCTAATCTAACCCATCCATTTATCTTGCTTTTTGCAGAAGCCCTTGACTATCTCGGGGGAGAGAGTTAAGACCATTCAAGTGGGAAGTCCCTGAGCCCTTGATACACCACGGTTGTTTAGTGACTTCTCCTTTATCTCTGTCATCGCCACTCCCTCCGTTACAATGCCCACCCGCCCTGGGCCCCACAGAGATGATCATTTTGCTTGGCCTGGCAATGTTTACAGATACATTATCACTGTAACCATGTGTGTTATTATGAACACTACTGAAGGCTAAACCATACCACTGACTACAATGCTTTTTCTTTATTTCCCTGGTGAAAATAAGTGCCTAACCTGTGTATGTGCTATGTCATCCAATCTAAGATGGGCAAATGCCATCTTAATATATTCAAACTCACTCAATATAGTATTAATTTGGTCTTAGTGGTGAGTTCAGTCCTGGAGCTTCTTGACCTGGGAAGAGTAACCCTAGGCCATCCATGCCACTGTTTCCATGGGCCATGCCCTCCAACCATCCTAGAGATTGTCTCCCCTGGTTTCTCAAGGAGGGCACCATCTCCTGGATCCTGTACCTTCCTCATAGTTTGCTCCCTTATTTGGGTGGTGCCCATTCTCCAGGGACTTCCTAAGAAAGGATTTATAGAAAACAACACTTTTTGAGACTTGGAACATCTGAGAATGAATATTCTACCTTCACACTTTATTTCTAATTTGTCTGAATAAGAATTCTAGGATGGAAACAATTTTTCCTCAGAATTTTGAAGGCATTAATTCATTTTCTTCTAGTTTTGAGCATTACTTAAATTGAGAAATATCCTGCCATTCTGAATCTCGATTCTTCTTAAGACATCACTTCTTTCTAGAAGCTCTCGGTATACCTGTTATCGCCAGGGCTTCTGAAATTCCACCATTATGTATCTTAGTAAAAGTAAGTGTCTCTCAGGCGTGTCTGACTCTTTGCAACCCTATGGACTGTTGCCTACCAGGTTCCTCCGTCCATGGGATTTTCCAGGCAAGAATACTGGAGTGGGTTGCCATTTCCTTCTCCAATGATGTATCTTAGTGAAGGTTTAATATTATCTCTGGTGCTGGGTTTATTTTGATCTAAAATCACATGTCCTTGTGTTTGGGGAACCGCTGAGTTATTTCACTGGGAATCATCTCATTTCTATTTGCTCAGATGTCTCTGTGGAGCTCCTATCAGATAGGTGCTCAACCTCCTGGACACGCCCTCTAGTTTTAAACTTCTATCCTCTGTTTCCCATGTTAGTTTAACTTCTGGAAGGTCTCCTCTAATTTATCTTCCATCTCTTCTACTGAATTTTTTATTTCCACCATTCCGTTTTTAATTTAAACTGTCTCTTTACCACCACACACCCCTCCCCCAAGTATTCTTTTTCTAAAATAGAATCCTTGTCTTATACATGGCACAGCTTATCTCTGAATGTATTAACAATCATTTTTCAGTTTTACTTCTCCCCCCAGTCTCTGTTTTCTCCCATGGCTGATTATTTGTTTCAGCCTCTCTCATTGGAGAAGCAGATCCTGCTGATCCTTGCCTGAATGTTCTCTAGGAATGGAAGCTAAAAGCTCATTGGGTGAGTGGGTGACTAGCGGTTATTCACCAGGGACTTCACTGGTGAGCTGGCTTCGCTCTTCCTGGCAGAGCGCTCGGAGTCAGTATTTCTGGGTTGTTTCTCTTAGGCTGGTCAGGCGCTCTAGAGAAGACTTTAATCACCTGTGTGGATGTGTGTGCGTGTGTGTGCACATGTGTCCCCACCAGTGTTTCAGACCAGAAAAGGGCAAGAAATACTGGAGGGCTTCTCTGGTGGCTCAGTAGTAAAGACTCTGCCTCCCAATGCAGAAGATAGGGGTTCGATCCCTGATATGGGAAGATCTCACATGCCCTGGAGCAAGCAACTAAGCCCGAGCATCTCAACTACTGAGTCTGTGCTCCAGAGTCCAGGAGCCACAGCTACAGAAGCCAGTGTGCCCTGGAGTCTGAGTGCCACAGCAAGAGGAGCCACTGCAAGAGCTCCTCGAACCGCAACTAGAGAGTAACCCCCACTCACCACAACTAGAGAAAAACCCTCGCAGCAAAGAAGACCCAGCACAGCCAAAAAAGGAATACTTTTTTTAAAAAAAAAGAACCTGTAAAAAGAAAAGAAAAGCTGGGCATCCTAGCCCTCAGTATGTAAGCTCAATCCTCTTGTTTTTAAGACTGTCCCCTCTGCCTGTCTGTCTCCAGGACATCATTTGCTCCAGTCATCTGCTGGGGTTGACAGCTGACCTGTGGCATGGAACAGGTGAGGGGTCTGGTGGGCTAGGTCCCTCTTAACCTCACTTCCAACAGAACTTCTGGAGTCCTAATGATACCCATTCCTGGATCTTTTTTTTTTTTTTTCAAAAAATTTCCCCTCGAATCAGGCTACTTCTCAACTTTTCCTGCAGCTGACTTAGAATTTAGCTTTCTCAGATCTGCTCCCAGCTTCCAAATTTTTGTTGCTGTTGTCTTCATTCTTGTTTATTTTGCCTTCATAGGTTTGTACCTTTCAAAAAAAAAAACAAAAGTCATTGTCATTTGAGTGAAGCAAATGAGCTAAGTGCTACTAATTAATCAGGGAGAGGGGTAAGCTAAAGGTATAGGATTATCTACAAGACTTAAAATAAATGAACAATAAGGATATACTGCATAGCATGCGGAAATATAGCAATTATTTTGTAATAACTTTAAATGGAGTATAATATGTAAAAATATTGAATCTCTACATTGTACACTTGAAACTAAAGTAATATTATAAATCACCTATACTGCAATAAAAATAGATAAAATAAAATGCCATAGGGTATCTATTCACAATGCAAAAAAGATCCAGGTTATATTTTAATAATGAATTATTTTTAACATGCACTTTCATAACAACAGAACTTAAAGAAACATTTTGTTGTTTTTGCTCAGTCGTTAAGTAATGTCAGACTCTTTGGGACCCCATAGACTGCAGCATGTGAGGCTCCTCTGTGCCCTACTGCTGCTACTGCTGCTGCTAAGTCGCTTCAGTCGTGTCCGACTCTGTGCAACCCCATAGCCGGCAGCCCACCAGGCTCCGCCGTCCCTGGGATTCTCCAGGCAAGAACACTGGGGTGGATTGCCATTTCCTTCTCCAGTGCTTGAAAGTGAAAACTGAAAGGGAAGTCGCTCAGTTGTGTCCGACTCTTCGCGACCCCACGGACTGCAGCCTACCAGGCTCCTCCACCCTTGGTATTTTCCAGGCAAGAATACTGGAGTAGGTTGCCATTTCCTTCTCCACTGCATGAAAGTGAAAAGTGAAAGTAAAGTCACTCAGTCGTGTCCGACCCTCAGCAATCCCATGGACTGCAGCCTTTTAGGCTCCTCTGTCCATGGGATTTTCCAGGCAAGAGTACTGGAGTGGGGTGCCATTGCCTTCTCCGTGTGCTCTACTATCTCCCGGAATTTGCTAAAATTCAAATCCATTGAGTCGGTGATGCTAACCATCCCATCCTCTGTCTCCTCCTGCCCTCAATCTTTCCCAGCATCAGGGCCTTTTCCAATGAGTGGGCTCTTCCAATCAGGTGGCCAAAGTATTGGAGCTTCAGTTTCAGCAACAGTTTCATTCATTCTTCTGATGCGTATCTGTATTCTTGTAATTCCCTTTGGTGATGTGGGGAGGGGAACTGCTATGCAGTTAGCATAAAGGAGTAAAACTTCAGGAAAAATAAACAAGTTTAAACCCTTTTTTAAAACCAACAACATATTTTTTTTTTAAATCTTCGATTTTTGATAATGGTTTAAAAATACGTCCTGATTCTTGTTTTAGTTAATTTGTTCCTGGTTAAACTGGGCCTTCTGGGTCTGCGGCCGTTCAGCTGGCTGGCGTTCCTACTCTAAAATATACCTGTGCCTACGAGCTTCCTGCAGGTTAGTTTCCGCTGCTGCGGAAACTGCCATTACCCGCACTGCATTTCAATGACTTCCTGCAGGCGAACACCTGGAGGCAATCACCTGTGCTCGTCTGCCAGCAGACACAAATATGCTTTAGAACAGAAAAACTGTACGTCTGATTTAAGGAAAAAAAGACCAGCTCCTTGTGTAATGTTTTACTTCCGTCTGAGTGAAATGCTAGGTTATTCGGTCTAGGAATTTGAGCCTCTAACCTAGTGCTTGTTGATCCATTTTTTTTTCAGCACGGAATTGCCAAACAGAGATTTTTCTATTATCTTTACCCTCTGTCTGATGGATCAGTTCTTCTGCTCTTACAGGATATGGGTCAGAGACAATGAGTAAAGAAGGATGAAAAATCAAAAACCTACTTTTTAATGGGAGATGGCAAGAATTTTAACTTGAGATGCTTTAAGTAACAAATTTACAAGTCTATTGAAAGCAGGTCAGGGTTCAAGAAGGAGTTCCAGGCTCCCCCGTCCCTGGGATTCTCCAGGCAAGAACACTGGAGTGGGTTGCCATTTCCTTCTCCAATGCATGAAAGGGAGAAGTGAAGGTGAAGTTGCTCAGTCGTGTCCGACCCTCAGCGACCCCATGGACTGCAGCCTACCAGGCTCCTCTATCCATGGGATTTTTCCAGGCAAGAGTACTGGAGTGGGGTGCCATTGCCTTCTCCAAAGGAGTTCAGGAACATGTAAACTTGAGTTCTACTTTATTTTAATACATAAGTGGACTCAGTAACATTTTATATACCTGAGGATGGTCCCTAGAGACAATCTGGATGATGAAGGCTACTTTAGCTAAGTCATTAACGTTTTGCACTTGAAGGTAAATGGAGATTTAAATGACACCTTTAGAGGTATCAAAATACCATCAAAATACTTTTTAAAAGATTTAAAATTATAAGTACTGAAAATAAGGTTTGAATCTATTTTTATAGTTTTATAGACTACTACTTAATGGTTTTGCTGCTGCTGCTGCTAAGTCACTTCAGTCGTGTCCGACTCTGTGTGACCCCATAGACGGCAGCCCACCAGGCTCTCTTGTCCCTGGGATTCTCCAGGCAAAAACACTGGAGTGGGTTTCCATTTCCTTCTCCAATGCATGAAAGTGAAAAGTGAAAGTGAAGTCGCTCAGTCGTATCCGACTCTTAGCAACCCCATGAACTGCAGCCTACCAGGCTCCTCTGTCCATGGGATTTTCCAAGCAAGAGTACTGGAGTAGGGTGCCATTGACTTCTCCAACTTAATGGTTTTATAGACCATTAAATCATTATGCATGCAAGTGTATTTTAGTTCTTAATCAGTGTTACTAAAGAGTTTCGCTTCTTTTTCCTTTTATTCTCATTCAGACAAAACTACAGATGATTAACAAGCTCTGAAGCTTCCTTTATAACACAATCAAATTTCAATAAAAATTTCATTTCCTTCTCTAATTCCTCTTTCTATAATCAGCCTCATTTTTAGACTTACAGTATCATTTTATTTATTTTTAATCTTTTTTTCTTCCTAGAGCCTTTAATCCTCATTTTATAGATATGTGCTCTGCTGTTCAGTCGTGTCTGACTCTTTGCGACCCCATGGACTGTAGCCCATCAGGCTCCTCTGCCCATGGGATTTTTCAGGCAAGAATACTGGAGTGGGTTGCCATTTCCTCCTTCAGGGGATCTTCCTGGCCTAGGGATCAAACCTGCATCTCCTGCATTGCAGGCAGATCCTTTTACCACTGAGCCATCAGGGAAGCCCCACTTTATAGATATATCTAACAATTCAGTTCCCCCTAGCACATTTTCCAATTTCTATTGTACATGTTACCAATGCACAAAGTTTGTGTTTTACCATAAGGCCTCACGTGTAAGGACCACCATGAGTTTTTGATCACCAGGCACCACACAGTCTCATCAAAACGCCCATCTGCACAACTACCTCCCTACTGGACAGGTTGCTAGACTTCTAAGCCTCCAAAATAAAACATGAGAAAATCCAAACTTTTTTCCCTCTCCTTTCTTCTGAGTCTAAAATCTTTGAATAGGTATTTGTATCAGTTAGCTTTTGTTGCATAACAAACCACCCCCAAACTTAGTAACTTAAGATATTCATTTAGCCCATAGTTCTGCAGGCTGGAGCCTGGTGGGTATTTCTGCGTGGGTATTCTGGTCTTGGCTGGATTTGCTTGTGAGTGTGGTCAGCTGCTGGGCTGGTGGAGGCTGGTTTATGTAGGAAGGTCTCAGTTGTGATGACTCATGGGCCTCTCATGGTCTCTCCTCTTCCAGCAGACTGTCTGGATCTTTACTTAGTGGTTCTGCCACGTTCAAGAGAAAGAACCAAAATGCACAAAGCCTTCTGAAGCTTTGGCTTGGAGTTGGAATTTGTTCATGAGCCTGCCATATTCTGTTTATCAAAGCAAGTCAAAGGCTAGCCCAAACTAAGAAGTAGGGGAACAGACTCCAAATCTCAGTAGAAGTTGAAATGTCATATAGCAAAAGGGTGTGCATTCAGTGAAAGAAATGCTTCATTGCTCAGTAGTGTTTGACTCTTTGCAACCCAGTGGACGGTAGCCTGCCAGGCTCCTCTGTTCATGGGATTTTTTTAGGCAAGAATACTGGAGTGGGTTGCCATTTCTTCCTCCAGGAGATCTTCCCACCCCAGGGATTGAACCCAGGTCTCCTGTTTCTCCAGCATTGTAGGCAGATTCTTTATCCGCTGAGCCATTGGGGAAGTCCCCAGTGAAAAAAATAGTTGCTTTCAGTTATTATACAATCTACCAAAGCAACCGTCAGGGCTGCCAATAAAACCCGTAGAGACTACCAATATAGGACAAATACTTCCCTCCATACGGAAAAGCTAAAAAGAAACAGCAACAAATCACCAGATATATGAAAAGAAAAGATTTGGAGGCTAAGAAAAGGGGAGGAATTTGAGAGAAGTAAAATCTCTTTTCCTCCTTACCAACTTTTAAAATCCACTGCAAGAAACAAAAGGCTATTTTGAAAATCTCTGATCTGTATTCTCCACATGATCTGAGAGTACATCACATCTATCAAAATAAGATCAAGTGTAATAAAAGGAGAAGAATCTGGGAACAGGACAAATAAAATGAAAGTGTTATTTTCTTGCATTTTCCTAAAAAAGAATAAAAGTTATAAATTGGTATTAGACTTTGATAAGTCAAAAAAATGATTGCTCTAACCTCTAGGCCACTCCCTAAAAGAATAATCAATGAGTGTGTTGCTTCCAAACTAATAGCAGGAAACCCTGAATCCTGTGAGCCCTGTTAGCAGCCCCCTAGAGGGTGGTTATCCAGGGCTGGTGGTGTGCAGTCACTCAGTTATGTCTGACTCTGTGACCCCATGGGCTATAGCCCGCCAGGCTCTTCTGTCCATGGGATTCTCCAGGCAAGGATACTGGAGTGGGCTGCCATGTCCTTCTCCAGGGGATTTTTCCAACCCAGGGATTGAACCCACATCTCCAGTGTCTCCTGCATTGTAGGCAAATTCTTTATCCTCTGAGTCATTGGGGAAGTGTAGTATGGGAAAACCAAAAGATGAGTATAATTAGTACAAAAGGTATTAAAAATGGAGAATGAAAAAGGAACATAAAGTAGATGGGACAACTAATAAAGCATTCGATAAGATGCCCTCCCCAAGCCTCTAGGAATGGAGATGCACTCAAGAAATGAGCTCACACCAGAGAGGCCTGACGCTGGTGGGCCCAGAGGAAGAAAGTGGAGGATACTCGGCAAGCAGCCTACTGCATGATTCCTGACTCCATGGGCCGTGCACAGTTCCCTCGAAGGGGTTCTTGACCCTCCCTGTCCTTCCCTTGTCAACGCCACTCTTTCACTCCATCCCCAGAGCCTCTCCCCAGAATTTCCAGGATAACTGAATTTTTAAAATGTACTATTTATTCTTTAAAACACATACTAAAAAGAAGCTCAAGAAATCCAAAAGTTAGTTCTTTGAACAAGAATAATAGAAAGAAGACAGAAATAACAACTTCAAGAGTAAAATAAAAACAGATAATTTTTTTTTAACCCTAAATAGTGATCCTGATTCTGAAAACATTACAAAAAAACATTATTCCGATACTTTTAAAGACATAGATGAAGTGGACAAATCCCTAAAGAAAATATAAAGTAGATGAGGAGAAATAGAACATTTTTGTAGTCCTTTTTCTATTAAGGATATTGAATCCATAATCAAAAGCCTTCCCAAAAAGAAACCTATCAGTTATTTAGGGGAAAAATGACATTCATTTTACCAAACTTTCAAAAAGAATATACAAAGAATATTCTTCATTTCATAAGACCAAAACAACCTTGATCCAAAAAATCTCCCTCAGATATAAACAAAACATTATAGGCTGATCTCACTCATGAACATAGAAAAATATAAATTCATCTTTAAGGAAACTACACATAAAGCAAGTTATATCTTTTCCAAATGTTTAGCAGGGGGAAAAAGCAAACATTTTTAAAAAGAAAAAATTTATTAAGAATATTCTGGAAAAAGAAATATGGAAGGTATCAAATGTAAAGCAGAAGACATAAAACAAGATGACAAAAGCAAGTGAAATTCTGTTAGTTTCAAAATTAAAATGTGAATGGATTCAACTATTTTGTTAAAAAGAAAAAAAATGAAGATTTTCAAATTTGATAAAAAGGTAAAAATCTAATCTCTTACTGTTTACAAGACACCTAAAACAGAAGGATTTTACTGGGGGTGATTTTACTGGGGGTAAAAATAAAATGGTAAATGTATGCTAGGCAAAGATCAGTATCAGATCAGATCAGATCAGATCAGTCGCTCAGTCATGTCCGACTCTTTGCGACCCCAAGTACTACTATTTGACAATGAAAAAGGTATGAAGTGCTGATAAAAACTACAATATGGATAACCTTTAAAAACATCACGTTCAATCAAAGAAGCCATACAAATGGTATGATACTGTTCATATAAAATGTCCAAAAAAGGGCAAACAATTTGAGACAAACTACATTAGTTGTTGCTCAAGGCTGGGGAGGGGAAGTGGAATAATGGCATGAGGTTACTTTTTAGGACGATGGCAATGTTTTCAATCAAATTTTAGTGATGGTTGTGCAACTTGGTAAATATACTAAATTCATTAAATCACATATTAAAATTGTATGAATTTTATGATATGTAATTATGTCAATAAAACTATCACAATTATCAGTTTAAGATAGTAAGCATAAAGTGAGATCCAAATAAATTATGTTATACTTACATGACAAAACTTTTCAAGTCATAGACTTTGTTTTACACTTCTTATTTTGTATTGGGGTATAGTAGATTAACAATGTCGTGATAGTTTCAGGAGAACAGTGAAGGGACTGAGCCATACACATATGTGAATCCATTCTCCTCCACACTCCCCTCTCACCCACGCTGCCACATGACGTTGAGCAGAGTTCCATGTACAGTATGTCCTTGTTGGTTATCCATTTTAAATATAGCCGTGTGTATGGCAACTATGAGTTTGCTCTCTAAGTCTGTGAATCTCTTTCTGTTTTGTAAATTCTTTCGTATTACTTCTTTTTAGATTCCACATATAAGGGATGCCATACAGTATTTCTCCTCTGTCTGACTTACTTCTAAAGTCATAATCTTTTATATACTAAATAGCATTGCATATTACACGTGCAAAGAATATTGGGAAAATTTAACTTTAAAGAAAATTGTGGAAATCAGATCTACAGAATGATTCCACTTCAGAAACCTGAACATTTGTATGTATTTTTTAGAAGAGAAATGTAGAAACGCTTACCCCCAAATTTCTAACACAGAATTAATACTTAAAGAAGATAGGATTGGAGGGGGCTGGAGTAAAATGTCACATTTTCTAAGATCACTTCTTTAGCTTTTGCAATGAGCTTTCTAACTATGTTGATTAAAATTTTCAACCCAGGCTTTGAGTTGAGGAAAGCAATAATATCAAGTGGGCGATAATGTAAGAATTAATATGAAGAACCTAGGAACGTGATTAGTGTGTACCAAGTCACTTCAGTCGTGTCTGGCTCTTTGCAATCCCGTGGACTGCATCCCGCCAGGCTCCTCTGTCCATGGGATTCTCCAGGCAAGAATACTGGGGCAGGTTGCCATGCCCTCCTCCAGGGGAACTTCCCGAACCAGGGACAGAACCTGTGTCTCTTGGGTCTCTTGCAATGGCAAGCGGGCTCTTTACCACTAGTCCCACCATCGGTAATGAAGGTTTAATGGATATAAATAAAACCCATCCCTCAGAAAGAGAGTGTCCCTGTGTTTCTGGTGCCCGAAGAATGGCAGGACTATTCCATCAGTTATGGAAAATCAGGTCCCCGAAGTGATTTGATTGGACAGAAACCTTGGATTTGCTGAGTCAATGCTTTTTCCTTCAGGTTGCTGCTGCTGCTGCTGCTGCTGCTAAGTCGCTTCAGTCGTGTCCGACTCTGTTCGACCCCATAGACGGCAGCCCACCAGGCTCCTCCTTCAGGTTGGATGTTAGTTAAACAAGGATGGCTCCTCTGTCCGTGGATTTTCCAGGCAAGAGTACTGGAGTGGGGTGCCATTGCCTTCTCCGAAAAAAATAATAATAAATAAATAATAAAGATTTCATTACCTCCTTATTGCTAGTACAAAACACCATTAAAAAAATAAAGGTTTCTTTTATAGTAAGTTCATAAAATTTTTGAGCAGGTGTTTCTGGAGAGTTTGCAATTTTGTTTCCTTTAGTGAAGCTGATTTGAGAATATTCATGTCCTTTGTTCTTGCCTGGAGAATCCCAGGAACGGGGGAACCTGGTGGGCTGCCGTCTATGGGGTCGCACAGAGTCAGACACGACTGAAGTGACTTAGCATAGCATGTCCTTTGTAGGCTGTACTACCTCCCAGGCCAGGCCCGTCTGATGCTGGTCACAGCTAGGAAGGTGCTGTCCACAGGTGGTGAGAAGGCTGAACTAGTGCAGTCAGTTCTGTGGTACAGTCATCAATTCTTCACCCCATCCCTCCCGCCTTGGGCTCCAAGGTAAAACCAAACAGCCTGGCCGGCACAGGGAGGATGTCCCCGCGGCTGCTTTTCTTGGCCAATTGCCAGAGTGACAATTCCAAGGAAATCAGAGGTTGTCCTTCCTCTTCCAAGAAGCAGAAGAGCCTATTTACCATTGCTGATCGTGTTCCCTTTGGGAATGGAAGTTTTCTTTGAGGGTGATCGCAAGAAATTATAGTGAGGCTCATTGATATTGGTCAGGAGTTTTTCTGGCTAAGAATTATGCCCTTGCTAGACCTAGTGAGAAAGGACTAGAGATTAAATAAAAAATTCAGGACCTTTCTCATCAAACCTACCACAACCTAGTCCCCAAATTAATAACTGAAAACAGTAAAACTTCCCAAAGCAGAAGTGGTACAATTTATTTTTTTTTATCATAGTGCTATAAATGCAACCAAAGATTTAAAATGGAAAACAAAAAGCCAAAATCCTCCTTCTTCCTCTAAGTCCAACTAACTGAAAATATTAAAACACCTATGTAAATAACATTTGAGTCAAAAAAGAAATTAAACGTGATTACAGATTTAAATATTATGAATATACATAGAGAGTGACCTTAAGGAAAACATTTATTATACCAATACAATGAAAGCTGCACTCTGAGGGAAAATATACTCATCTTAAATATTTCCTCCTTGGATTTATTGGGGGTATAATTGACCAATAAAATTTTTATTTATTTAAGGGTTCCAATGTGATGATGTGATATGTGTATACATTGTGAAATGATTACCCAATCATGCTTATTAACTGCCGTCACCCAGCATAGTGTCCATGTTTCTTCATGTGGGTGGTGAGAACATGTAAGGTCTTTTCTCTCAGGAAATTTCAAGTGTAGAGAACAGTTAGAGTCTCAGAACTCAATCATCTTATTACTGAAGTCCCAAATGCATTTTTATCACTAAACTAGGAAGAAAAAAAAAAAAAACCTAAAAAAGTATTTAACTCAAAAAGCTAATATCACAGCAAAATAAACTAGGAAAAAGATAAGACATAAGTATTAAATAAATGCAAAAGTATAAAAATGAATCAAAAAAGAAAACTGATCAATACAAAAGACCACTTCCAAAATAGTCCAATAGAATTGATAAAAACCTGAGCAGGTCAGGAGATACACATATACATACATACATACATATATCTTAACTGATGATAAAATCATCATAATGAATCTACATAATTTTAACCGTGATCACTTTTAGTAAACTCTATTACAAAATGTGTTCTAAAATGTAAATAACATTCCTTGAAATAAATTTTAATATATTGCTTTGAATTGAAAAACGCAGTGTTTTCCTGATGCAAGGTAACTCTGGTTTAGTTGATAGATTTGAAAATGAGAAATGACTTAGCTAATTAGATTTCATAGCAGACATTTTCCATAAGTTGAATGCCCTAAATCCACAGCTCTACAGACATTAATAAAATACATATTTAAAGCTTGTGGTAAATTTTAAAAGATCCTTATAAAATCTTGCACTGAAAAAGATTTCAAAATGAAAAATAACGTGTTTTTCTTAACTCCCTATTTAAAAATAAGCTTTTATCTGAAGCACAACATACTTACAGAAAATGTCCACAGATCATGAATGTACAGTTCAGTGAATTATCACTAAGCAAAGTCACCTGTGTATCTACAACCTAAATTTAAAAAATAGAGCATTACCAACATCTCACACCTATCTTATTAATCTACCAGTACTTTTTAATGTAGTGTTTCGAACAAGTTACCATGAAGCAAAAATTAAACCCGAAACAAAAACAAACAGCAATAAAGAAATAGCTAAGAGAGGTGGTAGATTGGATTATTGGTTAGCAAGCATTCACTCCTCTACCCCTCGCATCCATGATAATAATACTCTTGGGCACCTGACTTTATTTGGCCAATGGAATGTGGGCAAAAGCATTGGTGCGTCAGATCTGAGCCTAGGGTTTAAGATGCTCCACATGCTTTTTACCGTGACCTGAGGAGCGACATGAGAAACGCTGGGCAAGCTGGAATCAAGATTGCTGGGAGAAGTATCAATAACCTCAGATATGCAGATGACACCACCCTTATGGCAGAAAGTGAAGAAGTAAAGAGCCTCTTGATGAAAATGAAAGACGAGAATGAAAAAGTTGGCTTAAAACTCAACATTCAGAAAACTAAGATCACAGCATCCGGCCCCATCACTTCATGGCAAAATAGATGGGGAAACAGTGGAAACAGTGTCAGACTTTATTTTGGGGGGGCTCCAAAATCATTGCAGATGGTGACCACAGCCATGAAATTAAAAGACGCTTACTCCTTGGAAGAAAATTTATGACCAACCTAGACAGCATATTAAAAAGCAGAGACATTACTTTGCCAACAAAGGTCCGTCTAGTCAAGGTTATGGTTTTTCCTGTGGTCATGTATGGATGTGAGAGTTGGACTGCAAAGAAGGCTGAGTGCCGAAGAATTGATGCTTTTGAACTGTGGTGTTGGAGAAGACTCTTGAGAGTCCCTTGGACTGTAAGGAGATCTAACCAGTCCATCCTAAAGGAAATCAGTTCCAAATATTCATTGGAAGGACTGATGTTGAAGCCGAAACTCCAATCCTTTGGCCACCTGATGTGAAGAACTGACTCATTTGAAAAGACCCTGATGCTGGGAAAGATTGAAGGTGGGAGGAGAAGGGGACGACAGAGGTTGAGATGGTTGGATGGCATCACCGACTCAATGGACATGAGTTTGAGTAAACTCCGGGAGATGGTGCTGGACAGGGAGGCCTGGCGTGCTGCAATCCATGGTGTCATAAAGACTTGGACACGACTGAGCGACTGAACTGAACTGAGGAGAGCATGCCCACTATGCCTTCATACTGGATTCCAGAAGGAGACACAGAAAATGGACCAGAATTGACCCACGGCTTAAACCTGAGTTATCCCTACTGACCTACATACTTGCCAGGGAGAGAAATAACTGCTTTTCGATATAAATGCCTCTGAGATTTTGTTGGTTACACAGCAAAGGCCCACTACTATAATCTTCATTTGGTAGATCTCAGTAAAGTTTAAGTGAATTAATTCTAATGACTGGGTAGCATATCCATTCTTTGCTTTCAAGAAAATTGAAGAATAAATTAGTTTCGTCAAAAGATAGATTATTAAAAGTAATTTTATCGGTAGGTGATTTTTTGGCATATGATCCAGATGTGGTTAAATACATTGAGCAGCACTGCTGCTAACAAAACCTCCATTCCTGTCCATTTATATGAACAAGGTCTCTCAGGGATCACATCCAGATACATTTTATACATGAATAGAATTGATGTGAGCCCTGTCATTCAAGCCATGATCAATATTTATCCATGGATACACAAAAATAACCCAATCTTATTCATGTCATTAAGAGTTTTTTCCCAGTAATTAAAAAAAAATTGTCTAATGATTATTTATGGAAATTTGTAATATAGGTAAGTTGTTTTGACCAATTATGTACTACTAACAATTCTAATGATAGCTCTATCCAAGAGGCAATTAACACTCAGAACCTTATGTTCACAGGTAATTGCAAAATTAAACATTCAATTTATATGTATATTCTTTGTTGTAGAAAATAATGGTGATTAACATAGTTTCAAAAATAAACATATATTAAAACAAATGCTCTGGGGGAGGAGGTAGTAGAAGGAAGATGGAAATATAGGGAGAAAAATATGAAGAACAATTTTTCATTGTTAAGATCTGATCCATATTTTTCTAAATCGAAGTATAGCTGATTTATGATACTGTGTTAGTTCTTAGGTGCACAGCAAAGTGATTCGGGTGTCTGTGTGTATGTATATTTTCCATTATACATTGTTGCTGCTGCTGCTGCGAAGTCGCTTCAGTCGTGTCCGACTCTGTGTGACCCCAGAGGCAGCAGCCCAGCAGGCTCCCCCGTCCCTGGGATTCTCTAGGCAAGAACACTGGAGTGGGTTGCCATTTCCTTCTCCAATGCATGAAAGTGAAAAGTGAAAGTCAAGTCGCTCAGTCGTGTCCGACTCTCAGCGACCCCATGGACTGCAGCCTACCAGGCTCCTCCACCCATGGGATCTTCCAGGCAAGAGTACTGGAGTGGGGTGCCATTGCCTTCTCCAATTATACATTGTTAGAAGATATTGAATATAGTTCCCTGCTGCTAAACAGTGACCCCTTGTTGCCCATCTATTTTCTGTATAGTAGTTTATATCTGTAAACCCTGTGCTCCTCATTTATCCCTCCCCCTTCCCTTTCCCCTTCGGTGACCTTTGTTTTCTTTGTTTGTGAGCCAGTTTCTGTTTTGTGTATAGATTCATTTGTATTGTTTTTAGATTCCACATATAAGTGGTATCATATGTTCATTTTTCTTTGTCTGACTTCCTTCACTTAGTATATTGATCTCTAGGTCCATCCACCTTGCCGTCATGTGGTACTATTTCTTTCTTTTTAATGGCTAAGTAATATTCCTGTAAACCCGTCTTCTGTCGATGTGCACCTGGGCTGTTTCCATGTTTTGGCTATTGTAAATACTGCTGCTATGAACACTGGGATGCATGTAACTTTTCAAATTAGGTATTCTTTTTTTATGACTATAGTCCTGAATGGGATTGGGGGTCATATGGTAGCCCTATTTCTAGTTTTTTAGGAACCTCCATACTGTTTTCCATGGTGGCTGCACCAATTTCCATTGCCATCAACAGTGTAGGAGGGTTCCCTTCTCTCCACACTCTCTCCAGCTTTTGTTATTTGTAGAGTTTTTGATGACACCTGTCCTGATCCGGAGAAGGCAATGGCACCCCACTCCAGTACTCTTGCCTGGAGAGTCCCATGGACGGAGGAGCCTGGTGGGCAGCAGTCCATGGGGTTGCTCTCGAAGAGTCGGACACAACTGAGTGACTTCACTTTCACTTTTCACTTTCATGCATTGGAGAAGGAAATGGCAACCCACTCCAGTGTTCTTGCCTAGAGAATCCCAGGGACAGGGGAGCCTGGTGGGCTGCCGTCTATGGGGTCGCACAGAGTTGGACATGACTGAAGCGACTTAGCAGTAGCAACAGCAGTCCTGATCAGTGTAAGGTGATACTTCATTGTTGGTGTGATTTGAATTTCTCCAGTAATTAGCCGTGTGGAGCACATTATGTAATTCTGTTGCTAAAAAGAGAATTTGTCACTTTTAATATTTCTTACATCTGCATAGTCTCAAAACCTGGACACAAAAAACGACCTAACCTGCTTTTAAAATATTCAAAATATATAGTTCCAGTGGTTTGTAAGTTCATTTGTTAAAAATATTAAACTTTAACAACTTCTGATTATTTTAAAAGAACAACTGATTAGAGAGGTAAACATTTCCTAATATTTTAGCTGTTATCTATATAATTGAGTACAATGAATTAAAAAAGACGAAATCAATGACTTAGTAAGCTTGGCAATGATGCATTTATATTTTCCAGTTGGGACCTATGTGTTTCTGAGAGGTATCTCATGGGTTTCTGCTAGGGCAACTTAAAAAAAAAATAAATATCAAAACAAATTGAATTCAGAATAAAGAAATTTTTAACAAAGCGTTAAACCAAAATTTTTAAAAAAAGCTAATTTCATGACATAACTTGTACTAAAATATTAAGCCTATTTTTTTTTGCTGGGGGCTGGGGGTGGGAAAGGAAATGGGGAGATGCTGGTCTAAGAATACAGACTTCCAGTCATAAGATGAGTAAGTCCTAGGGATCTAATGTACAGCATTGTGGGTATAGCAAATAGTACTGCATCCCATACTTGAAAGTTGTTAAGTGAGAAAATCTTAAATATTCTCACCACAAACAAGACATAGGTTTCTGTGATGGGATGGAGACGTCACTTAATTATTTTGCAATATATGTGTGTCAAATCAACACATTGTACACATTAAACTTACACAATATTACTTGTCAATTATATCTCAGCAAACCTGGGGGAAAAAACTACTTCAGAGGAGCAAAAAAATTTTTTTTCTTTTAAAATTATATTACAGAGCTAATTTTCACCAAAAAGTGAAAATTAAAATAATTTATTTCACCTTTATCTTACCCTTAAAATTTTGTTATCAAGTTTGTTTTATAATGAATGCAATCCATGAGTAAAGTAGTCAATATATAAGATTCTTAAACAGGTGAATTGTGGTGCTTACTCAAACATTTTTAGAGCCTCCTTGGTGGCGCAGTGGATAGGAATCCACCTGCCAACTCAGGGGACATGGGTTTGACCCCTGATCCAGGAAGATCCCACACACAGCTCCCACATGCCACCGAGCGACTAAGCCAACGTGCCACAGCTGCTGAAGCCCACGCACCCTCAGGCCTGCGCTCCGCAGCTAGAGAAGCCTCACAACGAGAGGTCGGCACTCTGCAACCAAGAGTAGCCCCCCTCTGCCTGCTGCAACTGGAGATAGCCCGAGCAAAGCAGTGAAGATCCAGCACAGCCAAAAAATAAATACATAAAATTAGTAAAAATTGTTCTAATTGATAGCATGCATGGACAAAACACTTCTCCAAAAAACGATGCAAGTGCGTTAGAATAGCATGATGAAATAGATTGTCAGCGTGGAATGTATAAATAACCAAAATTGGCTCAATGTGTAGGAGATCCACCATGAATAAAATTGAAAAAGATGATAATTATCCCCCAAATTTGCCAAAACCAGATGATTTTATAGATGTTATTTTAGACTCTGAAATTATAGAGTTCTTTTGCAATTTAAAATATCCCAGAGAATAAAGAAAGATGGAAATCTTCCCAGTTTATTTTAACCTTATACCCAAACCTGATAAAATTATCACAATGAAAGAAAACTACGGCTAAATTTCACTTATGATTATAGAGGGGAAAAAATTCTAAATAAAATATCATCAATCCAGATGTATTAAAAGAACAACAAATTACTACCATAGTAAGGTTTATTTTTGGAATTAAGATGGTTTAGCAAGAAATCTATTAATGTAATAGGTATAAATGATAAAAATAATATTATATCAAAAGATAGCAAGTGTTCAATTTAGTTCAACACCCATGTTTGATAAAGTATTTAAGGAAACTAGAAAAAACGTTCCTTGAACACATCATATATTTGTATGCTGCTGCTGCTACGTCACTTCAGTCGTGTCCGACTCTGTGCGACTCCATAGACGGCAGCCCACCAGGCTCCCCCATCCCTGGGATTCAGATAGAGAGATAATCTAAGAATCTGTGTATTTGTGTGTGTGTTTGTATATGAGTATATAAACATACACACAAATACACAGATTCTTAGATTATCTCTCTATCTCTCTCAATCTCTATATTTCTTTGTTTCAGAGCATTCCTATAGATGTCATAAATACTTGATGAAAACAGTTAATTACTACTCTTTGATACTGGAATATTAGCCAGTATAATAGAAAAGCTAAGTAAATTGTAACATATTCAGATAAAAAAGAGCATCATTGATACCAATGCTTGCAGCTAGAAAGTTCTTTAAATAAAAGAATTTTCAGTAAAATGGCCACCTGCAACACACACACACAGACATATTAATTACAAAACAGTTTTCCAATTATAACCAGCAATGACCAAGCAGAGAGCCCTTCTCTTCAGCAACAAATGACAGTAAATCATCCAGACATAAACTCAATTAGAAATACATACGACCCATAGGAAAACACTGACAACATTTTCCAAGGGACATGGGCAACTACAAAAAATACAGCTCCCGGATAAGAAAACTCAATATTAAGATTTTTTTTTGCCAAATTAATGGCAAATTTATCAGAATCCTAACGAATTTCTTTTATAACACATGACTGATTTCAACACTCAACTAGAAAAATAAACTGTAACAACCAAGAAAGTTTTGAAAGCTAAGAAAGAGATGAGGTTTTCTCTTATATTTTCAAAAAAAATTATCAAAATATAATAATTAAAACAGTGGTACTGGAATGAAAGGACAATGAACAGAATAAGAATCCTAGTATCTCAAGCATACTTAAGAATTTAATGCATGCTAAAGTGACATTTGTTAGCAATAGGAAAGAAATACACACTATTTTAAGATGATGTAGAAACAATTGGCTAATCATTTCAAAAAAAGACAAATATCCCATACCATATTAAAAGTAAATTCCTGACAAATTAAAGATTTTGAATATGTAAAACCATGTTTATAGTCAAGAGGAATTCTCCAAGCATGATACAGGGTACAGGGGTTGTATCCCAGTTTCGTGAGGCTTCAAGTTTAATCAATTTCAGAGTTTTCATTAAACAAAATAATGTAAAAATGTGAATGCAAAATTCATTTTTGAAACAAAACTGAATATCTGTTATGAACAAGAAAACAAAGTTGATAAATATCATAAACATGACAAAATCTGGAAAAAATAATTAATTTTATTAATTAACTGCTTGACTCACTATGTAACACTTTTCTTTCTACATTTTTTTTGGGGGGGCCTGTATTCCCTCTTCATATGCCAGTAACTTTTTAAATATCATTTTCTAAAGAAAGAAGAAAAAGATAATCTAGTCTTTTCTATCATGATCAATTTAAATGGATAGATTAGAAAAATTTCTTACAGCTTCACAACTCGTAATGGATAATATCACATAAATTTTAAGTATTGTTGAGTTTCAAAAAAACTTTCACATGTTTCTTTCATATATAAATTGAAAGACATTGGCATATCTCAAGTTATTTCTGTAGGGTATAAAACAATTTTGAAATGGTTGTACTCATTTAAGCAGTTGTACTTAATGGCATTGTGGTGTTGTGTTATGTTATTTTCTTAATGTTAGTGTTTATTAACAGCAAAAAAAAAAAAAAAAACTACCACCCAAAACCATCCTTTTTCCAATTTGTTAATATTATTCACTTCTCTTCCTTAGCTGGAAAATCAGATAATCCTAGGGGTTATTCACTACTTCTATTTCTTTTAGTGAATTATGTTTATAATATTAACTGAGCTTTCAAAATTTCAATTTGCTTCTTAATGTCAGAATAATTTCTGTTGATATCATATAGAAATACCATATAATTTTATTTTCTGGACACTTAAAATTATATATACTTTGTTGTTGATCAGTCACTCAGTCGTGTCCAACTCTTTGCTACCCCATGGATGGCAGCACGCCAGGCTTCCCTGTCCTCCACTACCTCCAGGAGTTTGCTCAAGCTCATCTCCATTGAGCTGATGACGCCATCCAACTATTCCATCCTCTTAATTATTTATACACCTTGTCAGGAGAAATTTTGTTATGACAGGCATTGCAGAAGACCAAACTCTGTGCTTATCATTTTACACGGAAGGATTCTCCATAGACTCGTTCCTGGCTCCGTACATTTCAAACATATTGCACATATTCCTGGAAGCCATTCCTACAGAGACACAGCAGCAATAACGCAACTATATTCTGAAATGAGAGCTAACTGCATAAACACATCCAGCTGAACTCACTGTATCCTGAACTCAACGGTCCTTGGTTGGATTCCTAAATGCACCTCTTCTCTCGACTGCCTTTAACAAGAAGTTTAGTGTGTGTAATGGAGAGGAAAGGAGAATGAAAAGAGAATATGATTAAAGCATTTGATTTTTGAAAAAATGTATGATCATGTCAACACATTATTAGGCGCCTTTCCAGAACTCTGAAAGGGACCCATATACAAGAGAGGAGCCGAAGCTTAAAGCTTCACAGAAAAGCTTTCTCTGTGACATAAAGGCAAGCCAGTAAAGAATACTTTCATCAGTTAAATAGCACAAGCATTATAAATAAGTAAGCATGCCTCTCACACCCACTCCAGTATTCTTGGGCTTCCCTGGTGGCTCAGACAGTAAAGAATCCGCCTGCAATGCAGGGCACCTGGGTTCGATACCTGGGTTGGGAAGATCTCCTGGAGGAGGACATGGCAACCAACTCCAGTATTCTTGCCTGGAGAATCCCATGACAGAGGAGCTTAACAGGCTATACAGTTCATGGGGTTACAAGGAATTGGACATGACTGAGTGACTAAGCACAGCACAGCTTGCCTCTCATAGTGATAAGGTAAGTTTCAGATGGGGAAAATTTTTGCCACCTATATGACAAGTTATAATTCATAACATAATATTGACTATATAGATATATAGCATAATATTGACTATATAGATCATTTAATTCAGAAAAAACACATCAATAAAAAATGGACTATTTCATAGAGATTTTTCAAAGTATCATACTCGTCCTCTAGTTTGATCATTTGATCATATCTATATTCATCTATCTGTGTAACTAATGACAAACATAAAAAATTTTAAAGATCTTAGTAGTGCGTTAAATCTATTTGCTGTATCATAATAGATTATGATTATTTCTTAAGAAAATAAAGAAGTGCTAAGGTATGAATTCATTAAAATTTTAAATTACTTGAGAAATTAATTTATTAACTTAGATTATTTTTCCCCAGCTGATCAGCAAAATTGTGTACAGAAGATGCTGAGTTGTCCAATTAGTCAATTTGCAATAAAGAAAGCCCATTATCATATGGAAAATAACACATCAAAATTAAAGAGAAAACGGACAAAGTCAGCGAGAGTGGATGACAGAAAGTGCAATTCAGGAACATGCAGAGAAAGATGATCAGAGACAGAGAATTGAAGCAGGAAGAACAGGTGTACACCAACCAGACTCGTTCCTGTGCTGTCCAGGCTCAGCCAAGTGGGGTGGGTCTGATGAAGGGAGGGCCTGGCTTAACTGAGAGTTGCCCTGTGATGTGCATAAGAAAGGCCCTCATACAAAACTAAAGGGCAAATTTTGGAAAAAGACAGGAGTGGAGTTGGGATAATGGTGTGTGTGTGTGTGTGTGTGTGTACATTTAGTCGCTCAGTCGTGTCTGACTCTTTGCAACCCTTTGGACTGTAACCCACCAGTCTCCATCCATGGGATTCTCTAGGCAAGAATACTGGGCGGGTTGCCGTTTCCTCCTCCAGAGGATCTTCCTAACCCAGGGATCGAACCCTAGTCTCCTATGTCTTCAGCATTGCAGGCAGATGCTTTACCTGCTGAGCCATCAGGGAAGCCCCTCAGGGTAATAGTAGCATGCCAGTAATTAATTTATTTTTCCTTTCACCTATGCCTATTTCTTTTCCTGATATATGCTTTGGGTAAATCACTGATTCCTGTCTTTCATTTTCCCTTTTTACTGTATATCTTTGGGTGTGTTGTAGGGAGTGCAACCAATGAAATGTAGGGAGCTGGAGTGTGCCTCTCTGATTCACTGGTCTGACCATGCTGGTGATAGTACTTTTCCCCACAGAGGGTTGATATGTTTGAAGAAAGAAAAATGCCAGCCAAGTTATCCTTATTTAATTCAATTAGTCCCATCCCTTTCCAAAATGATATTGAGTCTATGAAGTGTCGAGCTAGTTTGGGGGGATACACAGAACAGGTCTCCCTGTCCGTGTGATGGACAATAACCACAATTACTACAAATAACACAATAACCACAATTCTGTATGGTAAGAACTATAATGGAGACGTTTTGCTAATGATAGGACAGTTCGGATGAGGGAAGGGAGAATGCTTTCTAAAGGGCCATAGTTGAGCTGAGTGGCAAAAGAACAAGGTACACAAGCCCACTAGGAGGGAGAAAGGTGCACAGAAAGTGGAAAAGCATAAGTGGGTGATGACAGTGCTCCCAGGGAATATTCCAGTGTGGATGAAATCAGAAACGACATGAGCTAGTCTTGCAGTTACCTGGGGTGGTTGTCCTCTTGCCTCCTACAGAAACCAAAGGCACACTGAAGCTACTTTCAGAGAGTCAGTGGAGACCAGAGAACAGCATTTCCTTTTCAGGGTGAAATTGTTTAAATCTGCTTCTTGAATATTAGGGTTTTCCAGGTGGTTCAGTGGTAAAGAGTCTGCCTGCCGATGCAAGAGCCACAGGAGACACAGGTTTGATCTTCTGGAGAAAGGAATGGCAATCCACTCTGGTATTTTTGCCTGGAGGATCCCATGGACAGGGGAGCCTGGCGGGCTATAGTCCATGAGGTCGCAAAGAGTCAGACACGACTGAGCAACTGAGCGCACACACACGTGTATTTTGGGGCCAGAGGAACAAGGGAAAGAGGAGGACTTTGTCGTTTTCTATCCAAAACCTCCCAGGCCTTTGCTTTCAGAGTGCAATTCAGCCTCCTGAACACCGCTTGCAAGTCCTTTCGTAATGTGAAACTAGGGTAGTATCTATTTGCTATTTTTTCCAGATTTATTATGGCATGAAAGTCATCATTTCAAAGAACTTCTTGGCAGAAACAAAGGTAAAAAATAACTTTTATATCTGAACATGCTTGCCTTTAGTTAAAAAAAAACATCAAATTCAGAAATAACATTTAACAAAAGTATGGTTTTCAGAAGTTGAGGCACTTGAAAACTTCAAACTTTGGAAGTGACTGAAATTGGGAGCTGTCGGGACAGAATCCCTGTCCCATTGTCCCTGGAGGCAAAAGCCAGTGATGGAGTACTCATAGTCTGCAACTCACTGCGCAGAGGACAGCCCCATTGGCGTGGGGGTCACCTGGAGCACCATGGTTCATGGTGATGTTGAGAAAAACCCATTTGTATTGGCTCATGCATTAGCTTGGAGGCCAAGAAACATTAAAGGTTTGGCAAGAAACAGGCCAAGAAAAAAATGACTCAGTAGAGAGCTGAAGAGATAAGTGGTTACCGTAGCGCTGGCAGCAACTTAAATGTGGTCGGAGGAGCAGATAGACTCTGACCATAGAGGAGATGACAACCGCTGATGAAGACACAGAAGCTAGAAGGGCTGCTTCATACTCAGGGGACGAACAGTAACCTGCCCTGAACTACAGATATAATGTCTTTTGGACACGTGTGTGTGTGTGTGCTGTTTGAATGATTTCATCTTATAACAATAAAGCCAAATGCCAAAAATGCATGCTAACATCCGTGACTTTTTCAATTTTAGGGCCACTCTCAGGGCCGTATGTCCCCCATTATCTTCATTTTCATCAACCGCAATTCACAGACAAGCTCATTATCATCCCCTAAGTCCTTGTTCCTGGTGGGGTGTTTCCAGTCCCATCTCAGCAAATGGCTCCACAATCTACACAAAAATATTAGAAACCCAGGAGTCATTCTGGATCTTTCTCTCCTTTGTACTGCTAACATCCAGACTATTTTTAACTTGTTTTCTATATACAGTTATCTACTATTTTCCATAAAAAAAACACACACACACAAACAACATATACTACATCTTCTCCATTGGCTTGTAGGATCACTGAAAAAAAAATGTCTAATAGTCATTTTTGTAGGTCCAATGCTTCATGCATTGCCTTAATCACAAAACAAAATATTTTATGAGCTGAAATAATATTTGTAGACCTTTAAAAGAGTTCATTATGTACTACACAATATATTTAAGCATGCAAACACTTTCACATTATGTTTTTTATAAAGGTCAAGGATTTAAAATGTAAACACTCAAAGATCAACAAAACTGGTCTCTGTGTACAGATCGTTCCCTAATGGCCGTGCAGGGTAAAGTTCTACAGGAGTTTTTGGGGTTCTGTGAGCCCTCCTCTGCTACACCACAGGTCAGATATCCATATTCACTGGCAGGTAACACCCTCTAATGTTATCCAAGCCTGCAGATGGTGTCCCCTAAAGTTGGGATCTGTTCAGACCATCAACATTCTCAAACATATTTATTCCAATAACTACTCAGTGCCATGTATGAGGGCAAAAGTTAATCAATAACTCTAGTTTAGTGCAAAGAGAATTGCTTCTAGATTTACACAACAAATTTTTCTGATAACATAAGTGCATTATAATCCTTGTGCTCAAGAATCTTCTAAAAATAGATCAGACAGACACACCTAGAGACAGTTAAGAGTGTAGACAAGCAAAATGAATATTTCTGACTTTATTCCAGTGGAAACATTCCAAACTAAATTAAGAAACTCCTAACTCTCTTCTTTCTCAAAGCTTTGTTTTTGTTGTTTATTTTCGTGGAAGGAAAGAGAATCATTTGTTTTTCTTTTTTCATTCATATCATTCTTCCTCTGTCATTCTCTTTCATAATTGTCATGGCAGGAAGAGATGAAGTGAAATTTCTCAGTGCAAATGAAGCTGTGGTAATTTTCCATCTAATTTTGACTCTTTTTTTTTCCTTTGTAACTTTCATTGTCACTTGGAACCATCCCCTACTTTTAATTTTTATTGTCTTTGTTCCATTGCTTGTATTTCCCCCTTGAAACAAACCTACTTTGAGAAAATGAAAGCACTAAATATCATTCTGGAATCACTTTGTTGTATGTGGTTTGGGTAGCTGAGTTGCTTGTGAGTTTCTTGAGCCAAACTTCATGTGTTTAGCGTGAATTATATACAGGATTCATGAAACAAGCAAGCATTGTCCCTCTCATTCCGTGTTACGTTCTGGATACCACGTTTCTGTCGGGTGAATTCCATATGACTGCTTGTTAAAGATAAATGTGCAACAGGGTATTTGCTTGATTGTTTATGATTAACTTCTAAATAATCATTTAGACTAGAACCAGCTTTTTAGGGCTGTGACAAAATAATGTTTTCATGATTTTCTGATGGGTTTGTTGTGGCTTGATGAACCGAATGTTCCTTTAATGAAATCATTTTAAATATGCATTTACTGTTTGACTTCCCCTCAAGGGCTTGGTCTAGCTCAGTGTAGCACACTTGGGAAAGACACTGGAACCGCTTATGGTGCTCTTAGTATCAGTGAACAGAAACCCAGAGTGGCTTCCTCGGAAAGAGAAGAAATGAGCTGCCCTTTAGATTTGCTCAGCTTGCATTTCATTTATTCTGTAAAGAGCCAACAATGACACATTCGCTTTGGTTCCAATTTAATTATGCTGTTTGTGGTTTTAAATTTCACAGTGTCTGTTCTGTTTACCAGGGCTTATTGTAGGAGGCTGGCCAGTTCCTTTTCGATTCCCGGACATCCATACTCTGGTGAATTATCCCGGAGTCGCATTTGCCCAATGACCCATTGTCAAGGCTGTTCATCCCTCAGTACTCCAACAAACATCTGGTACGAGGATATGATTCGGTTAAAAACAACAACAGCAGAAACCATAAACTAGGTAGCAGCTGGCTTGCAATTCCGCTTTCATGTTTGTTAAGTGTCTTGGTTTGATTTCCCCAGCACAGATGAGATAGAGACATTGGGGGTTATTTACTGAGTCATCCCAGAAGGTACAAATGAGGGCAAGGTGAGAGGGAGGGATGGTAGTAAGGAAGGGGGAGGAGTGATTTCCCCCCTTACTCCCACCCATGACTGCCTGGGCTTCCCCTGGGGGTGTTGCTGCTGCTGCTGCTGCTAAGTCACTTCAGTCGTGTCCAACTTTGTGCAACCCCATAGACGGCAGCCCACAAGGCTCCCCCGTCCCTGGGTTTCTCCAGGCAAGAACACTGGAGTGGGTTGCCATTTCCTTCTCCAGTGCATAAAAGTGAAAAGTGAAAGTGAAGTCACTCAGTCATGTCCGACTCTTTGGGACCCCATGGACTGCAACCCACCAGGCTCCTCTATCCATGGGATTTTCCAGGCAAGAGTACTGGAGTGGGGTGCCATTGCCTTCTCCGCCTGGGGGTGTTACATCCCCAATATTCCCAGCTGCCTTGCATGCTGGCTGGACAAGCTGGCATGGTTTGGGCAACTGAGAAAGTCTCAGGCAGAGCTGCTGAGAGAAGCGGTCAGGAACCCATGAGCTCAGATACATGGAGGATTACCTTCCTTGTAAAAATCTTGGTGTTAATGATGACTGCTTGGAAGTCATTGCAAAATTGGACATTAGTTTAACAAGGGTACTCATCTAAGAAATGTCCACCCTGTCTGGAAGGAAAAAGACAGAGACTGGCAGAGAAGACCACTATAATCTTGCAAGTTACAGACTTTAGGGAGAAGTGTGGTCCAGGGATGAAGCTCAGAGCTCTGATTGCTTGGCTGTGAATGCTGACTTGAACACTTGCTCCCTGTATGACACCGGGCCAGTTGCCTTACCTCTCCAGTCTGTGTCTTCATCTATATAGTGTATAATGTTAGTCACTCAATCGTGTCCAACTCTTTGTGACTCCATGGACTGTAGCCCACCAGGCTCCTCTGCCCATGGAATTCTCCAGGCAAGAAGACTGGAATGAATTGTCATTTCCTTCTACAGAAGATCTTCCCAACCAGGGATCGAACCCTGGTCTTCCGCATTGCAGGCAGATTCTTTACCATCGGAGCTCCCAGGGAAGCCCCTGATCTAGAAACCATGTCCCTCAAAATGCCACTTCATTTTGGACACCCAAGGAGAGACCCCAGCCAGTAAGAGAGCTTCACTCCCTGACAAAGGCCTAAGTGCAATGGTTTCTAATATAAACACTGCCTCTAAACAGCAGGCTTCCAATATGCACACTAAGACAGAAGAAAAACATAATTCAGAGGCTTTGCCAATCAACACAGATAACTGATTTTGGCTCCATGGGGATAGATTCAATTTTCTGATTGCAAATTCAGGAATGGGGAAATCCAATTCTCCAAGAAAAAAGACCACTGTAAAAAAGATGTCAGATAAAATCAACCTGCATGAAGTCCAAGTTATGTTCTTCATAGTTTCCAAGCCGATACTAGAGTGTCCTCATGATACTCTAGAACACTAAAGTGGCTAAGAGAGAAGTAAACTTCAGTCATGGCCTATTTACTAGCATGCCCACTCTCAAAGAATGTTCTCTTAGGGCTTTTTGCAATTGGCAAAGTCACAGTGATATTGGAGAGAGGGGCTGGACAATCTCTCAAAAGATGGTAACATTGGACACTGTCCCCTCTCCCCAGGTTCTGGTTCTTAGCTTCAAAATCTAATTTACCATTTCAGATCGAGCCCTGGGTTATGACTATGCCTAGATTTTACCAACTTGTAGGATTTTTCCCAAGTTGGTCATTCAACTTCCTTGAAACTGACTTGTGTTACTCAAATTTACAAATGATAAAGATATAAAGGAGACTTCCAATTTAATCAATTGTCTAGAATCCAGACCCCAATTTCTGATACCAAAGTCAAAATATTAATCAAACACTGCTGATGTGTATGGAATTAGAAATTTATAAAGTAGAATAATTTCAAGAGAGACTTCATATGGAACAGGAAAAAAATCATCTTTATCTCTCAGTGGTTGATACCTCTTCAAATGACTTGAATCTCTGCTTCAGTTGGCTGTATTGGATTAGCATGAACAAATTGGTCTCTATTATAATATCCTGTTGTTAAGCTCTAGGCAGACCATCTTCTCTTTTAATGCCTTTGCCCAAACAGGATATATGAATACATTTCCAGCTTTCATAGTTACAATCATTTTCTTTCCCTGATTTCTTCATATGACTCTCACAGAGTTTTTTTTGAACTTGGATACTACCCAAGGGCTTCCCTAGTGGTCCAGATGGTAAAGAATCTGCCTGCAATGCAGGAGACCCTGGAGAAGGGAATGGCAACCCACTCCAGTATTCTTGCCTGGAGGAGTCCATGGACAGAGGAGCCTGGTATGCTACATTTCTTGAGGTCACAAAGAGTTAGACATGTCTAACACTTTCATCACCTTTTATCGCCCAAGCTCTCTAGTCATATTTACTGGAAACCGCTTGGTTTATTTTCACTGATCCCATTCAGGCCACTTGGTCTACTTTCACTTTTAAAGGGGAACAAATCCTTAGGATACCTCCCTTAAAGATTCTGAGACCATTTAAGACCATGCTCAAGTTTGTAAAGGCTGGCCCTCAGAGCAAGACAGTTGAAACTTCAGCAAAGTTTAAACCAACAGGACTTTCTGCTGCCTTTAGTATTTCTGGTATTTGGCACAGTGCCTGAAACACAGTGGGCTTTCAGCACGCTGGATGTATCTTTATCGCTGCTACCATCTTCACAGAACCCACAAAATTCCTTGCTCGCCATTAGTCCCTCCTCTATAGTGAGTGCCCACTAGACTCCAGAAGCTCTGGGTAGCGATCAGCTTCCAGGTTCATTCTTGGTGTTGACAGAATTCATTTCTTGTGGTTGTACCATCAAGGTCTCCATTTCCTTGCTGGCTGTCAGCTGTGGGGTCACACACAGCTCCTAGTAGCCACCTGCAGTTCTGAGACATGGACCCCTCCACCTTTGAGTCAGCAACAGCTTGTCCAAAAACCCTTCTTTGTGTTTTGATTCTCTGACTTTTCTGAGACCAACTGGGAAAAACCATCTGCTTTTAAAGGGTCAGTACTACCTTGATAGTCACGCTTTGTGAAGTCAACTGTGCCTCAGAGCATGACCTCATCATGGGAGTCAATTCCATCATCGTCACCATTCCAGGGGTTACCAGGGGATACCTACACTAGGAGGGAAAAAGCATCTTGGAATTCCACCTACCACCACATCCTGTGTGATTTGTTTCAGCAATAAGATGCTTTCAGCTGTTATTGATTAATGAGCTGGGCTATATTATGCTATATTTCTGGATTTATCAGTGGTGGTAATGTACTTGGCTATCCTGAATTTGCATTTTACCACCAAATTCCAGCTATCACTGAATGTATCTGTTTCCTTCTGAGGGCGATAGAGGAGATCCAGGCCAGTGCATCAGCCAATAAAGCCAGAGTCAGGGGCTGGGCCTGAAAGGCTAGAAACAGCACAGGTCATGCAACTTTCAGCAGCTAGTTGCCATGGAGAAGAAACCATGCAAAGTGAGCAGGGGGTACTGACATCCAACCAGGAAACCAGGATCCAAGTGCCAATTCTGCAGGGTCAAAAAAAGACCAAAATTTGAGATGAAGACCACAGACAGGAGCTTGGTAAATGGAAATTAATGGAATAATGAAATGGATGAAATGGAACAGAAATAGGATAGAAACCAAACACAGAGAAGGTCCCAGATGATTGCTTCAAATAACCCCATGGTGTCTGTCCGTCTGGGAGACTCGAGGTGAAAACACATGTGCCCTTTGCCTTCTCATGAGGGAAAAGGTCACCTATAGATTAGACCTCTGAACACATCAACAGAGGAGGACAAATTCCACAAAGACATTGACTTCTGCCCACTCTGGTCCTGTAAAGGCAGCCAGCTTCCTACAGCATCACATCGTGTCACAGACAGCACATTTCTGCATTACGTTACTGCCCTTCACCATAGAGGATCTGGCCAAATTCCTCTGTAGAGACTCCTGGTCTTCTCCTGCACTAAGCCCCATCCCCTTTGATTTTACCCCAGCAAGCCTCTGTTCTCGCCGCCGTCATCATTCCCACCTTCTGCTGGGTTACTCTGCTGTAATGTCTCCTGCTTGACCTTTGTCCCCTCTTCACCTCCTCTCTTATCTACGGTCCTATCTGCTCCCTTTTGCAGCCAAACGCTGAGCTACTACTGCTTGCCGTCTTCCATTCCTCTCCTCCAGTTCCCTTCTTATCCATCCACTCAGGCTTTCACACCACAACCCCACTAGAACTTCTCCTGTCAAGGTCAGCAGGGGCCTCCACATTGCTAAATACAATGGTCAGTTCCCAGGCATCTTTCGACTTGATGAATCAGCAGCATTGACGTTGCAGATCACTCCATCCTGACAGGCGTTCCTCACTTGCTTTCCAGGACTTCACACTGTCTTGCTTATTCCTTCCATGCTCCTAATTGGTCTGTCTGTCTTCTCCTTTGCTGGTTCCTCCTCTTCTCCAGACCTCTTCCTGTTCGGGTGACCCAGGGCTTAGTCTTTGCCTCTTATTCCTTATTTCCTATTCACACTTTTGTTGATCTCATCGAGTGTTGTGGCCACATGCTGATGGCTCCCACAAGCATATTTCCAGAGATGTGATGCAACAATGGTTATTTGATGTCACTATTTGGATGTCTAATAAAGATTTTAAAATCAGCATACGCAAACATGAACTCCTGATTTTAACCACAAAACCAGTTCCCTCAGTCTTCTCATCCTATCAGATAATAGACTCCATTCTTCTTTCATTTCCTACAGCTGATTGTTTTTGAAAGTGAAAGTGAAAGTCACTCAGTCGTGTCCGACTCTTTTCGACCCCATCGACTATCCAGTCCATGGAATTCTCCAGGCCGGAATATTGGAGTGGGTAGCCTTTCCCTTCTCCAGGGGATCTTCCCAACCCACAGATAGAATCCCACATTGCAGGTGGATTCTTCACCAGCTAAGCCACAAAGGAAGCCCAATTGTTGGCAAATCTGATTGTTCCAGCAAATATTTTTGGCTCTTTGCAAAAGATATTCAGATTCTTAATATCTCTCAGCACCTTCAAGTGTCTCCTGGGGCAAACTTGCCCCAGAGGAGAATCACTGATTTAGGTACAGACAAATGAATAAAAAGGGTGATTACAGGCAGTGATCAAGGAGATAAGCAAGTGATACTTTGTTGAAAGTGAAAGTCGCTCAGTCCTGTCCAACTCTTTGTGAGCCCATGGACTGTATAGTCCATGGAATTCTCCAGGCCAGAATACTGGAGTGGGTAGCCTTTCCTTTCTGCAGGGGATCTTCCCAACCCAGGGATCATACCCAGGTCTCCCACATTATGGGCAGATTCTTTACCAGCTGAGTCACAAGGGAAGCTCAAGAATACTGGAGTGGGTAGTCTTTCCCTTCTCCAGGTTATTTTCCTGACCCAGGGGATCGAATTGGGATTTCCTGCATTGCAGGCGGATTCTTTACCAACTGAGCTATGAGGGAAGCCCAAATGATATGTAGGGTGGTCAAAGAAGGTTTCATTCATAAGAGACCTGAATTCTAGAGTGAATGAGCCACAGAGGGGGCAGGTGAAGGAAGAGTAGGACTCTGAGACAGGAGAAAGGCTGGTGTGACGGAGGTGCTGAAAGGACAGAGTGACTGTAGAATACTGACAAATAGGGCTGCAGGAGACCAGGCCAGAGAGAGAGGCCCGAATCATACTCAGCTGGGGCTGTCCATCACGGTAGAGGACTGGGAATTTAAGCTGAGGGTGGGAGCAAGCCTAGGGCAATTTTAAGTTGAGGAAATATACTATCTTATTTTAAAAATGAGGAGTTGAATTTGAAACCTTGGTGTGCAGATCAATTTTGTGTCTGTGGCTAGGCTGTGGTGCCCAGGGGTCAGGCCAGTCACTGGTCTGGATGTTGCTGTGAAGATATTCTGTAGATGTGATTAACATTCACAAGGAGCCTGGTGGGCTACAGTCCAGGGGGTCAGACATGACTGAGCACAGCACAGCAGCAGGCCTTCCTGCAGATTTATGACTCGCCAGTCCCCACATCTGCTGAAGTTACATCGCTTTACATATATGTCTTTGTATCTCTACGTCTCTGTCTCTACTCTTTCCGTCTCTGTCATCTCTACCTCTGTCCTCATCCCCACTCCAATCCTTGTCCCTATCCCCACCCTTATCTCTCCTGTTGGTTACTGTTTATCTGATGGTGGTGGTTTAGTCGCTAAGTCATGTCTGACTCTTGCAACCTCATGGACTGTGGCCTGCCAGGCTCCTCTGTCCATAGAGTTCTCCAGGCAAGAATACTGGAGTGGTATGCCATTTCCTTCTCCAGGGGATCTTCCCAACCAGGGATCGAACCTTGGTCTCCTGAACTGCTGGCCGATTCTTTACTGACTGAGCTACCAGGGAAGCCAGTTTTCTGATACATCCTCAATAGGTAGGACTACAGTGAAATTGTGGCTGATGATTCAATCTGATGACACCTTTGAGGACAAGCTGGTGGTTTGTTAAGTCACCAAATTCCACTTGTCCCAGCAACTTGACAAGATGCAGTTGACCCTGTGGGTTGGATTCTGGGAAGACCTGGGGGACTGAATATTTGACAGCTAGAGGCAAGCAACTCAGACGTTCAGGGTTCATGGACTTTGTGAGACAGCCATGCTCCCTTGGGCCACATCCCTCCTTCAGCCACTGTACTGAAGTAGGATCTTCCATATCAAGGCAGGTCTAACAGAAACCAACTTCCAGCCCCCAAAATGGTCCATGAGACAGACTGGCAAACTCGCAGCATCACAGACTCATGTGATGTCTAATTATTTTAGAGGGTGGCTAGGCATAGTTTGGGGCTTCCCCCATCTGACCGCGGCGTAGTGGTAAAGAATCTGCCTGCTAAGCAGGAAATGCGGTTCCATCCCTGGGTCAGGAAGACCCTCTGGAGGAGGAAATGACAACCCACTCCAGTATTCTTGTCTAGGAAATCCCATGGACAGAGGAGCCTGGTGGGCTGTAGTCCCTGGGGTCACGTCAGACACGTCTTAGTGACTAAACGGCAGCAGCTGCAGCATACACAGTCGTTCCTTACACTGGGTCTGCATTCACTCTAGGTGTGTGATCAGTTATTCACCCATGCAACATCTTCTTTAGTATCTGGTGTTTCGGGGATTTTATTCTAGGTCCTCAAGGAGCAGAAAAAACAGGACAGAAAGAGCCTCTGTCTTCATAGAGCTTCATCCTCATGAAGGTGACGGTAGAAAAGAAACTAAAAAAACAGGCAAAAAGATAGCACGTTGTGGTGAGTGCTGTAAAGGAGTCAAAAGAGAGTCTGGGACAGGGGTGTGTATGAAGAGTGATTTGGGAGGGTGTCTTCAATACATAAGCAGAGATCTAGAAAATAGGAAGGGCCTGACTGTCCACGTGAAGGGTTGAGGAAGCATTCCAGGCAGAGGAAGCAGGTATTAGAAAGTGTCCGAGGGAGGAAGCAGCTTGTCACAGTGAAGGGTCTTGTGGAAATAAACAAAGACCAACCAAAAGACAATAAGCAAAGGCCATTTATTCAGAGCTGGCCCTGGCAAGGAAGTCAGCCATGGTCACTTACATTTTGGCAGAGGCTCAAAGGCTATCAGTTATCCACGTGCCTTGGTTGCCTGGGTTTGACTACTGCTGGATTATTGCTTATTTTCCTGGATCAGTTGTAAGAGAGAGTGGTTTGACTTCCCACCAGTCTGACTTAGATAGCAGGCTGGCTTCCAGGGCTGGTTACTGCAGGCTGTGGGTCAGAGCTCTATTTTTAATACACGGTCTGGCTATGGGCCATTTGTGTGTTCGGTCTGTCTGTCTGCAAGCGTGAGTGCACTGGGACATCCAGAATGTAAGAGAGGGGCTGTGGATGAGACCGGAGAGGTGGCAGGACCCAGATCACACAGAGCCTTGTAAACCCCCAGAAGGGGCTGGATTTCCTTCTAATGTGATGGAGAACCTCTGAAGGGTTTTGAAGAGAGCAGTGAGGTGACCAGATGGCTGTTTTTAATGGAACATTTTCGCTGCTATAAGTTTAATAGATTTGAGAGGCAGGTGTACAGAGAATGGTTAGGAGGCTATTGTAGGAATTCAGGCCTAAGACTATGGTGATGGTACCTCTGCAGCACAAGTAATTTGTGGCCAGGAATCTTTTCTGAGCTTCAGTTATCATTTGGATATAATTTAGCTACCTGGCTGTCTCCTATGGAGAGTGATGGATGGAATTAAACAAAGATTGAGACTCAGGTTAGCTTGATGGCTATACTTTTTATTGTAAATGAATGCGTTGGCTTTGTAATGTACACATAAATCTGACACAAGTTTATTCACTATGAGTCACTTGTTAATCACCGTGGATGCAAGGACAAAATTGTTTCCCAACCCAATGAGTGAGAAGCAGACATGGCAGCTACACTGAATTCCTAACACACTTGTCTGGGCAGCCATTTGAATTCTCTAGAGGGTGCTGTGTCTATTCCTGTATCATTTCTAACTTTAAATCACAAGAATAATAGTTTTTTCTACCAAGCTTCCCCCTGGAGGAAGGCACGGCAACCCACTCCACTATTCTTGCCTGGAGAATCCCATGGACAGAGGAGCCTGGAGGGCTGCAGTCCATGGGGTCACAAAGAGTCAGACACGACTAAAGTGACTGACCATGCTCATGCACTACCAATCTCATGCTAACTTGTTTACCTACTCATTTATTGAACACCTACTGCGTGCCAGGTACTAGACGAGGCACTGGGAATACAGAAGTGAATGAGATAGATACAGTTCCTGCCCTCTTTGGACCTATACGGTGGGGGAGATATACATTAAAGAGGCCTATGTTTGAATGAACATAAAATTACACACTTCTGTAAGCACTGTGAAGAAAAAGATCAGAGGGTTATTTTAGATTGTGTAGTCAGGGAAACACCCGTTGGTAAATATCATCTAGGTTGAGACTTGACTGATGAGAAAGAATCAATCAGGCAAAAATCGGGGGAAGAAGAGCATGATGGTCCCGTGGAGGGACACAAGGAGGGAAAGGAAACAAGGCTGCCTTGGAGAATGAGGAGAGAGACTTGCAATGAGGATGGACAGGTAGGGGAGGGGAGCTTGGCAAGTATCTGCTGTCTTGAAGGTCATAGCAGGGCAGCCCTGGTAGGTAAGCAGTTTTAAGCAGAAGGGACAGGACTATTTAAGTTTTTAAAGGATTACCCTAGCTGCTATGGGTTGGGAGGACAGGAGGGCAGGTTAAGAGAAGGGTTAAAAGGTCATTTAGGCTGTCCTGGTAAGACTGAGCAGTGCTGATACCAGGGTGGTGGTACTGAAGGTAAGACACAGTGGGGAGATTTGAAAGCTATTTTGGTTGTTGAATTGATGGAATTATTTTCCTTGTAGTAATGAATTAGATTTGGCAGTGAGAAAGGGGAAACATCAAAAATGACCTCTAGGTTCTGCTTTGAACCACTGGCTGATGGCTGGCAAGTTTTGTTTCTGTATTTCCTCCAGAGGTGTACTTACACCATCAGAACTGAAACAACGCATTTAAAATGGAGTGACTCAATTCATCATTCGTCCATGGCTTCTTACCTCCCCTAACTTTGTTTTGATTTTATAGCCTTACTCTCTAATTTTCATATTACCCAACAGTTTCTTTTTAATACATGGCTTTGCAGACCTTATATTTTTTTTTCTTGTTTTATTCATCCTAACTTTTATTTTCATTAGTACAAAAAATGTATTTAAATGAGTAAGCTTGTTTTGCTGTTACCATTCTAATGTTTACATTACATTCTAGTGAAGTTTACAGGTGAGACTGTATTGGTCACCAGAACACATGGTATGAACAGCCAGGCTATTAACTAGAGCTGGGGAGATTCCTGACATCTCCCTCCCCAGCTCATCCTCTGAAATAATATTGCAAAAATATTCCCTCCAACAATCTACCTGAGCTATAGCCCAGTGAGTTGTCTGGAGGAGGAAATCATTCATGTTCCCAACATTTACGAAGAAAATCTATTGCTTAAGTTAATCTCAGGAATACACATTTTTGGTTGAATATTTTACTTTTGGCCCACTTTTTATCTTTTAAGTGTGACCTTAAAAGTTGGACAAAATAACTATATTTACATAGAGCTGCTCTAAATTATATGGGAGCTTATTTTTTTACTGTATATTTTTAGCTACATATGTCATAAATGAATATATTCCCAATGTAGAAATTCAAATCGAGAATTATGTGAGACAGTAACCGGTACAATATGTAAATTCTCTTTAATCTATCTACCTATCCATCCCCTATTATACTCATTGACTGCTATGCAACCTGCTGGTAACCCATAAAATGTTTTGAAGATCTTTTCATGTTTATACATCAACGCTACCTCATTCCTTTTTAATAATTGGAAAACATTTCGATGTCTGCATGTGCTATAATTTTTAACCATTTTCCTTTTAAAGGATATTAAGATCATTTCCAATATTCTGCTGTTATGAATAATTCAAATGTTCTTTTCTATACATGTTTCTTGTGTACACATGTATTTTTGATAAGATTCATAAAAATTAAATTGTTGAGTCAAAAGATATGGGCATTTCATTTCACTAACAGTCTATGTGAGTTCTCAACTTCACATTTATCTAACCATCAACACTGGATATTAATAGTCTTCAAAAATATTTGCCTATTTTGTGAAAGTAAATATCTTATTGGGAGATACTTGAAGGCTGTGTAAATATTCATCTTAGTGTCTCATTGTGCTTTTGTCTACTCATTTCAGCATTCTTCCATGGCTCTTAAACTTGCCTAAGTTGGTTGTTTTCTATCTACCTCATTTCTTTCATACTGATTAATTGGAATTGATGGTGCCAGTGGTAAAGAATCTGCCTGCCATTGCAGGAGATGCAGGTTCCATCCCTGGATTGGGAAGATCCTCTGGAGTAGGAAATGGCAACCTACTCCAGTATTCTTGCCTGCAAAATTCCATGGACAGAAGAGCTTGGTGGGCTACAGTCCATGGGGTCGCAAAGAGTCAGACATGACTGAGTATATGCATGCCTCATGACTATAAAGAAGAGTAGACTCTTCTCCTTTACTGATTGATTGGTTGATAGAAGTATGGACTTGCGAATATTTCTTTGCAACTTTCTCTTATGGTACTTGTTGACTGTTGGTATCATGCTGGTATTCAGCCTTAGATGGAGTTTACCACCTGCTTTGGGCTGCGTTCCCAAGCAACCTGACTCCGGAAGACCCAGGCCTGGCACGCCGGGGGCCACTATCAGCCTCACACCATCCACAGGCTGGGGGCCTCGATCAGAAGGACTGGGTCCCCCAAGGCGGCCAGATATGGGCCTGACCCTTCAGAGCTACCCATTTTCACTGCTCGTTGATTTGACAGGTGAGTTGTTACACACTCTTTAGTGGATTCCAACTCCCATGGCCACGGTCCTGCGGTCAATATCAGCCATCCACCTGTGGACATTTATTTTAGTCTACGGGTTATAATTTGATACTATCGTTATTTATTTTGTCGCTCAAATTATTCCAGCTTTGGCCATTGGGGGCTCCTCCAGGTTGACTCCTGAGTTCCTTTGACATGGCCCCGTCATTTCTTAAACGCATCTTTACTATCCTGGACCACAAGATATTCTGGGCGTGTCTTCTACGTTCCCTGCCACAGGCCTGGAATCAATACTTTCTCCAAAGCAACATGGTTCCTTTTAGGAAATAGAATTTAGAACCAATATCTGGGCTCTAGGTATGCTAATCGCTGCTGGGTTCTCATTGCTTCTAGGCCCTCTCAGCAGATGGAGCTGGGAGATACGTCTGGACACCAACCTGTCCATGTGAACATACCTGTACTTCTTTATCTAACCAGGAATCCACACTAAAACCTTCGGTTCAATCCAACACAACCGAGTTTATTCTATTCTTTGTTTTCCTTATTTGAAACTTTTTCTCCAAAAGTGAAAAACCTGGCTCTCATTATCCACAATGTATTTATGTATTTTTTCAATCTTAGTATAAACACAAGTAGTACTATGGACTTACTTGGTTAGAAAAACTCTTGGATATTATATGGTATAATTCCTTCATTTTACAGATGAGAAAACCCAGGCCTCTGGTGATTAAGTTGCCAAAGGAAAGAAGCAAATTACTAGAAGGAAAGAATTATAAATGTTAGGATTTATAATTTTAATATTGTGTATATTTCACAGGAGAGTTTAGAAAGAACAGGAAATGTAATGTCAGGTAACTGCTAAGAAGAAGCATTAATTCACTTTTTCTCCCACTATTGATATACAAGTAAATCCATTCTGGCTAAAAAAGTGAGACATTTGGTCAGCATGGCTTGTGTATATAGAATGGCCAAAGGCCAGAAGAATAAGACAACACTCATGTGGTGTTAGGACAGCCTCTAGAAAATGGAAAAATGGAGTGATCCATCATCATATCTAGTTTCTACAATTATGGATGCATTGATGTCCTCTGAGCTTATTGAAATTTATAGATCTTATTACATGAAGTTGATGTAAAGGAAGAATTTTGCTTCTCTCTGTCACAAATATCATCAACATCTTGTCTTTTGTGACTATATTTCAGTCTCAGAGGCTGAAATTTCTAAAGTTGAGTTGAGCAGACTATTAAGCCTCCTGGAAAACCACTTATTTGTAAGCCTGAAAATTGACTGCTATATGCCATATGTTGGAACCCGATCATCAAACCCCTTAAGTGTTCTGTCTCCTCCCTGTTATGGAGACTTGGGATCTCTGTGTTAACGATGCCTCAGGATCTTCATTTTTCTTTGAGCAGCTCCGTGCTAGACTGGAGAAGAGGAAGAGCTGGCCCTCGTTGTCAAGGGCAATGGGAAAGACGTGCCACCTTGGGAACTGAAGCTTGGGGCTTCTTTTTCTGTAAAACAATGTCACATGTGACAGTCAGGGTCTCAGGTTTGTTAGTAGTACAATATATGTATAAACTTAAATCCACATATGTTATTTCTGTAGGCAAATATTTCCAAGAAATTAACTTGGAACTCAACTCACAGGTTGGTGACACTCTGTTGAGTTCTTGTGTCCTTAGTAGGATATAATTGCAAAGAACTGTATTTGATAGTTCCTAAATCTTTATTCAGACTCTGAACACATTTTATCCTTGCCTTGACAAGAGCAAACCCTTGTTGTCATTGTTGTTGTTGTTGCTGTTGTTGTTGTTTCGTCACTAAATCATATCCAACTCTTTGCGATCCCATGGACTATACTCTGCCAGGCTCCTCTGTCCATGGGCTTTACGGGCAAGAATATTGGAGTGAGTTGTCATTTCCTTCTCCAGGGGGTCTTCCCAACTCAGGGATCGAACCCATGACTCCTGCATTGCAGGTAAATTCTTTACCATGGAGCCATCTGAGAAACAGAACAAGCTCTAGGAAATGGCAGATTGAGTCACTGTCTTGGGCTTTGATGGCCAAAGTGAAGCTGGTAAGTAGGATTCTTCATGGATGGGAAGAACATAGGAACCCAAGTGAAGTTAAAAAAATCTTCATGCATCTATTGTAAATCTCACAAATTATCTTCAAAGCAACCACTCTTATTTCAGACCTCTATATTTTCCCTTCTAAATTTTTTTCTCCTTCCATTTGTACTTTCTATATATTTTATCTTCTTTATAATCAAATATTTAAATAGAGATTACTGTACAGAATGGTTGTAAGTAACACAGTCTGGGGACATGAATTAGTCATGTTCTTTTACCTTGTCTCAAAGTATTTATCGATATTAAATTAAGAGACTTGGGAAGTATGTGCTTGAGTGATTTAAGGGACTAGAAATTATTTCTGAATTGCTTGATTGAAAAAGAGATCTATAAAAATTGTCATCTCATAAAACATTGACAGGGTTATTGCTTAAATAGTCATGAGACAAAACTTCTTACACAGAAGTAGTGGCCTTCTCAAAGAGAATCTTCACATTGCAGAAGACATTACCATAAAATCTTTTAAGAAAATGTATGAATTTTTCATGTTTGAAATTTTGCTGAACTCTTTTTCTTAGTTATCAAGGGCAAAAATGTTTCTCAGAAGACATCTTTACTTTCAATCCAACAAAATCAAAATACTTATAACAAAATAAATAAGTTTAAGGCAAAACGCAGATACTTTATTTGTAGGAATTCACCAAGAAGAATTGTAGGGGGTGAAGAAGAGCTGCAATAATAATGGAATGAACTGAAAATGGTCCTGCAAATAGATTTTCTCTTTTCATATCTGTGAAAATGAGAATGTTTCTTTTTAAACTTACAAGTATTCAGACTGCTTAAATTGTCCCCATAACTAACATCAAATGGCCTCATGGTGAAAAGAGTCCCCAGAGTATGTCTAAATGACATGCTGAAATGACCCTATAAATTTTGCTGCATTACTAAACTTCTCATTTTTGATACACTTCACATTTGAAATGAGAAATTAAGTTAAATAAAAACATTTGTAAAAACAGTTTACCTGTGGATGGAGTATAGATCCTTAGAAGAGTCAGAGCTGATAGGCCAAAATTAATTGAAAATATTCAGGAAGAGAATTTTTTAAGACCTGAAAGGAGAGGAAATAAAAACAAAAACTTGACCTAAGAATTAAAATCCTGAGGATGAGAAATCATGTGACCATCCAATTTCTTTTTTTAAATCATATGAACTAGTTTAGAATGTTTCTTAGAAATTTCCTTTTCAATAGACCTAAGTGAGTGAACCTTAATTTATATGAAAATGGGTTTGCCAAGATTCTAGGATTTTAAAATAAAATCTAATTCACTATCATACTTTTTCCATATTTTAAAATGGTATTCTCTGTGATTATGAATAAATGTGCAGTATTAAAGTGATCTACGAGAAATCACTCCCAAATCTGGACAATATTCTTGGTGGCTCAAGAGATTCTTTATGAATATTACATTTTTATATGTGTTTATTTTAATGATAGTCTAAAAAAGTGACTATTCAATAACATTTGGATGACTTTTTAATAACCAAACATCCTATGTTAACCTCGTATTTCTATTTCTATTTAGGACCACATTAAAGCCAAGTAGTTCTGCTTTGATTGTTAAGAGCAACTGAACAGAGGTCATAGATGATGCATTCAGGGCAAAGGAAGTCCAAGTTGTACACAGAAAGGTTTCTTGAGAAGTGGGTTGAGTCAGAGTCGTCAAAAACCTACGCTGTAAAACTCAAAAGGAATCTAGCACCTTCTGGTTCAAGATGGTGATTAGAGCACACTTGAGAGCCTATTAAAATAGCAACTATTGGAGTTTGGATAAACCACTGTTCTCAACCTTCAAAAATAGAGAGAATAAAGGGGCAACACTGAAGCTAAGTTATTTCAACAAAATTTGAAAAATTGTATGAAGAGTGTTGACTGATGATGGAAGCAAAAGAAGCTACAACCTAAAACACAGGCAGCTTGAGGTATGAAAAAGGTAAGGGACAGGGAAGGGATAAGGCTGAGAGTAGGGAGAACAACTGTCCCATTTGTTTGGGACTATCATTACTTTGCCAGGAAAGGTCCGTCTAGTCAAGGCTATGGTTTTTCCATTGGTCATGTATGGATGCGAGAGTTGGACTGTGAAGAAGGCTGAGTGCTGAAGAATTGATGCTTTTGAACTGTGGTGTTGGAGAAGACTTTTGAGAGTCCCTTGGACTGCAAGGAGATCCAACCAGTCCATTCTAGAAATCAGCCCTGGGTGTTCTTTGGAAGGAATGATGCTAAAGCTGAAACTCCAGTACTTTGGCCACCTCATGCGAAGAGTTGACTCATTGGAAAAGACTCTGATGCTGGGAGGGATTGGGGGCAGGAGGAGAAGGGGACGACAGAGGATGAGATGGCTGGATGGCGTCACCGACTCGATGGACGTGAGTTTGAGTGAACTCCGGGAGTTGGTGATGGACAGGGAGGCCTGGCGTGCTGCGATTCATGGGGTCACAAAGCGTTGGACACGACTAAGCGACTGAACTGAACTGAACTGACTGATCTTGATTCTAGAGCTGAAAGTCCTATATCCCAGGAAACCCCTCAATTCCAGGCAAACTGGGACAGGTCACTGTAACTGAAAGCACAGGGTGTTACGTAAAATTCCCATGTAGACTGACCTGCTTTCCTACTTCCTCTCTCCAGAATTGTGCATTGAAAGAGAAAAAAGAAATACACTAAACAGGGTTGGGGTTGGTCTCTGAGTTTTAGATGTTTGGATAATTTTAACTGGCTTTATATCCTGTGGTATTTTATAGTTTTTTAAAAAACTAGTTGTAAGATATAGATCTTATGATATAAATTGTACTTTAGTTTTTATAATAATATATAAATATGCATAATTTTATTATCTATGAAATACATATATTTATTATATAAATTCAATAAAAAAATTATAAATATGCAATTATAAAATATAAAGCCATCAAAACCTTCAAAATCAGGGAAAAAAACAATTTTGTGTTATAGCCATTAGTAATCATGTTAAAGCAGTGATTTAACAACAGCATGTGAAGCTTAGCAAAAGTATTTCAATTTTAATTTCATTTATGTATTTTTCATTTGTGCTTAATTACTACATTTTTCTAATTTTATAGATGGATTCAAAATATATCTTAGGGACTTATATGTACTTTTATGTACATTTTTGGTTGGTTGTTTAGTTGCTCAGTTGTGTCTGACTCTTTGCAACCCCATGGACTGTAGCCCGCCAGGCTCCTCTGTCCATGGGATTCTCCAGGCAAGAATACTGGAGTGGGTTGTCATTTCCTTCTCCAAGGGATCTTCCCAACCCAGGGAGTGAACCTGCGTCTCTTGCACTGAAGGCAGATTCTTCACCATCTGAGCCACCACATATTTATACGTAAATATATACTGTAAACATTTAAATAATGTTAGAAAAGAATTTAAGTATATACTGAAATATATGAGTTTTTTTTTTAAGGGAGCTTGTATACTGCCTACTTTTTTCCTCTCTTTGTTTAGGTAGCCCGACAGCTTGACTCCACTAAACTTGATCTCATCTAGTTTTCTAGCATTTTTGTCTCACATTAAGCTGAACTTCAGCACCCACCTGTGTAACAGAATAGCAGTTTTCTTCTTGCACGGAACTGTACTGCAGGTCACATCACAAGTCCTTATTAAATAGGTCAGATTTGAAGTTTCTTAGTCCATACTATGCAATGTTAGGCCATCAATCACCAAATGTACCCAAGAGATAACACAAGAGTGAGAAAAGAAGCATCTAATTTTATCACCTAATGAGGATGGACATCCCATAGTTTATGTTGGTTCAAAAAACTATTCAACCCTGGACCAGAGGTCACAAGCATGCACATGTCCTTAAATATGAGTTTTCCTAGAGTCTCAGCAGACGCTCCAGTCCAGGAAACAACCAAGCAGCCTGCGTGCTACATTTTATCCCACATATTCAGGGCAAGGTTGATTGAATGAGGGCAGGAAAATCGCTCTCATCCCCCCTGGGGGTTTCTTGTGTCCCCGTAATGATACAACAGTGTGAAGCAAACGAAAAACGCAGTGTGATGTTTTCGAATCCATCAATTGTGGCAACGAAAACTTCATCAAAGAACATTTTTGAAGTTTAAAAAAAAAACAATAAAATCTATTGATATACTGCCTGTGATCTTGAGAATACAAGGCATATTTTTAGGTTCAGGATTTCAATGAATTACGGTAAGTGGGTGGCTGCTCAGTAAAATCTGTGTGGCTGGGAGCTTACACCACTTGGTGTTATTTTGACTGCTAGGTACTATTTAAGTAGTCACACATTCATTCTCCTGCAAAACAGAAGCTATTTTTAAAAAATTAAGAGTAATGTAGTTACAGAAACAAAATTAAAGAAAAGAATTATACAACCTGCTATGGACTGAATTTCTCCTAAAATTCTTATGTTGAAGATCTAACTCCCAGTGTGACAGGATTTGGAGAGAGGGCTTTAAAGGAGGTGCCTAATGCTAAATTAGAACATAACGTGGGGTCCTAATTTGATGGCACTGGTGGCCTTAAGGAAGAGGAACATCTCTCTTCTCTCTCCCTCAGCCGTGTGACGACTCACGGGGCAGGTGGCCATTTGCAAGCCAGGAAGGGAGTTCTCACCAGAAACCACGCTGGCCTTGATCTTGGACTCCTAGCCTACAGAGCTGTGAGACATACATCTCGGCTGTTTAAGCCAGCTATTCTATGGAGTTTTGGTATTGTAGGCATTTGCAATAAGCGTCTAATGCTAGATTTAAAATACTTCAGCCTCAGCTTCTGCACATCCATGTGCAATTCATAGATCCTTCCATTGTGTGTCATTTGCATGTCCCATGAAAACAAGCAGGGCTCTGCTACTAACAATTTCCACTTGAGTACAAGCAGCTTCCTAACACTGAGTTTTCTTTAAGTCCCTTAACTCCAAGTTTATAATGAAAGGCTTGTCCAATATATAATAATATTAGGATAACAAAATGGTGGGTGCAAAAGATTTTTTTTTCCACAAGCTGGGTTGCTTTACTATTTGTTATCCTTGAAATATCACTCTTATTTACAGGGAGGACTTAGGATTAATCCATGGGCTGGATTTACAGTGATCCTGGGGTGTTGGAAGAAACGGTGCTTATTTTCATAAGCAGCTCTGCCTTTGCTACCCTGAGGAGAGTAATCTTGGGTCTGGTCCACCTGGATTTACTGAAAACCTATTAACAGGGACGACTGGAATGTAGAGGTGCCACTTGATGTTTCATCTATTTTCTAGTCCCAGCCTCAGGTTTCAGAAACTATACTGATGGCAGTCACTTACACATCTACTAATCTTGAAGCACAGTATCATTAATGTAAGTTAGCAATTTTCTTTTAATTGATAGAACACTAGGTTAAATTCAGGGATTTGTGATTTTTACTCTGGATCACATAAGTAACACAGTTTGTGCCATATATTAAAAAATCTATATGAATAAAACTGTTGATACATTTCACTTATCACAATGCCTGACACCTAATAACTCTAATTGCTTATTGTTAAAGTTGTAGGTAATTGTGCAGAAATCTTCAACAGAGGAATTTTAGTATCAATGAACTAATTACATGTTCTTTTACATCCCTAACAAAATCACTTTGGAAACATTTGTATTAGAATAGATACATTTTGCAGTAAGATTTGTATTTTTGTGTTCTTCCTGTTGATAATAAATCCATATGAGTATTTGTACATATACATTTTCAAAAGACAAAGCTTGATGATCAGCCTAAAGCAGAAGTTTATTTTGATTATTGCCAACAGTGGTCTAAAAAGGGTGGAGATTTTAGAAATACTCAACTGCATATTTTTGCAGTGTGTGTGATATTTGTTGGTCTTTTCAATTTAAATCAGAAAGCAAATATTATCAAAAGCCTGTTAAATGAAAGGTGCATATATTCAGATAATTCCTGTGCTTATCTGGGTAAAGAGACTTAAATACATTAAAATAATAATATGTGAAGGGCTGGCGGCTCAGATTGGAGAGCTGGACCTGGGTCGAATCTGAATCACAGCAGTGGAAGGTCCACACTAAGCTTAGAAGAATAGAGAACAGCCGGCAGGGATGGCCGGACCAGCGCTGAGAGCAGGAAGTGAAGCTTACAGGCACAGCACTGAATCACAGGACTTATATCCTTACTATCTGCCTCCTTTCTCTGAGCAGATGACCTTCCTTGTACTCTATGCCACAAAGAACAATTATTATATGGAAGTACCTTCACCATCTTGGTGGTTCTGATAGTAAAGAATCTGCCTGCGATGTGGGAGACCTGGTTTCAATCCCTGGGTTGGGGAGATCCCCTGAAGAAGGGAATGGCTACCCACTCCAGTATTCTTGCCTGGAGAATTTCATGGACAGAGGAAACCTGGTGGACATGACTTAGCAACTTTCACTTTCACCTTCTTGTCCATTAGGGTCACTTCGTGTTCCAAACAATGACTGAAGAAGACTCATACTGAGATGTATAATGATAACATTTTTTAAATTTCACAGAAAAAAAAATCAGACAGATGCTATCAGTATGGAAATACAAGAAAAAATTCCAGGTAACATATCATGTTAATTAGCAGTCTTCAGAGAAGCCGAACCAATAGGATGTATATATATATATATATAAAAGAGAGAGAGAGAGAGACTTACTCTCAGGAAGTGGCTCACATGATTAGGGTGGTGGCGAGTCTCTGGGATGGCTGATGTTTCCCTTTTAAGGCAGTCAGGCAGAAGAATCCTCTCTTACTCAGGAAAACGTCTGCCTTTTTGTTCTATTCAGAACTGCATGAGGATGGGGTCCATATACATGAGGGTGCTTTATCCAGTCTACTGATTTAAATGTTAGTCTAACCCAAGAGTCGGAGAAGGCAGTGGCACCCCACGCCAGTACTCTTGCCTGGAAAATCCCAGGGATGGAGGAGCCTGGTAGGCTGCAGTCCATGGGGTCGCTGAGGGTCAGACACGACTGAGCGACTTCACTTTCACTTTTCACTTTCATGCATTGGAGAAGGAAATGGCAACCCACTCCAGTGTTCTTGCCTGGAGAATCCCAGGGTCGGGGGAGCCTGGTAGGCTGCAGTCCATGGGGTCTCGAGGAGTCGGGCACGACTGAGCGACTTCACTTTCACTTTCCACTTTCATGCATTGGAGAAGGAAATGGCAACCCACTCCAGTGTTCTTGCCTTGAGAATCCCAGGGATGGGGGAGCCTGGTGGGCTGCCGTCTATGCGGTCACACAGAGTCGGACACGACTGAAGTGACTTAGCAGTAGCAGCAACCCAAGAGTATCCTCACGAAAACACCCGGAATGATGTTTGAGATATCTGGGTGCTCCACCGCCCAATTTAGTTGGCATATAAAATTAACCATCATATATACAAAGGCCAGCTTCGTGCTTTTTCTCCAGTACACTACACACGAGAATACAATAACTAGAGTTGTGAGGGAAAAAGTTGTGACCAAGAATTCTATATCCTAATAAGATGTCACTCACATGTGATAGAAACAGAAAGGACGTTTTAGTTATGCAAAGGCTCAGAAAGTAACCCTGTAAGTGTCCTGATAAGTCTACTCATTCCAGCCAAGAAAGTTACAAATAAAATCCTAGCCTCATCAATATGAAATACAGGGGAAAAAAAGAGAACTATATGAAAAGACACTGCAGATAAATGATTAATGTTCTTAAAAGTACAGGAAAAGACTTTGAACATCCATAAGAGTGGCATCAAATCCTCAAAATAAGAAAAAACATTTCCCATAAAGACTAAAATGATATTTAATGCTATAAATAATCAAAGAAAGCCAAATTAAAATAAAAAAATGTCTTTACTTGTCAGATAGGGACAATTAAAATGTTGATAATCCTCAAATATTATGAAGCAAGACCTCTCATTCATTAATGATGGGGATATCTTTTTTTGAAAGAAACTGCCAAATGAATTAAAAATCATTAAAAATGTTCCAATCGTTTTACTCAACATTTCCATTTTTAGCAATTGGTCTCAATAAAATAATTCAAGGTATGCACAGAGATGTACATATAAGGATTCTATGGGAGGATGAAAGATTAGAACCGACCTAACTTCCAATACAAGCATGATGATTTATAAGGGCCCATTCATATAAGGGAATATTATGCAGGTCTTGCAAGTCAAGCCTAATTAATGATCTTCTATACCATTTGCTTTACAGTATAAAATGAAAGAGACAAAATATAAGTCCAAATAATGAAGATCTCAACTTTATTAAATATACTTAGAGGGAGAGAAAATTTAAGGAACTGGAAGGCTACATACCAAGATGTTACTGTCTTCAATAATAGGAAGTAGAATTAAAATTATATAACCTTTCTTCTTTGCATTTTTCTATACTTTCCAACATTTCTTCAGTGAACTTTCATTAAAAAAAAATCAAACAAAGTTTAGTTACGAAAAATCATTTATAAACAGTCTATTAAAATTTTATTTTATTAAAAAATCTAGCAAATATTGTTTATAAAAGCAAATAACTTGTCCCACGGATAAACCTATAAAGAAGCAGAAATTATTTTACACCACTACTGAATAAGGGATGAGAGTATAAATTAGCAAAAATTTTGTGGAAATTAAACTAGAAATGTGTAAAAAAATAGCTTCAAAAGAATTTATCTTTTTTGATCTAGCAATTCAATGTACTGGAAAGCATAAAAAAATGCACTGAAATATTTATATGCCTGGATGTTAAATGCGAATTATTTGAGACAACGCAACTGGTAACAGTAAAGGAATGGTGAGATAAATAACAATGGATTAATTTCTTGTTATATTGGTCACTCATTAGAGATCATGTTGTCAAAAATTATTCAGCGATCCTGGAAGATAATCACGGTGTAATAGTAAGTAAAAACTATAGGCTATGAAATTAAAATAGGATTAAAATATTTAAATATGTATTAATAAATAAAAGAAGAAAACACTCCATAATATAGTTAGTAGTCCTTTCTGGATAGTGAAATTATAGATAATTTTTAAAAAGTCTTATATAATACTGTCTATTTTTAAAAGCAATACTTTGGCCACCTAATTCAAAGAGTTGAATCATTGGAAAAGACCCTGATGCTGGGAAAGGTTTAGAGCAAGAGGAGAAGGGGGTGACAGAGGATGAAATGGTTGGATGGCATTGCCAACTCAATGGATATGACTCTGAGCAAACTCCAGGAGATAGTGAAGGACAGGGAAGCCTGGGCTGCTGCAGTCCATGGGATTGCGAAGGGCAGACACAACTTAGTGACTGAACAACAACAAATATAAACATAAGAGCAAGACCGAAATATTTTAAGAAATTTTCAATGGCTTAAATGATATCTCCAAATTCCTTAACACATCACACAGGTTCTGAATAATCTCCACATGAGGTACCCACCACTGTCCAATGGTACTTAGTTCTATAATTTTGCTGATAAATCTGCAGTTCTCTGAGCAAGTTGGGTTCTCCTGATTCATGCCTTTGTGTTAGGCTGTTTTGCCTACAAGAATAACTTCCACTCTTTCAATCTTCTGGTTAACGGTTAAATAAACACATTAAACATCAGAATAAGTATCACCTTCTCGGAAAGCTTTCTAGATCCTTTCAGATAGACAAATGCCCTTAGTCTTGGCTGTAATATTACCGTCTTTCCTCTTCTTTTACAGCACTAATCATGTTGTCTGAAGATTACTTATTTCTCTGGTTTTTTCGCTATTATATAAAAGATTTGAAAAAGTACAATGAGGGTCTTCCAAACGTCTACAGCAGCTTGAAGGTTCTGAAGGTGCTCTGTTATAGAAACTTAATTAAGCAGTTCTGAATTAATGGTTACTGATCACACATGCTTTAAATTTCTAAAAACATAATCTCCCGTCAAATGCATCATCAACAAAAACAATTCACAAAGATTAATTGTTTGACTAGAATTGCCTACAATATACCATGTAAATGTGTTGTCAGGTTCTTCTCATTTTCTTCTGGCCTCTGTCTCCTGGCAGCTGTTTGGGGCCCCTCCAAGGTCAGCACCAAGAGAGGATGGGGTGTAAAAGTCGTACTGGCTTAGCACTCTGATCATCTTCGTTAGTGACTTCTGGGTCTAACAGATCCTGAACGGTGACTTTTTCACGTAAATGTTGTTCTTTGGGGTTTGCTGGAGACCTCTCCTTCCCTCCCTGCCAATCCCCACCTGTCTGAAGATCCCTCATCATGCTTTTAAAAATAGCATGATCCCTCACCAGGTTGTCAGCTTGGAGATGGCTTTTCTAACTAACCACTTGCACCCAGGCCCCCAAATATGATGATTTTTCTGTGGCAAGACATGTTCTTAGGCAGAGTCCTTTTAAAGATAACCCATAGCTTGACCCTCTGTAGGCTCCACTTCTGTCTACGGGAGGCACACAGACAGCTTTCTCTCAATAGCAACCCCTCCTGCGGCCGTTCTCTTTACCCTGACAGCCCAGTGCTCTCCTCTTTAGCCACAGCCTCTTTTCTAGGAAATGAGCCAAGTCAGTCTCTGAAGAGTCAGATGTTACTCTCTGACTCTACCAAACTCTGGGCTGACCTGGTAACTCAGATTGTAAAGATCCACCTGCCAATGAGAGAGACCCAGGTTCAATTCCTGGGTCAGGAAGATCCCCTGGGGAAGGAAATGGCAACCCACCCCAGTATTCTTGCCTGGGAAATCACATGAACAGAGAAACCTGACAGGCTACAGTCCACGGGGTCGCAAAGTCAAACACAACTGCGCAAAACGTGTCTTTTTTGTGTGTCAAAACACACACACACACAGACACACACACCAACTACCAAACTCCAGGGTAACTGAGCTCTTCATGTGCTTCTCTTTCAAGAGTCGGGGAAGACAGCTAGCAGATCTTAGCATTCTGCTTTTGTCCATAAATCTGTAGTTCAGAATGATTGTGAAAGGAAAGTCCTTTGTTATGGTTTTGGTTGAGAACACATGAGATATCCTGGTGGTTAGCTAGTAGAAACACGTGGAAAGAAATAGATTCAATTAAATCACCAAAGGCAAAATCAGAACAGAAACTCATAGACAACAATTTATTTTTGAAATAGAAGGAAAAATGATAATATAGTAGAGATAGTGAAGTGAAGTGAAGTTGCTCAGTCATGTCTAACTCTTTGCGACCTCGTGGACTATAGCCTACCAGGCTCCTTGGTTCATGGGACTTTCCAGGCAAAAGTACTGGAGTGGGTTGCTATTTCCTTCTCTAGGGGATCTTCCCAACCCAGGGATCAAACCCCGGTCTCCCACATCATAGGCTGATGCTTTACCCTCTGAGCTACCAGGGAAGCACAGAGATAGTAATACTTATCATACATTGGGTTTCCCTGGGCTTCTCTGCTGTTTCACTCTGTCTTGCAATTGCACTGGGGCTGTGTGACTGGTTCCGGCAAATGGACTGAAGACAGTTAAGTGTGGTGGAAACTGTCCTGGTTCTTTCTCACTCATGCAGGTCCATGGTGAGACAGCAGCATCTCATTATTCTTCATCTGAATGAATCTGGGAGACAGAGTTCCCTTTCAGTTAGCCCTGGATGTGTAATATGAACAAGAAATGTGTCTATTGCGCTAAGGAAGCTACTGAAGTATAAGGGTTTGTATATAACTGTGGATATCTTAGTCTATCTTGACTTATTTGAGTAGAACTAGTGAATTGGTCTTCATTCCGATAGTACTTAGCTAGAATTTGACCTGTTTTCCTTCCTTGTGTTTACATCAGCTGCCTGCTGGTTTTTTCTCTTCCTTCCTTCCTCTTGGGATTGCATTGACTCATCTTTGCTTCCTTCGTGCTTTTCTCTCAGAACTCTAGTCATCTAGGTCTTACGTACCTCTCTTGGTGACCCTGCCACAGTGCTTACCATCTTTTTCATAATGCCTAGACGCTCTCAGTGGAGAAGGCAATGGCACCCCGCTCCAGTACTCTTGCCTGGAAAATCCCATGGACGGAGGAGCCTGGAAGGCTGCAGTCCATGGGGTCGCTGAGGGTCGAACACGACTGAGCGACTTCACTTTCACTTTTCACTTTCATGCATTGAAGAAGGAAATGGCAACCCACTCCAGTGTTCTTGCCTGGAGAATCCCAGGGACGGGGGAGCCTGGTGAGCTGCCGTCTATGGGGTCGCACAGAGTTGGACACGACTGAAGCGACTTAGCAGCAGCAGCAGCAGCAGCAGATGCTCCCAGATAATGCCGAGCTAATTCCTCATCGACCCATGGCCTTGTTTGTCTTGTGGACCACACCACACAGCTTTGACTATTGGCTCAGAAAGCTATTGTTCTCAGAGACCTATTACTCATGAATGTAATCTGAACTCTCCTTAGGCTGACATTCAGGGTCTGTTATATCAGTATTGGTGACTCTTTGCACTTACAACTATCATTATTTCCCCTATATGTCCCTGCTGCTTCATGTCAGGCTGAACCTCCCTCATAAGCTATGTAATTTTATGCCTTTGCTCATAGTAGATGCTCCCCATCCAGTCGATGCAAACCCCCATTCTCCAGAGGGCATCCCCTTACTAGGCCTTGAGGGTCCCTCCTTCTTCTGAACCCGTTCTAGGAACATCTAAAGCACTTACCTGATTATTAACTGTATGCTGCTTTTTTTGCATTTTAGGGTTCCAAAACTTGCCAAGGAAATAGTGGTTTTTGTCTTTAATCATTCCCTATAGATGTCTGTATTCAGATTCTAAAGAATAATAATTTCATCAATCCTGTGCTTTAATAACAGTCTCAAGAAACAAAGTATATAAATCAAATCTAATTTTCTCATCTTAAGCATCAGTCAGTGTTTTGGAAAAGGTAGATGCCTATAAAAAAGTACTGAATTATAAATGTTCATTGCAACATATTATTTATTATTTTAATTAGGAGCATGGTAATTGTTCTGTTAGGTACCTAAAATTTCAAACTTATCAAAATAGTTCATGAATTGGTATCTCTGAGCAAAGTCAAGACGTATAAACTTATTTCAAACTCACTTGCATCACTGTCAAGTGATCCACTTGATGCATTGTCAAGGGATGCTCTGTCAACTATGCACCAAATCCTGGCCCTTTTCTGTTTTTATAAATAAAGATTTATTGAAACACACAGCAATGCACATCACACTTGGTCATGGCTGCTTGTGTGCTCCAAAGGCAGAGCTGAGTAGCTGTGGAGAGACTTTCTCCAAAGCTTAAAATATTTACTGCTTGGTCCTTTACAGAAAACATTTGCCAGTTCTTGCGTTTTCCTACTAAGTCTTCAATTAAAAGATTGCACACGTGTAAGAGTCTAGCTCTAGATTTTTATTTAACCCTCAAGACTGAAATCCATTCTTATTCTCCATATTAGTCAGGGCATGCTGTGCTGCAGTAACAAGCATCTCCCAAATCCCATCATTTTAACATGGTAAAGGTTTATTTTTCACTCAAATAATTTCCACTTGGGTCTTGGAGATGGCTCAGTGCAGCAATTCAGAGTGTGTGTGCTTTAGTTGCTAAGTCGTGCCTGACTCTTTGTACTGTAAGCCCACCAGACTCCTCTGTCCATGGGATTCTCCAGGCAAGAATACTGGAGTGGGTTGCTATTCCCTTCTCCAGGGGCTCTTCCTGACCCAAGGATCAAGCCCAGGTCTCCTGCATTGCAGGCAGTCTCCTTACTGACTGAGCCACCAGGGAAGCCCCAATTCACAGTGTGGGCCACTTCAGTGTCAAGTTTTCACCACCTGATACTCTTGCGTCAACCCTGCAGATTTACGGAGGCCGGAGAATTGCTCAAGATCTTTTCATGCCTCTGGCTGGAAACGACACATTCATTACATGGCCCTGTCTAACTATAACTAGAAATGTAGGAGAACAAATAGGATATTTATATGCACTACTGTCTCCATCATGATAATACTTTGGTAGTGTATTAATTGCATAATATTAGCACTCAGTGACTCCTGGAACCAAAAATATATTCTCTGCTTAAATATATTCTCTCCTTAACAGATGAGTTCTACTTATAATAAGGTAATTCCTTAGGAATCACTAGGTACCATTCATAAACTTGTGATCTTTCAAAATGGTAGGACTGAGAGTTTATGAAACATAAATAATGTCTTTTGTTTTTCTTTTGCTCTTGTCAGAGAAATACCTTGTGCAATTTCCAGTGCATTAAAATTAACAACTCAGTGAAGAAACATAGACATCTGAATATATGCAGCCTGGACACCCGGCTCCACCTGTGTTCAGGTGCTTTTAGTCATCTCTGCTGGAGAAGGCGATGGCACCCCACTCTAGTACTCTTGCTTGGAAAATCCCATGGACGGAGGAGCCTGTTAGGCTGCAGTCCATGGGGTCGCTCAGAGTCGGACACGACTGAGCGACTTCACTTTCACTTTTCACTTTCATGCATTGAAGAAGGAAATGGCAACCCACTCCAGTGTTCTTGCCTGGAGAATCCCAGGGATGGGGGAGCCTGGTGGGCTGCCGTCTATGGGGTCGCACAGAGTCAGACATGACTGAAGTGACTTAGCATAGTCATCTCTGCCTTCTTCATTCATGTGAAAGGAACTTGCTCACACTTTGCTGTGTATCTAGAAAGAGAAACTATGCATGTAGTTATGTAGTTTTTTTCCCCATATGGGTGTGTAGGGTTTTTGTTGGACACCAGCAAGTAGATTAAAGAAAATAAAACATCACTAAAAGATAAATCTGTCTAATCCCAGCTGTTCCCCCCTCACTGGAGCAGCATCAGGGAGTGACGTGAGGGGTCAGGAGAGTGCTAATCCATCTACCCCTTGCCCTGTAGAAAGTCATCAAGAAAAGACGGCAGCAGGTGCTTGGAAGGGAAAGGTCTTGAACAGAGTTGACGCCCTTGGTGTTCCGACACCATGACTGCTGAGCTTGTTGCCTTGTGGTGGCAGGGTCTATCCAGGGGTTCTGGGGACTAGGTGATTCCTTTGGTCCTCCCAGGCTGGTACCCAGCCCTTCATGCCCTGTCCCAGGCTGTGCCTCTACCAGGCTGGGACTACGCTTTCATTCTCCTCGAGGGCCAGCCTGCACAGCAGATCTGGAAAAGACACCGTGGTACCAACATCCCTTTGCTGTGTAGCCCAGGGGGGATGGACTGACTGCCTTGTGACCTCTTCCTTCAAGTAAGAGGTTTGTTTTTGTTTATCCACTGGGGTCCGATTATTTTCTTCCAGTCACCTTGGTGACATCTTAGCCCTGAGGTTTATCTGAAATGTGATTGTTGCTGATTGATTACTTCTAGACAAGTCAATGGGGCTATTTAAAACGTTAGTAAGAGTCAGGGTTTTTGTTTCATCTTGTTTTGAAGATAGTCAAATCAATTCACTTAAAAACTTGAGTTGATACTTCAATTTTTCTCATAAAGGCCTCGAAAACATGGTAGAATCACTTGAATTATTAAATGATGTAAATATGCTTATCATAGCAAAATGTAAATAAAGCCAAGAAAAAAATGTTCTAGAAAAAACAAGCAGAACTTCATCACATGTAGGATGATCTTGTATGATGATACCACATAAGTATTAAGTCTATAGCTACTTACTGTGTATTCATGATTTTCACATAAAGAGGGCTTTTAAAACATAAAATCAAATCCTGTAATCAGTACTGCAATATAGATTTGAACCACTGAACTCAACAGCTTTTTTAAAAAATTGCATACATTTTTGGAGCAAAAAAAAAAAAAAAAAAAACTATTTTCAGCAGTGGATAAAATTAGTTACACTTACAGGAATCTGACTAATTGCATTTGCACCATTATAAGAAATCAACCATTTTGCAACTCACAAATTAACTCATGTCAGTCTTGGAATCTATAGGACCAAAATTTCATTTCTACAGTTTGTAGCCTCCCTGGTGGCTCAGTGGTAAAGAATCTGCCTGATAATGCAGGAGATGTGGGTTCGATCCCTGGGTTAGGAAATGACAACCCACTCCAGTATTCTTCCCATGCACAGAGGAGCCTGGTGGGCTGCTGTCCATGGGGTCACAAAAGAGTCAGACACAGCAGCGACTTAACAACAACAACACGGTTTGCAGTCTGTTCACATACAGAATCTCATCTATTTGCACTGATTCCTACAATAGTCTCGGGAGGGAGGTATTATGATCTCCGTTTTGCAGCATAGGAAACTGAGGCGTCATAGAGTTAGTAGTCCCCTGGGAGCACAGGACAGTGAGCGATCCTGGAGCTCGTCTCTGACTCTAAGTGCTCAAGAGGCTCAAAGAATAGGAAGAACAACGGGACTGTCTGTTCTTAATTAGCAATCAGAGCTCTCAGTTCATCGAGATGTTTAGGTTATTTTCCCCATCAGAGCCTTCATAAATGGCTCTCTCTACTCAGGAATGACCCTACAGCACTGCTTGCTGAAGACGCCACCTACCTGATGTCCATTTTACTCTAGGCGTTTGTCCACCTGACTACTCCAAGTATCCTGATCTGGACTTAGGTTGGTTTCACTGGAACAATAGGGTGAATAGGGTAGGCTTTTGATTTACTTTGAGCACACTTTATGTGTTAACTTCATCGTCTCAAAAATAGTGAAGCAACTCATCTGATCACTTCTAGTGAAAAAGGCTATGGAAGTTTCATTTTGTTTTCCATTTTTTCAAGTACCTTGTATGCTGCTGCTGCTAAGTCGCTTCAGTCGTGTCCGACCCTGTGCGACCCCATAGACGGCAGCCCACCAGGCTCCCCCGTCCCTGGGATTCTCCAGGCAAGAACACTGGAGTGGGTTGCCATTTCCTTCTCCAATGCATAAAAATGAAAAGTGAAAGTGAAGCCATTCAGTCGTGTCCAACTCTTAGCGACCCCACGGACTGTAGCCTACCAGACTCCTCCATCCATGGGATTTTCCAGGTAAGAGTACTGGAGTGGGTTGCCATTTCCTTCTCTGAGTACCTTGTATATGTAAAAATGAAAAAGTAATTTTTCTATGAAATCAATATTATCTCAAGATAAATGTGTAATTATAATCAGAAATTTTCAGAAATGTAATAAAATAATAATAAAATGTTTATTAGCATCTAAAATATATAAAAATCTAGAACTCAACATCTGAATCTGTAATCCTTATTTTTAATGTATCTTGGGAAATTTTTCCTTAACCTTGGCTGTCAAGAAGCTTGCTTCCCTGGTGGTTCAGCAGTCAAGAATCTGCCTGCCAAGGCAGGAGACGTGGGTTCAATTCCTGGTCTGGGAAGATTCCCTAGAGGAGGAAATGGCAACTCACTCCAGTATTCTTGCCTGGAAAATCCCACGGACACAGGAGCCTGGAGGGCTTCAGTCTGAGGGGTCACAAAAGAGTGAGACATGACTTAGCAACTAAACCACAACAAACACATCGGGAAGCTTAGAGTCTAATTTAGGGCCTAATTTGCATCAGCTATAGGTTAATGCTCTTCTCCATTTCTTCTACAAGATTTTGCTGATATTTTGAGCTTTATGTTGATAAGATATACATGCTTTAATTATAATTTGCCTCAATTCCATTATGGAAGGTGATGTGATTTGTTTAACATGATTTCAATGTTTATTGAGCACTTACTGTCTGTTGAGATCTGTGGATACAAAGAGAAGTAAAACATAGCTTCTACCCTCAAGAAAATTATGAACTCACAGTCAGACAAATAAGTAAATATGCACACAAATAGCACATGCATAAATACACACATAAGGTCCAGAATCCTGCGTGTGTCAAATACATACTAGTTGTAAAAAACAATTAACAGATTCCCCATCTCTTAACAGGGTATGTACTCAATAGATATTTATTTGCTGAGTGAGTGAATAAGTTAATGCCTGGCTAGAAAAATAATAAAATACAAATAAATTAAACTTTCAGAGAAAAGCTGTTAGATGTTTGAAATCTGGGAGATGTAGCTAACTGGAAGGGTGATCTCAAGAGACAGAACATAGAGTTCTCATGTGCTCCTTGCCCTACCATGTCTGTGTGAATGAACCCTTGGAGTGCAGATCAGTTCATGGTGCCCCAGGATCACCCCCCCCTGCCTCCCTGCAGTAGACATGGCCCAGGGTCCCTGTGGACCTCACTCTGTGCATGCAATGTGAAATCTGGAGAGAACTCTCTAAATAACCCCAAAGATGTCATTTTCAGGTCACATTCAACTAGGGCACAACACAGGGCATTGGTACACAATCCTTTATCTGCTATTCTATGAGGACCTACCCTACTAAAGATCCTTTGAGATGGGGGGCAGGGAAAGACAAGAACAGATAAAAAGCAATTCAGCCTCAAGTGGGCACTGATGGTTCTGACCACCTGGATCAGTAGTCTTGCATACATTTACAAAAGTGGTGATGTCTTCCAGATACGTGAAGCCATGCTAAGGATTGATTTGGAAAGAAAAAGAAGAGTGTTTATGGATGCTCTGAATGCTTTCAGAGCATCGACTGCTGAAAGCACAGAGGAGGTTATTTATTAAACAGAACTGATGTCATAGAAAGCATTTCCTATCTTCTGGAAATGAGCAAGGGAGTTCTCTCTCAGCAGCAAGCCAATGAAGAAGGAATTGTGCATTTCATTAGGCATTCTATAAGACTTCAGTCTGTCTTCTGAAAGACCTGTATGAGGTAAAGTTTTTTCTTTCTTTGGCTATCTCATCTTGAGAATGGGGAAAGTTGACGCAAATAAAACAAAGAGCTTTGCAAAGGCACTACAGAGCGGGCTAAACTGAGCTCCTCCTACCCCTGCTGGTTATCAATGCTGCCAGTGGTAGGAGTGCTCTTTGCCACACAGATTTCAACTTGCGAATGTGTTGCAAAACTTGGGTAGGACTTGGTAGAACAGTCCAATCTTGTTTGCACAATAAAAATAAGTGAAGGTTGAAAATATCCGGGCAACCAAAAATCATCCCAATAAACCCAACTTTACCCTATTCCCCATCTCTCCCAAATTCCTTAGGCCTTTTGTTGCTGCTGTTCAATCATTAAGTCATGTCCAACTCTTTGCTACCCATAGACAGTAGCACACCAGGCTTCCCTGTCCTCCACTATTGCCCGGAGTTTGCTCAAATTCATATCCATTAAGTTGGTGACGCTATCTAACCATCTCATCCTCTGCGGCCCCCTTCTCCTTTTGCCTTCCATCTTTCCCAGCATCAGGGTCTTTTCCAATGAGTTAGCACTTCACATTAGGTGATCAAAGTATTCGAGCTTCAGCATCAGTCTTTCTAATGAATATTCAGGGTTGATTTCCTTTAGGACTAACTGGTTTGATCTCCTTGCTGTCCAAGGGACTCTCAACAGTCTTCTCCAGCTGCACTGCAGGTAGATTCTTTACCTTCTGAGTCACCAGGGAAGCCCCAGTAAGCCTTTGCTGAAATGCAATAGTCTCTTTTGAAAACCATCAATATATGAATGGCCTAATGTGTTCATAGGGCATGGAGGTACAGACAGAACCAAGGAAAGAGATGCCACATTGAACACTTCTTTGAAAGGAACTCGAATTGGGGACAATAGAAAAGATCACAGAGGGTTAGGATTTAGCCCCTAGCTATACCTCAAACTATTGTGCACTGAAGCTTCACTGACTCTAATCTGAGGCACTAAAGAACAGCCCAGAAAAGATAAATAAAAGCCATAAATTCTCTTGGGTTGTTTCTGAATGGGTTTTTTTACAATGTGCCCAGCAAAGGGGAATGGTAAACAGCCAGGCCAAGCCTCTTTCTCCTCTGCCTCCTGCTTCCTAAGCCCCGGGGCTGGAGGAAGATGCAGACACAGGCTTTCTGCCCTCAAACACCCTCTGTAGGTGAAAAAGCTCTCTCTTAGATCTGGGTGTTTTTCCATGCCCACTTTAGTGCATATTGGCCTGATTTTTTTAGGTTTGATTTATGTGATCATTCTTTCTGGCTTTTTGAAATTCTCTCTGTTTATATTTTCTGAGTCTTCATCAGAACCAGACATTGGGGAACTTATCAAGTCTGTATTGGCTCTTGACTACACCAAAGCTCTAAGCAAAATTTTAGGTGGAAAAGGACAATTTGGCACTCTTGGGTCCTCATTTCTGGGACCTCCTTTTTCTTGCCATGATATTTCCCCTTCTTGATTTCCCTTTCTTTCTCTCCTCCATCAGTCACCATTTGGAACCCAAATACCCCCCACAAGGCCCTGTGATACCCAGCTTTCCTCTCCTTGACGGCCCCCTGGTGCCTGGGTACCCTACCCTGGCCTGACTTCATAGCAGAAGTTAGGAGCTGCTCCCATTAGAGACTTCTTTGTATCTCAGTCCATCCTAAAGGAAATCAGCCCCCTGAATATTCTTTGGAAGGACTGATGCTGAAGCTGAAACTCCAATACTTTGGCCATCTGATGTGAAGAGCTGACTCATTAGAAAAGACCCTGATGCTGGGAAAGACTGAGGGCAGGAGGAGAAGGGGACGACAGAGGAAAGAGATGGTTGGATGGCATCACTGACTCAATGGACATGAGTCTGAGCAAACCCAGGAGATGGTGAAGGACAGGGAAGCCTGGCATGCTGCGGTTCAAGGGGTTGTAAAGAGTTGGACATGAATGAGCAACTGAGCAGTAACAACAAGGCCCATGATGCCTGCTTTGCGCTCCTATGTGGAGGGACATGCCCTCATCAGGGACTCTACTTTCTCTCCTGGATTACCTGCACCTCGACAATGGCCTCCTGGAGACTGTAGACCAAGGGTCACGGAGAGAGCTTATCAAAGAGAATGACACACTCCTCTCACCCTAAGCTTTTGATTTCTTAGGTTCTGGATGGGAGGCTGGAACCTTTACAATGAAAATGCGTCCCAGTCATTCTTATGCAATCAGAAATCAAATATGTATTTCATATGGCTGCTTGTACTCGCGGGAGAGCTCAAGCAGGATGGGGTTTAGCCAGGCAGGCTGAGAAGGTGAAACCCCTCTGGTGGTATTTGCTTAAATAGCTAAAGCTTTCAGGAGACCCAGGACCTGGGGCAAACAAATCTCTTCCAGGAATAACTTGTTGTGGGGCCTGAAGGCCCCCATTCCCCTTCTGCTTTGTTTACCTAAAGGGAGCTCTAGAGGATGGTAGAGATAAGGTCCAGTGGGAACTAGCCCAGGTGCAGCCTACTGATAGCCAATCAAGAGGCCTCTACATGGAAAACTCCTCTCTGAGTCACTGAACACATCTTTTCGAAACATTGTTTTGAAAAAAAATTTTTTTTTTAGGGGAAAAAATGTTTCCAAGCTGACAGTAATATACCCATCTATTTGTGTAGTTCAGCCCTTCTCAAACTTTTTGGTCTCAGAAAATCTATGCTCAGTGACCTGAAAATGACCAGTGACCTCAAAGAGCTTTATACAGGGCAGGTTGTATCTACCAATATTTCCTGTATTAAAAATTAAAATGGAGAAAATTTTTCAATATTTGTAAATCCATTTAAGACAATAATAAACCATTTCATCAACATAAGTAATATATTTTATGGACAATAACTGTATTTTCCAAAATAAAACAACATTGGAGAAGAATAGCAATGTTTTACATTTTCACAAATCTCTTTTGTGTCTGGCCTAAGAGCAGAGAGCTGGATGCTCATATCTGCTCTGCATTCAGTCAGATGAGATGACTGGGATATTGCGGGTCACATAGGCTTTGGGGAATATCACCACACACACATGGAACGGTGAAATTTACAAAAGTAAATAACATCTTGTGGCCCCTTGAAAGGTTGCAAGGATGCTTGGCACACACTCTGAGAACCACTGGATAGTCAGTCCTTCTCTTTCCATCTTGATTCTTGGGTCTCCTACGGACAGGGTTTTATGTAGAGATACACTGGAATTTGGCCACCTGATGCAAAGCGCTGACTCATTGGAAAAGAACCAGATGCTGGGAAAGATGGAAGGCAAAAGAATGTGGGCAGCAGAGGATGAGATGGTTATATAGCATCACTGACTCAATGGACTTGAATCTGAGCAAACTCTGGGAGACAGTGAAGGACAGAGGAGCCTGGCATGCTGCAGCCCATGGGCTCACAAAGGGTCTGACGTGACTTAGTGACTGAACAACAATGCTGGAATATTATTCTTTGTGAACAAAATGTACCAAAGTGGTTCTTAATACAGCTTTTGGGAATGTTTTGAAGGAAATGTGTTGTTGAAGCTGCATGTGAATAGTCTTCTTTTGCAAAAGTTCATGTGTTAATTTTTATCAATTGAATTTAGTCTCTTGTTTTTTCTTTCAAGGCAACATTTTATTTCAGAAAGCCTGCACCTTGTGGGGATAAGAAAAGGAATTTGGGAATTGGTAAGCGTGGTGGTAGCAGAATGTGTGACACATTGACTAAGTGGGGACATGATTCGATTTGGGAAATGAGCAGTTTTGATGAGTCATTCATTGGGGCTAGTGTGTTGTCGTGGAAGACCAGCTGGATTTAGCTTGTCAAGTAAAGGTCAGATATTGATGAATGTCCCTTATGGAGTGTGCATTGAAGATGAAGTGTATAAAGGTAAAGAAGCCTGTCATTGACCTTGTGAGTAATACAAAGATTGTGTGGGAACACACGTGTGTGTGTGTGTGTGTGTGTGTGTGTGTGTGTTGAAGGGTGGTGATGCAGTGGTACACAGTACTATGAGATATTCACAGACAAGACCTTCCCAAGTGGGACATACAAGTCACATCTCCGTGTAGCCTTCCTTTCATACTTACATCTGTCGCACTGTAGCCCGTAAATGTCCAGAAAGGATTAAACAACCTAAATTCCAGGTTCCCTTACTGGAAGTGGGGGAATATATTAATCAGATGATATCATCCTAAAGCAACATAAAGGGAGTCCAGTGGTCTTTGTCAAGCTGGGAAGGTTATTTTTTTAATTACAATAAACACTTTATAGAGCAAACACTGCAGGATAACGAACCTCCATAAATTCCATCTTGCCATAGATTTGTATAGTTGCAGATTAGGAATCGCACTACATGCAGCTCTAGCAAATCCAGCACAGTACTCAAAGTGCACCCGATGAGTTAACTGTGTGAAAAGTCTCTGTATCCACTGAGCTAACTGCCCAAGGAAATGACGGCTTCAGTGCAGAAGAGTATAGAGGGTAGACCAAAGGACAGAGAGTGGTTGGTGGGGAGAGAATCCCAGGAGATAAAATGACAACGGAAAGTGAGGATGAGGTGAGGACCCAGCTGGAGGCTTAAATCGTCCTTGTTTGCCAATGGCATAGGTCAATATACTTTTAGTTTCACGGTTTGTACTAAACGTGGGTTAGCGGTCGTGACTCGTTTCCTTTCAGTTTACCGCCTACACGCTACCTGGCTCATGCAGTGCATTAGACATGGGGGATGAAGGTGCATCAGACATCCCTCCTGCCCTTGGGATGTGTGGGCACAGTAGAGAGGAGGGGCCCCAGGCAGCACAGGGCTGCAGTGGGAAGGGCTCCGGGGGCCCGAAGGTAAAGAGGCCCCGGGTTCAACTTGGATTAGGCTGGCAGACCAATGCGGAGAACTGGAAGAAGGGTGGCCAGACCGTGGGGCCATCGGTGCAGTCAACCAGGGTGTGCTGGGCTTTTACTGTGGGTAAGTGAGCGCTGATGGTGCCTAAGGCAGGAGGCACTGGACGGAGTGGAGGGTGGGAGCGAGATGGGCAGGGTAACTGTGCCAGGGGGCTGGAGGGCAGGCGGGAAGGGGCTGGGGGGCTGGGGACTCTGGCTTGTGCACCCGGGTGAATAGTGATGAAGTGACTGGATGAGGCAGGGAAAAGGGAAGAGAAACAGGGCAGTGTGATCACTGTTTTTGGTGTATTTACTAACATTTGTGATAAATCTTTTTATTCCTTACATAAGGGTTACCAAAAACGAGATCTGAAAATCAAATATGATAAAGTCAAACCAGAGGCTCCTCTGTTAATAAGGTAGCCTTATTCCCAGAGGATTAAATTTCTAAAAAAATATTTAATACTACTTCCTTTTGAGATGCAGTGCCTGATAATATATTTCCAAGCTATCATTCTTATTCTATTTTTCTCTTTCACAGCAGGATGCAGTCAGTCAAGGTTAAAATCTAGGGAATAAAGAATCAGATTTTTAGCAAGTTTGGCAGTCTTCATCCTCACCTCTATTGTATTAAGTATATGAGAGCTAGCTGTTATGTGTCGCTATAATGGGATCTATTTTCATCTGTATTTATTAAAAATTTTATTTATTATTCTTTCATTTGCAGTAAGGTGACTACTCAATTTTTTTCTTTCTGAACAGTGTCTTGCTTAGGTATTCTTTTAAAAAACCAAATTATGTATTGCATATTAATATGTGCATTTATATACAAATAGGTAACATCCTCTATGTATCTAATCTCATTTCCCTCCTTTTTCTTCCTGAGATAACCACTAGCCTTAAGTTCATGTTTTTGTTTGTCTTATATATTTTACTTTAACAGCAAGTCCTTGTGTGCACAATCTTTTTTTTTTTTTGCTTTATATAAATCCTATGGCATTGGGCTTACCTTCAGCAAGTTGCTTTTACTTCTCAAACATATTTCTGATATTGGTCAGTGTTAACCCGTGTAGCTCATTCATGTTTACTGCTGTATAATATTCCATGATGCCATTATGTGGCTATGCTAAAATGTCTTTAGACATCTAATTTCAGTACTCATTCCAGTTTTTACTATTTTAAATGTTACAAAATTGTAAATAGCTTTAATGAGCATTGTGCTACATTGCTTTGCACACATGGGCTATTGTTTCTCTAAGGCATTATTATACCAGAAGCATTATTGCTGAGCTTAGGATACGAGCACCCTCAAGCTGATTCAGTATAATTACATTATCTCTAACATGGTTGCTCTAGTTATACTCCCACCAGAAATGTATGAGAGTCGTCTTACATTTAGGATGGTCAACTATGAACCTTTTACCAGTCTGATGGGCAGGAAAGCATACAGATTCTTCACCTATTCTTTCCTGCTCCTGTAAGCAGCTTTCATACTTTCAAAAAAAGATTTTTACATCTGGCAGGAAAAAAAAAAACACACATAACAAAAACTCCAGGCTAGTATGTTTTTAAGATTGATATTTTCTCTTACTGCTAAATACAGTGTTCATTTTAGTGTTCAAATTGCTATACAATCCATTCTTTTTATGACCAATTACGGAAAATAATATGTCTTTGTGGGTGCAAATAGCTACCTTCCAATGAGGCCTTTGCATACTTTCAAAAGATGGGAAAATGTAATCTGCAACTCCTGCCTTCAGCTAAATATGTGTATGAGTCTTTCTTGAGGCATCATTTACTGCAACTAACTAAAGCCAGGATATATTGTGCGAGGGCTTCCCTGGTGGCTCAGCAGTAAAGAATCTATTTGCAGTGTAGGAGACTGGGATTTGATCCCTGGATTGGGAAGATCTCCTAGGAAATGGCAACCCACTCCAGTATTCTTGCCTGGGAAATCCCATGGACAGGGGAGCCTGGTGGGTTACAGTCCATGGGGTCACAAGAGTCGAACATGACTTAGCAACTAAACCACCACCACCCATTGTGCAAAGTTGGAAAACAATGAAATATTCAGGAATCTGTTTTATAGTAAGTTGAATAACTGTAATTAAGAAAAATTTTGAAAATATAATGACCTCAAAGCACAAAAAATGGCTACTGAACAATAACTTAAAAAACCTAAGGCAGCTACATTGAGAGTAAAAACAGATTTAAATATAAACAGCAGCGTAGCAAGTAAATGTTCCTAAAAGAAGAGGGGGCTATTTTTGGTAACTTTGAGCTGTAAAAAAATCTTTAAGTCAGACAATAAGGAAAAGGACCTTTGCTGAGGCAGTATTTGCTGTTCGCTTTCCCCAAGCTAAAGTTGTGTATGTGAGTAACAATATATCAGCAGTTACATGTTTAATTCCAGGGGGAAAAAAATCTCAAGCATTAAATGTACATGCAGAAGATACCTGCATAATTATCTGTCAGGAAATAAACTGATTTAAAGCAAAAAGAAAAAGGAAAAACCTTAAAGTAGTAAAAATACCTACTGGGCATTTAATTAATTGCATTTTCCTAAAGACAGGCAGAATTTAAAGATTAAACAGTAAGGTAATTCTAGTCTTTTTAAAATATTTCAGTGAAAGAAAGCCTTAGTGATTCTTAACTATAATTATAATTTATAAAATAAAAAGCAAGAGGAACATACTGAAGTAGTTACAGCACTTATGTGTTATTCACCACCAGCCCTCTGCCATCATAATTCACACATATGCAAATACATAATCTAATAAACCAACAACATTTCTACACACGGCATGTGCATGCGCGCGCGCGCACACACACACACACACACACAGCAATGTACTATAATATTTTGGAAGGAAAATGCAAGGAAATAGTTGCACAAATTCTGACATTACAAGACTGAAGTAGCTAGAATGGCAAGGTAGTTTATTCACTTTCTTTTGTGTATCCATGAATACATTACACAACTTTGTTCAGATGATTTTCCAAATATAGCTAATTAAGTTTCATTTCTTGATATTTCATCCACATTTCAATCTGCTTATCTTGCTCTCCACTCTTCATCCTCTCTCCTGCTTGTATCATCCATCTTAAATTATTTTTAAAAAAATAATCATTGTACTTTTATAATACTATACTTTCAATTTTCTATCATACTACATTTAAGTCATTTCTAGCCCTATTAGGAAGAGATTTAATATTTTGAAGGTCAAAAATATTGCCTGGTATGCTAATATGAAATCTATGCAATAATGCTCAAAAACAACTTCCTTCAAATGAAAACGTTGAAACTAGTGGTTTAAATTCAAAATGAAAAAGAAATGTCTTCCGTGGACTGTTTACATATGATATTTTGAATATACATATATTTATCCACAGAGAATTTTTATATATGGTTATTTAACTTATATGCAGAGTACATCATGAGAAACGCTGGACTGGAAGAAACACAAGCTGGAATCAAGATTGCTGGGAGAAATATCAATAACCTCAGATATGCAGATGACACCACCTTTATGGCAAAAAGTGAAGAGGAACTAAAAAGCCTCTTGATGAAAGTGAAAGTGGAGAGTGAAAAAGTTGGCTTAAAGCTCAACGTTCAGAAAACGAAGATCATGGCATCTGGTCCCATCACTTCATGGGAAATAGATGGGGAAACAGTGGAAACAGTGTCAGACTTTATTTTTTTGGGCTCCAAAATCACTGCAGATGGTGACTGCAGCCATGAAATTAAAAGACGCTTACTCCTTGGAAGGAAAGTTATGACCAACCTAGATAGCATATTGAAAAGCAGAGACATTACTTTGCCAACAAAGTTTTGTCTAGTCAAGGCTACGGTTTTTCCAGTGGTCATGTATGGATGTGAGAGTTGGACTGTGAAGAAGGCTGAGCACTGAAGAATTGATGCTTTTGAACTGTGGTGTTGGAGAAGATTCTTGAGAGTCCCTTGGACTGCAGGGAGATCCAACCAGTCCATTCTGAAGGAGATCAGCCCTGGGATTTCTTTGGAAGGAATGATTCGAAAGCTGAAACTCCAGTACTTTGGCCACCTCATGTGAAGGGTTGACTCATTGGAAAAGACTCTGATGCTGGGAGGGATTGGGGGCAGGAGGAGAAGGGGACGACAGAGGATGAGATGGCTGGATGGCATCACTGACTCAATGGACATGAGTCTGAGTGAACTCTGGGAGTTGGTGATGGACAGGGACGCCTGGCGTGCTTCGATTCATGGGGTCGCAAAGAGTCAGACATGACTGAGTGACTGATCTGATCTGATGTGATCTGATGGATGTGAGAGTTGGACTGTGAAGAAGGCTGAGCGCTGAAGAATTGATGCTTTTGAACTGTGGTGGTGGAGAAGACTCTTGAGAGTCCCTTGGACTGCAAGGAGCTTCAACCAGTCCATTCTGAAGGAGATCAGTCCTGGGATTTCTTTGGAAGGAATGATGCTAAAGCTGAAACTCCAGTACTTTGGCCACCTCATGCGAAGAGTTGACTCATTGGAAAAGACTCTGATGTTGGGAGGGATTGGGGGCAGGAGGAGAAGGGGATGACAGAAGATGAGATGGCTGGATGGCATCATGACTCGATGGACATGAGTTTGAATGAACTCTGGGAGCTGGTGATGGACAGGGAGGCCTGACGTGCTGCAGTTCATGGGGTCTCAAAGAGTCGGACACAACTGAGCGACTGAACTGAACTGAACTGATGACAATTTTGTCTAATATAACCAAATCCCACTGGTCAATCACATTGGCATAATTAGATATGCTTTAGAATAATTCCGTGTGGCATCAGAAATATATTAAATACACACATATACAATTTATATATGTACATATTTTTATAAATTAGCAGGCTATAGCCAAAATAAAATGTTAGCTATAAGAGTTCCTTATGTAAAAGAAAATTATATTATTCCTTGTTTCTGTTTTAGACTTCGTACAATATACAAAATAAAAAGGTATCAAAGTTTTGCATATCATTAAAATAATGATAATAATTCTAAATAATTCTAAAATAACTCTAATTTGAAAAACTTACACTGTTTTATAAACTCTAATATCTGTCCTTACATGAAATAGAAGAGCTAAAAAACTGACCCCTAGAAGAGGAAAAGAAGACTAAAAACTAAAGGGTAAAGAGACAGAGTTCCAAAAATACCCAATTGTGTAATTTGAGAGACTGCCATGAAAATCAAGTGAAACCAGGAAAATAAACAGAGAAAATTTTAAAAAGATGTAAACATCCCAGTAGATTTCAACTGACTGCTGTATTAATAAAGCTTAAGCTTGAGAGCCTCCACTTGCTGGGATCTCTGTGAGTTCCAGAGTTGCATGGTGTTTCCATTGCCTAAATGGGTCTCTGAAAAGGGGAGTCAAGTCTCCAAGTCTCTGGTAACTTGCTGTGATTTGTGATTCTCGTAAATCTCCACATTTTTTCTTAATTCTGTACCCATAATTCTGTATCCTTTTAGTTAGTGGTGCTTGCCAAATGCAGTTGCTAGATGTATTAGACTGCTAGAGAACTGTCAACTGAAAAAAAAAAATCACACATCACAGGACCTGAAAATTGAGAGTTTCATTTCGGGACCATACTGAGGACTGCAGCTGGGGAGACAGCCTCTCAAACAGCTCTGAGGAACTGCTCCCAAGAGATAAAGGAGCAGCCAGGATACACAGGAGTTTTTTCTGGGGGAAAAAAATTAACAAATAAAAACAACACTTAGTCAAGCATAAAAAGATTACTGCGAATCACAAAAATCAGACATCTCAAGTTAATGACTTTAGTGCTTTCCTATGAATGGGAAGATGCAAGAGGCTGGGCTCATGGACATTATTCCTTTGATATGAATCTTAACTACCTGGGGCCGGTATCCTGGTTTTCTCCATCCTAAGTTCCCCGCAGGCCAAAATGTAGCGGGTGGCTGCAGCTGCTGATGGCTTGATGGCGGGCAACACTGTTTACTGAAATGGCAGACAACATTCTTTGTCCTCAGATGCCGTAACAAACACCACAGGCCTGGTGGCTTAAACAGCGAAGATTTGTTTCTTTACAGTTCTGGAGGCCGGAAGTCTAAGACCAACATATCGCAGCATTAGCTCTCCTCGGCTTGTACGTGGCCCTCTTCTCCCGGGTCTTCGCATGGTCTTCCCTCTGTACTTGGCTGTGTCCATATGTCCTCTTCTTAAAAGGACCAGTCATTTGGATCAGGGCCCATCCCAATGACCTCATTGGAACTTAATTAGCTCTTCAAAGACCCTGCCTCCATTCTGAGGTCACATCTGAGGTACTAGGGGTTAAGACTTCAATATATGAATTTGCTTGGAGGGGTACACAATTCAGCCCATAGCACTAGATTTAGCAAATAAGACTCCCATTTAAATGTGGATTTCAGGTGAATAGTGAATGGTTTTTTTTTGTTTGTTTGTTTTTTTAGTATTTGTATGTCCCATGCAGTATTTGGGACATATAAAATAAAACTATTCATTATTTTTCTGAAATTCACATTTGGTTAGGAGTCCTGTGTTTTACTTTGGCAACTCTATCCAAATTACATAGGCTTCCGTAGGGAGAGAAATTCGTAGGTGGCACAGTGGTAAAGAACCCGCCTTCCCAATACCGGAGATGCGAGTTAGGTCCCTGGGTCAGGAAGGTCCCCTGGAGAAGGAAACGGCTACCCACTCCAGTATTCTTGCCTAGGAAATCCCAGGGACAGAGGAGCCTGGAGGGCTATAGTCCATGGGGTCACAAAGAATTGGACATGACTGAGCATTTATACACATACACACACACACAGGGAAAAGTATTCCATGAAGAAGAAATGCTTAATGAGGAAAATCTAAGGAATCACTAGATTGGTTTTATTTAAAAAGAAGGAAACTTTAAGGAATCTCGAGTGTAATCCCTTCATCTGGAACTCAGCATCCCTGAGGCCCAGGGTTCCAGCAAGGTTGGGAGTCCTTGAGGCTTCATTCTCACCCCGGGCCAAGCCCTTCCAAGGCTGAGAAGGTTACTGGAACCTGTATCTGTGTGCTCCCTGCAGGGCAGCTTCCAAGAGCAAGCCGAGGCAACAGGGGTGGGTTGGGTTCTCGCCCTGTGCGCCCTCACACTGCTCATGGAGCACTCCGGGCCCTGTCTGATGATCCACCCTCTCCCTCCAGGGTCTCTCCAGGCCCCTGCAAATCCACTAGACTTGAAAGAAGCTGTGGAGGGCTGTTTCCACTCCAGCAGTTCTTCAGTTATAGAGTCCTTGGAGAATCCAGTGAAAGCTCTGGATCTTCCTGCCCCCAAACTCACAGACACAGCAAGACAATTGTGCAGCTAACTTAGGTGAATCATAGCGCCTCTGAAGCCTATTTTGGACACACAGGTTAAGCCCCTTTGCATTACGCTGTGCTGACGTACCTGTATCTACAGGGAAGTCACTGCCCTACCAATTCAGGGATGTATTTGTGTACCCAGGATGGGGTACGCCTTGGCACACAACACATTCTCAGGGGTGGGGAAGCATGACAAGGCACTTCTGGAGTTGCCTGGTTACATTTTTAATAAAGGGCAATCCTTAAGAAACCAGAGAAGCTCTCTAATAAGGAATTGCAGGCATCAAGAAGGGCTGACCGGGAAGAATCTCTGCGTGTGGAGAAATTTACCGGTATGGCTAAAAGCACACCACGTGCTTGTTAGTGGGGACAAGAAGCATTCAGTGCGCGTTCCACAGGCCATGGGCAAGGAACTCCGACCTCACCTCTGCGAGGCAGGCACCGCTGTCATCCTCTTTATTCACGTGGGGCAGTGGAGGCTGAGAGTTTAAGCAACTTGCTCAAAGTCCAGCAGGCTATTTCTTGGGAGGGAATAGAAGTTGCCTCACTATGCGCCCGCTTCCACGAGCCACCGCCCGTCATTCTCGGAGGTTTGGTTCCAGCTGACTGAGTTTTCAGACAGCAGGCTGCCATGTCCGCTCTGCCCACTCACGTCCTCTCTGCAAACATCCGACAGGGGGAAACTCCAGAGGCTGCTTCAGAGCTTAGCTCTCAGAGCATCCGGGGGGAGCTTTAGGGAGATGCCCCAAAGCCTGGTCACAGCAGAAGAGTTTGAGGCTACTTCTTAAAAGGTATGTGGAATTTACAGTGTCTTTTTCTCCATAACTTTCTTTAAATTAGAGAAAAGAGAGAGAGAGAGATGTGGGTGACCGTCTCAGTGACAGATGTGAACAAACATGCCCTAACATTTCAGGACTTAAAAAAAAAAATCACATATATCCCATCCTTTGAAGCAGTGACCTAAGGCAGCTGTTTAGGAGATAGAAAATTCTAAGTAAACTGTGACTTGGCTTGATGATGTGGATGAGAATGTGATCCAGCAGTAAGGCCCTTCCAATCCAACCTCACCGAGCTAACCCAGTTCTCATCTTTCACCTCTCAGGCAACATCCTCACGTAATTTGCTCCTCCCCTACCAGGGTCCTCTGCAAGGATTCCTGCCTTGTGTAAGCAATAGAAAAATCCAATATCTACATGGGGGAGCTCACATTTAAAAAAAAAAAAAAAACCAACCAAAAAAACACATTTTAATCCTCCTCTGTCATTTGGGGAATTCTCTGGTTAAAACCCTTTGCTTATGATCACTCCAGTGTACACTGTGTGAATTGAAACCTATTGTGAGTTTAATGTGGTCTAATGAGCTTTGCTTAGGAAAAAACGGTTCTTGGGTCACAGAACCACATTCTCTGCTGTCACCAGCCAGCTTTTAATTACATGCTTTTGATTACCAGGGCAACGAGGGGAGAGACTGGGTCCTCTGGGTGACCTCATCGCCACCAATGGAAAAACAAGGAAAATAACAGGCATTCCATCTTAGATGGAGTATTACTTTTATCCAGGAGGACAGCACATTTAGAGAATGGCTTTCTTAATACTGTTGCCCGATGGAGACTGTTTCCTAAATGGCTCCTGTCTCTTTTCAGACTTTGAACTACTTGAGAAAAGATGAAATTCTCCTCCCTGGAATTCTTTGCTCTGCTAACACGAACTCACACAACACACAAACACACATACACACACATGCACACACTCACATTTCACATTACCTAATACGCTGTGCTGAATAAGGATTTCTTCTTCCTTGAACCCACTGACATAGAAATTGCAAATGCTTCAGGAAAGAAACAGACAACTTAGAAGCTTCCATAGATCAGGTGTAGGTTTTAATCTCTAGGGAGGCAAGGATCTGGCTTGAAACACTGAGATAACAGTTGGCCAGTTGAAGGGAAGGGCTAAGTTTTGACCACAGAAGCAGTAGAGAGCTCTGCCTTCAGAGGAAAAGGAAAAGCCTCTGTTGGTCACAAGGTCTCTGATGTCCGGTGAGTGGGAGTCCCCGGGGCAGGTTGCCCATGCCCCGCCCCCAGCCCCTGCCCTGGCCTCCACAGCTCTCACTGGCCTGACATCCACAGGCCCAAGGGAACTTGCCTCTCTTTTTGTGAAATGACCTCTAAGGAGGTGAAGCCTGCTTTGCCCACCCATGAGACAGGCCAGAAGTGCCAAGAAATGAACACCCCCGAGAGCCGCTCTCAGCCAGTGGCTGAGCAGAGTCGGTGTATGTATCAGGTAGCCAAGCTTCCTTACAAATAGTCCCCAGCCACTTTGTAGACCCACAGTGCTTATTATTATTTCTCATGACTCTGCGGGTGAGAAACCGGGGTGGAGCCCCTCTGGGCAGCCTTCACGTTTCAATGGCCTCGGGGCCTAGCCAGAGGGCTGCAGGCCAAGGCCTCCTTCATGGGTCTGGCACTTAGAGACTCCTTAAGTGGCTTCTTTCTCTCCACACACCTCTCGTTATTTAGTAGATTTTTCACACGATGGCAGCTGCCTTCCTCAGAGACCAGGAGAATCAAGGTTTCTGGGTCTCTTACTGGCGCAGAACTTGCCCAGCCTCACTTCCACCACCTTTCATTTATAAGAGTGAGTCATCAGCCAGCCCGTCTGGGGGGAGGAAAAAGAAACAGCACTTTTCCTTGTGAGGGAAGGAGAGGCCCGCAGGCCTGGGAGGCCATCTTCCCCGGGTCTGAGTGTCTGAGCCTCAGGTCCCCAGGTTAGGTCGCCGGCAGGGGATTCCACAGGTGAGCAGGAGTGCGGGAACTTACACAGCCTCCCTTGACCATGTTTCCTGGGATCACCTCCCAAATAAACCGCTCAAAGGCAATGCCTTGTCTCAGGGTCTGCTTCTGGGGAAACTCAAACTAGGCACTGGGGATAGAAAAGCATAAACACCAAGGACTCCTACTTCGAGTTGGAAACTGAGCTGGAAGGGGAGGCAGGTAAGAGAGATTTCGGACAGTGTCCTCTTTCCCCCAGTTTTACAGCCCTCAGGATAAACCCAGCGGATAAGGGTGAGGAATTTAAGAGAAGAAACATTACCACTGTCTCCTCGTCTCCCTGAGACAGTGCCCTGGGCCCTGGAACGCTGGCAGCATCCTGTCCACAACCGGCTTGGAAAACAGCTCCGTGAGTCACTCTAAGAGGCTGTGCAGATTCACTACAAGCCCTGCCCTGCTCCATCGTGGGGTTCAAAAATGTGTCTTCCGTCCAGAGCACGATGACTAACAACTTAGATGTGGGATGCTTATGACAGGGGCTTGGTTTTACTGCGATTAATCTCTGAATTGGGAAATGTAAATAAAACCCGGTTGTACTATGCTTAAGAAGTTGGTGCATTTTTCCATACTTGAACAAACCTTTTTTTACAAGACATGAACCTCAATGTTGAGAAAACTAGCTTTGAGTGAATTTGGATGTTAGCTCTCGGGGACTTTGTTCAGTTCCCAGCTGTGTTGTCTGCGCTACCAACCAGGTTCCAGTATGTAGCAGGCACTCAGTGAGAACTTGTTAGGTGAAAGAGTCCCTTTATTTTGGGGAGGAGTGACGCATGGCACAGATAACACTTCTGCAGTTCCTTATCACTCCCCTCATCATTTTCCAGATAATATAGCAGGGAATACAGGTATGCTAAATAGGAATAATTGCTTTCTGGCATTGATGGATGACTTAAAGTATAGTAAAAACTGACATCTATGTTATTGAGATACAGGAAATTAACTATTAAATATTTAATGCAGAAATTTGAAGGTAAAAATTAGAAAAGACAGGAAGAGGGATATTTTAAAAAATTATACATAGTTAACACATTGGAAAAGACTCTGATGCTGGGAAAGATTGAAGGCAAAAGGAGAAGACGGCGGCAGAGGATGAGATGGTTGGATGGCATCCCCAAGTCAATGGACATGAGTTTGAGCAAACTCTTGGAGATGGTGAAGGACAGGGGAGCCTGTTGTGCTGCAGTCTATGGGGTCGCAGAGTTGGACATGACTTAGCGACTGAACAACAACAACAAACGCAAATCTAAAAGGAAAGTTAAGAACCACCACTGTGGAACAGATTCATGCTTTCTTTGCCCTTGATAGCTTAGAATTCCACTCTGTAAGCTTCATTCTTTTTTTTTTTTTTTTTGGTAGGAGAAAGGTAATTATGCTGAAGTTGCATAACAGGAAAAACTAGAAGTAAAACAGTAAGAAAAAGTGACAGTGATCTTTAAAAAATCACAATGATATATATTCCTTTCAAGAAGCTTGGGTTTCCCAGGTGGCGCAGTGATAAAGAATCTGCCTGTCAATGCAGGAGACAAAAGAGACGTGAGTTTGATCCCTGGGTCAGGAAGAGCATCTGAAGTAGGAAATGGTAACCTGCTCCAATATTCTTACCTGGGAAATCCCAAGGACAGAGGGCTACAGGCCACGAGATCACAAAGAGTCAGACATGACTGAGTACTGAGCACAGAAAAACAGTTCAAACCCAAGACAGTTTGCAAAGTAGGTTATTCCAATTTGAGGCCTCTCTTTTCACCCAATTCTTTCTGTTGACTCTTCTTACTCCTTAAGTATTTGGCCTTTGTCGAGGGTTCATTTATTCTATTCTGATTCATTAAATGCTACTGAACACTTGTTAGGGGCTGCTGGGAGTATGAGGTGAGCCAAATAGAAGCAGTCTAACCATCATGGAACTTACAAACAGGAAGGGAAGGATAATCACAACTATGCAATAAATACTTATGAACAGCAATAAATATTGTGCCTAGTTAGGAGTTGCAAAATCATGTGCCTAGTTTCAAAATTTGAATAAGCTTGTATTATATATATATATATATACACACACATACCAGCAAATTTGGAAAACTCAGCAGTGGCCACAGGACTGGAAAAGGTCAGTTTTCATTCCAATCCCAAAGAAAGGCAATGCCAAAGAATGCTCAAACTACCGCACAATTGCACTCATCTCACACGCTAGTAAAGTAATGCTCAAAATTCTCCAAGCCAGGCTTCAGCAATACGTGAACTGAGAACTTCCAGATGTTCAAGCTGGTTTTAGAAAAGGCAGAGGAACCAGAGATCAAATTGCCAACATCCACTGGATCATAGAAAAAGCAAGAGAGTTCCAGAAAAACATCTATTTCTGCTTTATTGACTATGCCAAAGCCTTTAACTGTGTGGATCACAATAAACTGTGGAAACTTATGAAAGAGATGGGAATACCAGACCACCTGACTGGCCTCTTGAGAAACCTATATGCAGGTCAGGAAGCAACAGTTAGAACTGGACATGGAACAACAGACTGGTTCCAAATAGGAAAAGGAATACATCAAGGCTGTATATTGTCACCCTGCTTATTTAACTTCTATGCAGAGTACATCATGAGATGTACTTCCAGCCCAGCTGGAAGAAGCACAAGCCGGAATCAAGATTGCCGGGAGAAATATCAATAACTTCAGGTATGCAGATGACACCACCCTTATGGCAGAAAGTGAAGAGGAACTAAAAAGCCTCTTGATGAAAGTGGAAGAGGAGAGTGAAAAAGTTGGCTTAAAGCTCAACATTTAGAAAACTAAGATCATGGCACCCGGTCCCATCACTTCATGGGAAATAGATGGGGAAACAGTGGAAACAGTGTCAGACTTTATTTTTTGGGGCTTCAAAATCACTGCAGATGGTGACTGTAGCCATGAAAAGACACTTACTCCTTGGAAGGAAAGTTATGACAAACCTAGATAGCATATTGAAAAGCAGAGACATTACTTTGCCAACAAAGGTCCTTCTAGTCAAGGCTATGGTTTTTCCAGTAGTCATGTATGGATGTGAGAGTTGGACTGTGAAGAAAGCTGAGCGCCGAAGAATTGATGCTTTTGAACTGTGGTGTTGGAGAAGACTCTTTCGAGTCCCTTGGACTGCAAGGAGATTCATCCAGTCCATTCTAAAGTAGATCAGTCCTGGGTGTTCATTGGAAGGAATGATGCTAAAGCTGAAACTCCAGTACTTTGGCCACCTCATGCAAAGAGTTGACTCATTGGAAAAGACTCTGATGCTGGGAGGGATTGGGGGCAGGAGGAGAAGGGAATGACAGAGAATGAGATGGCTGGATGGCATCACGACTCAATGGACGTGAGTTTGAGTGAACTCCGGGAGTTGGTGATGGACAGGAAGGCCTGGTGTGCAGTGATTCATGGGGTCGCAAGGAGTCAGACACAACTGAGCGACTGAACTGGAACTGATATATATGTATACAACCTAAATTAAAAACTATGCTTTATTATTAAAGCATTTTATATATATATATATATTTTTTAAGTCCTGGCTGTACCTCCCTATGTGCCATTATAGTTCCCAGACAGGCCTAGCCAGGTAGCACCCAGAAGATTGGATAGTCTCATTCAACTCCCTGAAAATATCTTTACTACATCCCAGTCCCTGGGTCTTCTATACTGTGATGATGGAAACTATGATAAGTTACTACCAGCTGATGAAAAGCTATTTTGTGGACCCTTGTCCAGAAAAGCAATGACATCAACAAAAAGAAGTAAATATTTAAAGGAATTTCAAGCTCTAGCTGAGGACCAGCCAGAGGTTATTTTGGGAAGAAAAGAACTGTCTCACACCCTTGAAATAACATCCTCAGAGTTGACATGGACTCAAGCCTACCTGTAAGGCTTACACGGTAACAGAAAACATTTAGTGCCTCTGCTGTGCATTCAGTGATATCTTTGCGGTCTGAAAAGAGACAACACAGGCTTCCCAAAGGATTTGAGGACGTGATTTTTCTGAGGGTGAACTCGCTCCGCAGTAGTTTCTGTACAATGAACCTGCCAAGGCATCTTGAAGGAAGCATGCCTGCCTGACAGAGCTTGGCTGCAGACTTTGGCAGCATCCATGGGCTAGAGAGACATTTCACGTTTATTCTTTGGAAATCCTGAGGCAAAAATATTCCTCTCCCTTCCTTTGGGCTCTATGAAATATCCTATTTGACTTCCTCTCCTGCAAGCTGTCTAACTCACACTTTTAAACCCACCTCTCAGATCCATTTCCTCCAGAAAGCTTTTCTGAGGCCAAGATAAACTCTCCTGAATTGTGTTAAACCACGCTCATTACTCTAACAGTTCTCAGATGTCATGTGTTATTTTCCCCACAAAATGGCCTTCATCTCCCCACTACGATCTGCTCGCAGGTGTTTTTGTGCTTGTATATTTAATTTCAGTTTCTAGTTCACTTATTACTATTGTTTCTTATGGCGCTGAATGCATATTGCTACTCTCAATAAATTGTAAATTAATGTTTTTGCTATCATAAATGATTATTATGCAACTCACCCATCATCATTATCATCATCTCTGAATGGAGGTGTAATCAGAAGAACACTTTGAAATTCCTCAGCCTCATTTGTGCTCACTTACAGTATTTTTTTCGTATTCTTTGCTTTTTGAAAGGTTTATTGTTTTTGTAAAAGTGCTGAACGTGCATTGTTAAAATGCAAGCAACATGGAAACATACAAGGAAAGTAAAAATCACCCTGGATTCCACCATTCAGAGGAAACTGTGATTAAGATTTTAATAAACATTCTTTTAGACATTTCTCTATTTTACATACACCTGTCAATGTATGCATATCATTTTATATCAACAGAGCATAATAATTCACACTCTTTACAAATTGTATTTGCAGTCAGTATTGAACATCTTTCCATGTCAATACATTTATAGTCATCATTTCTAATGTCTTCATAGATCCTTATGCACATGTCCTCTATATAACCTTTTGCTGTAATTTTGCCATTCTAAATTTCCGTAATTTTGCAATTTTTTCTAATCTCAATGATGCTATAGTGAAGAATGCTGTGCATGTAACTTTCTGCGCTCATGCTATATCTCCTTGGGGTAAATTCCGAGACATGAAAGTTACTGGGGAGAAAGAGTGCACACAGTAATCCAGTAATTACTGTATCTTGATAAGCCAGTAGTCTTGATACATATTTTGATTCTCATTGACAAGTGGTTCTAATCAATGCATATCCACAGCACGTGACTGTTTTCTACCTTGTCTTTTCTCATAATATCATCACCGTGCCTGAGAATATTTTGGGAGAGCTGCTGATTGCTGAGCTCAGTGAACAAGAAATTAGCAGCAGCCTTTAGACATTGCCAGTCTTGTCAGCAGTGTGGAGGTGATCACCTTCACTTTCTTGTCACTGTTCTGCTCTGTGTTTTCATCTTCTGAATGAGATGATTTCACTGAATTGTCACACACAAGGATTTTATGACAGTCAATTTATGTGAGCACCTGAACCCATTATACAGCATAATTCATACTTGATAGAAAGTGACAGATGCCAGCCGATTGCACCGGCATTCCTTTAGAGAAGACAATTGCTCAACAGAAGTCATTCTGAATCAATTAATCGAGTCACAGCTCAGCTGTTATGCCATGACATTCCATCACCAGGAAAAGGGATCTATTTGAATATTCTGTGCCACACCTCGGACCATGTAGTCTTACACCGCTGAGTTCATTAAGGCCAGTAGGGCCTGGACAGAAATCTCATCCACCTAACACCCTCGGCCTATCGTGGTGGATTTGGGAAAAGCTGGCTCTTTCCTTTGATTTTTATCTGCTAGAGTGGGTGTTCAGTTCAGTCGCTCAGTTGTGTCCGACTCTTTGCAACCCCATGGACTGCCGCCCACCAGGCTTCTCTGTCCATCACCAACTCCTGGAATTCACCCAAACTCATGTCCATTGAGTCAGTGATGCCATTCAACCATCTCATCCTCTGTCATCCCCTTCTCCTCCTGCCTTCAATCTTGCCCAGCATCAAATCTTTTTCAAATGAGTCAGTTCTTCGCATCAGGTGGCCAAAGTATGGGAATTTCAGCTTCAGCATCAGTCCCTCCAATGAATATTCAGGAGTGATTTCCTTTAGGATGGACTGGTTGGATCTCCTTGCAGTCCAAGGGACTCTCAAGAGTCTTCTCCAACACCACAGTTCAAAAGCATCAATTCTTCAGCACTCAGTTTTCTTTATGGTCCAACTCTCACATCCATACGTGACCACTGGAAAAACCATAGCTTTGAGTAGACAGATCTTTGTTGGCAAAGTAATGTTTCTGCTTTTTAATGCGTTGTCTAGGTTGGTAATAGCTTTTCTTCCAAGGAGCAAGCATCTTTTAATTTCATGGCTGCAGTCACTATACACAGATACTCATATAGGGGCTCCCCAGGTGGCTCAGCGGGTAAAGAATCTGCCTGTACCCACAGTGGGTAAGGAAACACAGGAGAGGTGAGTTTGATTCCTGGGTCAGGAAGATCCCCTGGAAGAGGGTATGGCAACCCACTCCAGTATTCTTGCCTGGAGAGTTTCATGGACAGAGGAGACTGGTGGGCTACAGTCCATGCGGTCACGAAGAGTTGAACACAACTGAAGTGACTGAGTACACAGACGCACACACACATATTTCTGTGATAAAAATATAACTGAATGAGGGTAAGAGTAATGCATGAAAAAAAAATCTCTTTCTGGTGTTAATTAATAATGACCTCAGAAAATTAGGTATGTTAATCAGCTATGAAATCTGCCATAAAAGTCTCAGATAAAATGAGTAAAGAGGTATGTTTTTAGAAATGATGGTAGGGATTACCGTAAAAGACACAGTCCACGGTCTCACAATCCAGTGGATTTTTCTTCCCTTTCTTTTTGTCAGATCCAGTGTCCTCTTACATTGGCTTTGCCTACACGACCTTGAAAATAATCTTTATGATCTTAGTCTAGCCAACTCCTGCCTACGGACCATTCTCAGCCCCTGTGCTTATACCTGGGGGCCTTCCTCAGAGACTCTGAATTCCCTGTTCTGGAGTGAGGCCTAGGCAGCAGCATTTTTAAAAGGTGACAACATTAAAATTAAGAAAAATTGATTTAGATGAAGAAAGACACTCAATATGAATGATTAGATGAAAAGTATTTTTGAAATTCCTTCAGTTTTTTTTCTGTATTTCATTCAGTCCAACCAGTTAAAAATCCTCCCGTTACTCAAAGTACTTCCATACTTTTAATGTTTAAAAACAGCTGCATTACCCATAAATTAAGAGAACAGAACTCACAGTGATATGAAATTATTCCATAGGTAATGTCAGCAATTCCTGTTGCAACTGCTGACAGGATAAATCCAGGGTATGAGTTCTCAAATGTCATATGCATATGGATCACCTGGGGAGTTTTTATCAATAAAACTGAGATTACCAAATCAAGTTCCTAAAAGTTAGGATTTGAGGCTGGGAGGGAGACTGGTAATCTGTTTTTGTAGTCTGTACCCCAGAGATTCTGAATTCAAAGGATCCTGAACCACACTTTGCAAGCACTAAATTGTAGGGTTTAGACCTGCTAGAGTGGGTGTGGTGAATTTAAATATATGTATATATGCACATGAGGGCTTCCCAGTGGCTCATCTGGGAAAGAAACTGCCTGCAATGCAGGAGACCTGGGTTCCATCCCTGGGTTGGGAAGATCCCCTGGAGAAGGGCATGGCAACCTACTCCAGTATTCTTGCCTGGAGAATCCCATAGGCAGCGGAGCTACAGCCCATAGGGTCACAAAGAGTCAGACACAACTGAAGCTACTTTGCATGCACATATATACACATGAACATATACGGGCTCTTCAGGTGGCTCAGTTGGTAAAGAATGATGAGGTGAGGCACAGGGAAGCCTGGCATGCTGTAGTCCGTGGAGTTGCGAAGAGTCGGACGCAACTTGGCAACTGAACGACGACAAAAAAGACCTGTTACAAACTGGATCATGGTTCCCCATTTTGCAGACTTCCTGTAGACTCAGGAGAGCAATATAAGAAATGTGGAAACATGGAACGGACTTCAGTATGCTTCCTTTTGCTTCCAGCAAACAAGCTCCTATATACATTCTCACCTATTTTTAATAGCCTTCAGATAGCTGCCTCAAGTTCACATAAAGACAGGGAAAAAAAATCATAGGTAGCACAAAGTTTAAAAGGGTAGAGAATATGAGAATGAAGAAAATAGTGCAAATAAATATGGGGCATGTAAATTGATTAGAAGGGATACAGAAAAAAGAAAACAAACCTTTTTGTTCCATTTGCCAATGGCAGCCAGGAAGGTAAAATTAAATATAGTTCATGATGCTTCAGGGAGCACAAAATTGATGAAACTGGCTTATGCAAAACTAAGTATATTGACTCAATTCGAAAGGTAAATGGGCAAACGTCGCCTCGGGCATTACCTGCTTCAGGCTTTAAGGATGCTACTTTGCTCCCTCCCATGGGCTTACCTGGTGGCTCAACTGATAAAGAATCTAACTGTAATGTGGGAGACCTGGGTTCCATCCCTGGGTTGGGAAGATCCCCTGGAGAAGGGAACGGCTATGCACTCCAATATTCTGGGCTGGAGAATTCCATGGACTGTGTAGTCCATAGGGTCGCAGAGAGTTGGACACCTCTGAGTGACTTTCACTTTCACTTTCATGGTGCTCTCATCTTTGAATTAGTCCTAACTCAGGCAGTGTGTGCAGCTCTCAGCAGACCCAGGCTTTCTCCAGATGGCTGAAACAGCTACAAGCATTAAATCTTCATGTCATTAAACCTAGTGGAAAAGAGAGTTTGGCTTTCTATCTTTCCCAGTAGACTCATCAAAATGTACTACTGGCTGTGATTGTGAACCCATCAGTATGACCAGGTATGGGATTTACTTACTTGCCTAAAGGCCAGTGCGATTCCATTGCTGGAGCTGGCAGAGGACTCAACTCCACTTGGAAGTACATGAACTTACAGGGAAGGAGAGGGATTTGTCTACATGACAGTTTGTTTAGCAAACAGAAGGCAAGGTATGTGGTCTACTCAGTGACCAAAACCCTGGACCGTCCATTGGATGTAATGTCCACTGGAGATCATGTCCCACAGGGCCGTTGGTGTACCTTAGAACACAATGAACCATCTCTGAGAATTTAAGGAACAGGAACCACCACAAGCTTTTTCCTGTGCAATAAGGGGTAAGTTCTGAAGTAAAGGACTATGGGCTGACAGTCTATCACTGAGCAAATGTGGGACTAATTTAAATTCAACAAAAGATAGAACTTACAATAACTAAAGGTTTCCTGTTTCTCAAAACCCAGAAAATATAAACTGGCATTTCTGTTGACATTTTGAAGCATGACATGTGCACAGAAGAGTGAGAAGTGATTATTGTGTCAGAGCAGTTTACAGAATTCCCATACATTTCCTGCTCCCTCAACCTCCCAACTTCCAGAGTATTTCCAGAAGACAATTCAAAACAATGCATCTTCCTAATTTATTTTCAATGAATCACTTTAAATGGCGGTTACAGCTCAAATCACACATTTATGGATTTCTTCATCTACTCTGGCTGTCATTTCAGGTCCTTTATCTTCATCTTGTCCGAGTTACTCCTGGTTGGTTTTAAAATTTTCCTTTTGCTGACAACCTCTACAGTTAGCAGCTATTTGTTGAATTCTATTATTACTGGTTCTGAAAATGATTTATAGAGACTTACAGAATATGTAATTATTTATATTCATTAATACATTAAGACACAACAAGATAAAAAATGAATGAGAGTGATCTAGTAAAATAGGAATGAGCAAGCATCAGGAAAGCAAAACAAATAAAGGAGAGGTCAGTCTACAGTAGGGTGGCCACGCCCACTCCAGGATTCTTGGGCTTCCCTTGTGGCTCAGCTGGTAAAGGATCCACCTGCAATGTGGGAGACCTGGATTCAATCCCTGGGTTGAGAAGATCCCCTGGAGAAGGGAAAGGCTACCTATTCCAGTATTCTGGCCTGGAGAATTCCATGGACTGTATGGTCCATGGGGTTGCAAAGAGTTAGACACGACTGAGTGACTTTCACTTTCTAGACTGATAAAGTTTTTGGAAGACCATAGATACAACTGAACTTTCCAGTAGCCATCAGAAGGAGAGAAGGTGTGATTATATACCTGCTTCATAAAATACTTAAAATATCAAGACACAACTTTTCCTGCCAGTGTGTCCTGAAAGGATTTCCTCCCAAGGGTCTTCACTGAGATCTTGTGTGATCATTCAGTGACTGGAGCCCTCATCAAACAGCAGATTTCACAGGTTTGTTTCTCACAATGCACATTTGAGCAGGTTGATGCCATAATCCCCCAAAAACAATCTATTAAAAGAAGTTCTATGATGCTAAATGGGAAAAGTAACAAGAGTAGAGTTCAACCTTCTGATGATCCAGCTTAATCCTGGAGAAAGGTTAAGTTACTTATAGGACTGAACAAACTTCAGGCAAGCCCCAGTAAATATTTCTCTTTTGGAACTTTTTTAATTCATTCTTTAAAAAAAATTATTGAAAGATATTTGCTGGTTTCTGCCATTTAGCAACATGAATCAGCCACAGGTATACATATGGCACATGGAAACATATACATTACCACATGTAAAACGGAGGGAAATCTAGGTTTTCAACTTAGCCCTTGCTGGTGTGGGTGGGATGTGGCTACAGATTTTTCTCTGCCTCGTGATATTTGTCTCTATTCGTTTTTTGTTTTTTCTTGCTAGATTGTCCCTTTTCTGGTCCTTTGGCTCAAGAGATTAGGCTTTTGTAAGGGCTTTAAAAAATCTGTGTTTGTTGACATATCTGGGTTGTTGATTTCTATAGCACCCAGTTTGGGAAATACGGGGAAGGGTAGGGAATTTAATGCAACATCAAATCCTTGAGTGTGAGGTTCCTAGTTGGACTGCCCTTTTCTCTCACCTTTTAGACCTCTTAAGTTTGTTTCATATATAAGGTACAGGGATTTTAGTTGTACTTAGGGAGGAATAGGGAAATACATGTCTACTCCATCTTCCTGTGAGTAGAAGTGTCCATATCAAGTCCTTTTGATTCTACCACCTAATTAGAAGAAATCCTTGATTTTCATGAACATTGGACTCCCATGTAAGAAGTCTTTAATTCTTGAACATGTAATTAAAAAATAGTGTACTACAAAATATATCTAATGCTTTCAACATATTTTATATTATTATGTATTATATATACAAAATATGGGCTTCCCTCATAGCTCAGTTAGTAAAGAGTCCACCTGCAATGCAGGAGACCCTGGTTTAAGGATTCCTGGGTTCGGAAGATCTGCTGGAGAAGGGATAGGCTACCCACTCCAGTATTCTTGGGCTTCCCTGGTGGATCAGCTGGTAGAGAATCCACCTGCAATGTGAGAGACCTAGGTTTGATCCCTGGGTTGGGAAGATCTCTTGGAGAAGAAAAAGGCTACCCACTCCAGTATTCTAGCCTGGAGAATTCCATGGACTCTATAGTCCACGGGGTTGCAAAGAGTTGGACACACCTGAGAGACTTACAAAAAAAAAAAAATATATATATATATATATATACACACACACACACAAAATACTGTAGAGTATATTTTACCACACACACACACAGCAATACAAAACACACTACTGTGGCAGGCATGGGGTGCTGCTGAGGTCTCTTGCCGTGGGGAGCATAATGTGGGATGGCTCCAGCTGCTGCCCTCCGGATCGACCACCACCATTCACACCAAGTTCATGCTTCCCATGGGTCACTCCCAGCAAATGACTGAGCACAAGGTGGATTTAATGCAGGCCCATTCCTGAGATCCTCGGGAACCCTCTGATTGGTGACATTGATTCAGACTCTTCAACAGTCCAAACTGAGTCTTTCTTGGAACTTTGCTGCATCCCAAGGCTCTTCCTTCTCCACCTGCCTTCCTGCCTTCGTCCTCTGCTAGCACCAAACCTGCTCTGTGGCCTGAAGGCTTTGTCTGCCCACTCTGGTTCTGTCCTTTCTTCCTCAGAGGTAGTCTCCTTACGCACAGCCAGCCTCACCTTAACGTATACTTTTTGGAGGGCCCATGCTAATACAATTATCAAGTGTTTTATATATCTAGATCTAAATCTATAATCTAGATCTAGATGCTCTATAGATATATAATCCATAGTTCTGTATAATAGATAAAACTATGTATGTGAGTGCCTGTCTGTGTTATGCAGAACAATTTGATAACTACCAATTTCACTGATAGGGAAATTCTGGAGAAGAGGGAGGGATAATGTAGCTGGTGTGCACGTGTGCTAAGTCACTCAGTCATGTCTGACTCTTTGAGACCCCATGGACTGTAGTCCACCAGCCTCCTTTGTCCATGGGATTTTCCAGGCAAGAATACTGGAGTGGGTTGCCATGCCCTTCTCCAGGGGATCTTCCATGCCCAGGGATCAAACCTGCATCTCTTATATTTACCGCTAGGGTCACCTGGGAAGTCCCAAGGATTTAGGGGCTGTGTCAAGGTACTGAAAGAGTATTTTAGGAAGGCGATCTAAACAAGCGTCTACTCCCAACTCCCCAACCTCCACTCCTAAATACACAATCTGTGTGAGACTTATTACATGCTGTTGCGTAGACCCTGTTTCCAAGCATCCTTCCCAGGGAATTACCGACACAGTGGTCAGGGGAAGAAATGCATCTCTCTCAGAAATGACCCTTTGTGAAACATCACCATGGATAAATGCTAAGGAGATAAGATTCACAAGAAGGGAAAATCACATATGCAAAACATTTGACACCATTTTTCAGCCCAGGTAATCATTTCACTAATAAAGCTTTTATTTCCCTTATTAGAGATTCCCCCCTTCTTCACAAGGGAAAACATGATTCAAAGGAACATTGTCAGTAGCAACGCTTGTTTAATTTAAATGTGATCTTTGCCAAAAAACATAAAAAATATTTTGAATATTAGCTGTATCTCTATGTCTCAGGGACAAGTACATGTACAACCAGCCTTAACATCTGAATAGGGAAGGTCCTCAGATGAGCACATGATTTTATCCTCTCCTCCACCACTCCAACATCTTGCTGTTTTTCTCCTCCTCCCCTCCAGCATCTTCCTGTTTTCATTCCATCAGTGGGTCTTCCCACCAAACAACATCACCTCCCTCCAATCACAGTCTTCTCTATGGGGGATTTACTTGGTTCTCAGTTCAGTGAACTCTCCTGTTTCAGGGAGGAATATTTAATTGCAGGGTTTCACGTTTTCAAAGAAAATGTTTAGACTGGGAGGGATCAGCCATATTAGAGAAATGTGGCTTGCTCAAAAACCAGTGGCATAAATCCCCTGCCTTTCACTGGCAGGGATCTCAGGAAGAAACTCTTTGGCTGTTATTGAAATAATCCGTATTTGATTACTTTTCAAACAAGTGCATGATTTTCTTGGAAGGCTTGACGCACGGTCAAATAAGTCAGCAACCGTATATGTGGTTCACATGTGTGTGACTCGAGAATCCCATAACACTAGCCGTAAAGTCGGCTCCTAAGTATTTTTGCACAGTAATAACGTTTAATTATTTTGTAACTTGCAATTATAACTCTAACTATTCTAAATCCTTTGCCTCGCATTATCATTAGTGACAAAGTTGTGCTGTTTTAATTCAGCTCAGGCATGAGCAATGATTTTATTGTTATTATTACTATTATTATCCTCTCCTTGCCTGGAGGCTACGGAAGTCACTTGCCTAGTAAAGCGAACTACAAATGGCAGGAAGTAAAATATGACCTGCAGGGCCTGTTTATTGGGAACACACCAAGGCAAAGCAGGAGGAAACAGTACTGTCTGCAATCAGACATCAAGCTCTCGTTTCCCATCCTGGCACATCAACATTCAACCAAGAAGTCCCACTTTCTTGTGCATTTCACCACCAGCTTTATGCTTCAGTTCAGAACTCAGACTTCCCCAACTTGACCTCCCACCCTCCTCCAACTTTTTGTTGTAGCTTCATAGCAAAGCTCGTATTATCCTCCTTCTTTAAAAAGGCCCAGTGGAAGTTCCTTTCCCCATCTGTTAGAAACCGGATGTGCTCATTGGCAGGCTAAAGCATATAACGCAGCCATGTATACATTTATTTCCGACGTGAGTATTTTTACTTGACACATTTTGAGGAGAGCAAACTGTTGCACTGAGGCAGATTGATGATTTCCTTGTCAATGGGACGGCAGTGTAAAAGGCTGCAATGACATATTTGTAAAATCTCTGCATATTTGAAAAAAGCCAGATATAAAAGAATATATACTATCTGTTTCCTGTTGTACAGAGTTGAAAACAAGCAAAAAACAAAACAAAACCCAACAACAATAACAAGAACAACAAAAACCTACCAACCCCCCCCCCCCCAAATAAACCCAGTATTAGAAGTCAGAGTAGTGGTTACTCCTAGGGTCTAGACTGGGAGAGGGCATGAGAGGGGCTTCTGGTGTTGAGAACGTCCTGTTTCTTGATCTGAATTTATGGTTACACGGATGCGGTCACTCTGAAGATGCATTGAGCTGTACACTTAGATTATGTGCACTTTCTGTTTCCATGATACATTTCAACCAGAGGCTGACATTTACACTAAACCACACTGAAAATCGGCTAAAAATCTTCTTCATACAGGTCATCAGAACAGTAAGTGTTACTACTTGAGCGTTTGGATCTAAGAGGACTTACCTTTAGAACACAGATGGTTCTTGCTGTTTTTCCTCTTTACCGTGTCTCATGACTGTTAAACACCAAAATTAGACACTCAAAGTGACCAGCCACACTTGTTTTTCTGAAAACACAAGCCTCACGTGGTACAAATACGTGAATAAAATGCAATGAATTTTCTATGGCTCAGGAAGCTCTGGGAATAAACACCAGGGCCTCGGCCCATCCCGAGAGCCATTTTAAAGATTACTGCCAGCCACCCCCAGCCCAACTGCTACCCAACGGTTGCGCTGAAGGGGAAAAACCCACACACAGTGCAAAACCCAAGAGCAGGAAGTCAGAACGCATGGGTAATGATATTTACTCAGAGCCGGATTCATACCCTACTTAACTCCATAGGAATTCGCAACAGTTGGTCTTGACAACTCCAGCAGTTCTGAGCTTCATTAACCTATTTGCAGGTGCTCTGCTTTCCAAGCTGCCTGTGCTCAGAGAAAAAAAAAACAAAAAACAACACTTTCAAAATTCTCTGACGCAGCCTGCCGCCTCAGTTCAGGGGTAATTATGACTTTTTTTTTTTTTTTTCAGGGCTTTTAGATAGGAAATGAAAGCTTTAGGTGATTCTGAAGTGGTGAGTTTTAAAATTAGTAACCCAATCAAACGTTTAATGTGAAAAGCGTTGTAACTGGAGAGAGACACAGTAGGTAGTCTTCTTGAACGGTTGGGCAAACCTGCCTAGGCTGCTATTTATGAAATTAAGCTATTGCTAAAACCCCTCAAATATCTAAACCATTGAAGACAGACAGAGAGAACCAGAGCGTTTCCTCATGCCCTTCCTTTATTTCTTAGGATATGTGTGTCTGTTTTTCTGCTGAATCGCAAAGTGTAATTCCTGAGTTAAATTGTTCTGTCCAGTCCAGCTAAGCCCTAGGGAGCAGGGCAACTCTTGTTCAGTGAATTCTATTATGGGCTGCCTTAGAGAATCCCATTATTTCTAAAATGCAAGAACTGCAAAATATTTTGCTGGGCACACTCCTTTTTGAGGCATTTCAGGATTGGCAAATTTCTCAAAACTCTTTTCCTTGTAAAAGAAGCCTTGAATTCACCCTTCCTAGGGGGTCTGCTGTACCATAACTTTGTTGTAACAACGTCTTTCTCAGGATTCGTGGGAATGAGCTTCCTGGACACAAGCCAAGACCAGCCTGCCTTATGCTAACCTCTATGCTGCCCAGAGAGGGGTTAGAGAGTCTCTTGGCTATTAATCACCACTCTGCTCTAGTTTCCATATATGTCCTTACGAAGAAGCACCTTACAAATAACCTCTCTCTCAGGAATGTTTCAGAGCCAACTCTTGCCCTGGGAGTGCATGGTTAGAAGCTTAGATTGTGCTGTGCTGTGCTTTTCCGCTCCGTTGTGTCTGACTCTTAGTGACCCTATGGACTGCAGCCCACCAGGCTCCTCTGTCCATGGGGGGATTCTCCAGGCAAGAATACTGGAGTGGGTTGCCGGGCTCTCTTCCAGGGGATCTTCCCAACCCAAGCATCAGACCCAGGTCTCCCACACTGCAGGCGGATTCTTTACTGTCTGAGCCACCGGGGAAGCCCAATGATACTGGAGTGGGTAGCCTATCCCTTCTCCAGGGGATCTTCCCTACCCAGGGGTCAAACCAGGTCCTCCTGAATTGCAGGCAGATTCTTTACCAGATGAGCTACCAGGGAAGCCCAGAAGCTTAGACTATCCAGGGCAAATGACTGGACCATATTTTTGAGGACTTGGAGGGGGTGTGGTCAATCATACTCTCTTTCCTTGGAGAGAAGATGGATTCTATTTCTTAGCAGAGTGGAGGTTGGGGCACAGGTCTGCTGATTCTTATTCCAGAGATGCTGCCGCCAGATCAGACCCCATCTTGTCATATATGTATTTATTGTTGCAAAACCAACCTATATTGATCTTCTGAAAGCTGGAGTAAGTGATCTCCAAATCCTGAGCACTCACAGGATTACAGGTTACCTGTAGTGACAGGTATAAAGGTAAGATTGAATGGAGGCTTGACATTTTTCAGCCAACACCCTGCAAAGATTCCTTGTTGGATTAAAAGAAGCATTGAAAAAGCTAGGAGGTTATTCTTTTCTGCTATGCCTTCATATTGCTTTCTTAGTGCTATTTTATTAGTTTAACACTGATCCTACATCCTGTACAGACAACTTTTAATATATTTAGTACTGAGTAAAGTAAAACTAGATGGAGAAGTGTTCACCTCACCAAGAGAGACAGCTTTTGTTTTCTTCTAGAGGACAGTCTGAAATAGATTTCATCATCTGTGCATCAGAAGGAGTATAATTTGACTCTAATGGTTTAGACACAGCTTCCATTAAAAAGAGTAAAGTTCAAGGTCCATGCTGAGGGGAAAATAACTGTGTCTATCTGGGGCAGCTTTGCCTAGAAAGATGAGAGAAATGAATTGTGCTTCCCAAGTGGTTCAGTGGTAAAGAAGCTGCCTGCCAATGCAGGAGACACGAGTTCAATCTCTGGGTTGACAACCCACTCCAGTATTCTGGCCTGGCGAATCCCATGGACAGAGGAGGCTAGCAAGCTACAGTCCATGCGGTCACATAGAGTTGGACACAACTGAGCAACTGAGCACGTACCCATGCACACACAAGGGAACTAAGATCCCACATGTTGCCAAACAACTGGGCCTGTGAGCTGCAACTTCCGAGGCTGCACATTCTGGAGTCTGCACGTCATAGCTAGAGTCTAAGTACTGCAATGAAGATCCCACATGCCATACCAAGACTGGATGCAGTCAAATAAATAAAAGAAAAAGTCAAAGTGGGGTCTCTGAGGATGTGAGATATCTAACTTATCTAAGGATAAGTGAGATTAGAGACTGATGTTTCTAGTAATAAACCATATTACTCTTTGAGCGTGTATATATTGCTGTTTTTCAGTTACTAAGCTGTGTCTGACTCTTTGAGACCCCATGGACTGCAGCATGCCTGGCATCCCTGTCCATCACCATCTCCCGGAGTTTGCTCAAACTCATGTCCACTGAGTCAGTGATACCATCCAACCATCTTTACTCTGTTGCCCCCTTCTCCTCTTGCCCTCAGTCTTTCCCAGCATCAGGCTCTTGGCATCAGGTGGCCAAAGTTTTGGAGGTTCAGCATCAGTCTTTCCAATGAATATTCAGGGTTGATTTCCTTTATGATTGACTCATTTGATCTCCTTGCTGTCCAAGAGACTCTCAAGAATCTTCTCCAGCACCACAGTTTGAAAGTGTCAATTCTTCCAAGCTCAGCCTTCTATATGGTCCAACTCTCGCATCCATACATGACTACTAGAAAAACCATAGCTTTGACTGTATGGACATTTGTCGGCGAAGTCATGTCTCTGCCTTTTAATGTGCTGTCTAGGTTTGTCATAGCTTTTCTTCCAGTATTCTTGGGCTTCCCTGGTGGCTTAGTTGGTAAAGAATCTGCCCACAGTGCAGGAGACCTGGGTTCGATCCCTGGGTTGGGAAGATCTCCTGGAGGAGGGCATGGCAACCCACTCCAGTATTCTTGCCTGGAGATCCCATGGACAGAGGAGTGTGGCAGGCTATAGTCCATGGGGTTACAAAGAGTTGAATCCAAGGAGCAGGTGTCTTTTAATTTCATGGCTGCAGTCATTGTCTGCAGATAAAAATAAAATATTATAAAAAAGAAGCTTTTCACGTAAGCACCTTTTTCAGAAAGTACATTTCTCTCTCTACATTTTCTTAAACCATTCTCTCTGAAGAATACTTTCAGGTAATTATTTATGCTTATTCTATGAACTATACAATTAGAAATCATGAAGTACTAAAATTACTAGATTATTAAAATCTTAAATTGTTTTAAGTACATTTCAGATAGAATGGCTAAATATTTTCAATGCTGACTGGATGTTCCGATATTTAAAATAATGTTTCATTTTTCTATCATTAGAGATGCAGCTTAACATCCCCCAAAGGGGGGAAGTACATTAAATAAAAACAAAAAAACAAGTTCAGAAAACATAGAGATTGTCTTTGGGCTGGGAGTTACAATGTGATTTAGGCCAACGGCTCACTTGGGATATACCTTTATACCTCATGACTGAACATTATCTAAAATAAAAAAATAGCAGCAATAAAATAAAGTGGGGCTTCCCTGATGACTCAGATGGCAAAGAATCAGCCTGCCAATACAAGAGATGTGGGTTCGATCCCTGGGTCGGGAAGATCCACTGGAGGAGGAAATGGCGATCCACTCCAGAATCCTTGCCTGGAGAATTCCGTGGACAGAGGAGCCTGGTGGGCTACAGTCCATGGCAAAAGAGTTGGACATGACTGAGCAACTAACACTCTCACAATTCAAACAACACACGTATATAAAAATATAAATAAACCATATATGTATATACAATTTTTTCTGATTGACCACAAACACGGAAGACTTAAGTCTCGTATTTCATCATTCAGAATATTTCTCCATATATCATGAAAAGACTTTGAGAGAGTCATCGGGAGTGTGTGACCACTTACAAGTTCACTATGGGTGTGCTCTTAGAATGGTGAGCCATTTACCACCAAATGAATCACTTAAATGATTTCTGAGGCCATGGTAATGGCACTCAAAGAAATGTGTTATATATTTATAATACTCTGTCTATACATGTATTGAGATAGTTTGATCCCTTTTTAAGTATTACAGTAAATCCACACATGTGTACATAGATAATGTGGACATGATTATATAAATATTAGGACACACATGTATATAGAGATAAGTGTATGTGAGTGTATTACTTTTAGTTGTTACCTAGCAACACTTTGGCATGTGATACAACACTTTTAATTCAATCAGCCTATGAACATAATTCATAGAGGTACATAACACAGAATGTAAATTATTTAAGACAGTAAATTATTTATGGTGATTTCAATAGGTAGTTATACTTAATTGTGTTATAAAATTGACATTTTTACTTTTTACCTTGAAAGGTATGATGGGGTCTTTGAAAATCTAGCTACATGCTGACTCCTAGCTCAGCAGTCATGGCCCAATATGACTGGCAGCTTTCTCAGGGCCTGACTCATCGCTATCATTCAATTTGTTCAAAAAAGGAAGGGAGTGAAGAAGAGAGAGAGAAGGAAAGAAAGGAGAAAAGAAAGAAATGAGAGTCCCAGCGCGAGCAATTTGGGTGCCTTGTTTAACAAAAGATGAGTCATATGGCTAATACAAAAGAGAAAGCCATTGCCTTGCTCTGCTTCTTTTGAGCAGCACACTTTCCAGGCTGCGTTGTTTGTAGAAAACCCACACTATGCTCTTCTGGAGACTCATTGACCTGTACATCAAGCAGAGGATGCACAGAGAATCAAATTAGAATGAACCAAAGAAAGCCACGGAAACACTAAGAGGATGATAAAAGAGTTCCGAAGAAACAGCCCAGAGCATGACTTCAGTTTAATGGGACAGCAAGCTGGTGAGCACCGTGGTGTCAGACAAGCACATCTCATACAAGACGGGCGTCGCCTACTGAAAAGGGGTTGTGAGCCCCCCGCAGGGTTTTCAGCTACACCTTTGCATGGCTGGTTCTTACTTGACATATTATTGACCGGGGGATTTTTGCAGAAGCGAATGCCTATGGCCAGCGATTTGCTATTAAGTGAGTATTGAGATACTCCATCAATAATGTTTGGGTAACAAAAGGCGGATTCATAAGTCTCTGGGTCAATAAGTTGTTTACATTACTGTTTTGCGCCAAATGATTGGATGGGATAAAGCAGGAGTGACTCGGTCCGGCCCTTCACCTACACAGGGTGGGTTCACTCGAAAGGAGATGAGTAAGTCCTCCGGACTCTCAGGTGTCGGGTTGATACAGGTAGCCTTCAGAGACCAAGGGAGCATACCCTGGGGTCCAAAGATCAGTATGGCAGTGATGTGGACTCAGGCAAAGTCTGAGATACACGGAGTCAGGAGCCTGGCAGGCGGTCTGTGTGAGGGCAGAGGGAAGCAACAACAAGACCCCACCGTGAGCCAGGACCGAAGGCTCCGGGTATCCCCAGGAATATTCCCATGGTCTTGAGAGGGCATGATGGACCCATGCTCTGAAGGCAAAGAGGCCCACGTGGCCAGTGAGCTGAGAGTGCCCGGAAGAAGCTCTTCTGAGGACTGTATTGCTGGGATCACCTTTCAGGGTAAAGATGAGGGAGCTATGGAAACAAGGGGGAAATTAAGCTGCTTCTAAACTTGCAAACTTTTTTCAGTCTGATTTTAACCCAGAACTAGTCAGATGCAGGTCTTTCCATAGTCACAGAGAAGCTGGACCAGATGTAGCTCCAGGCCTATAATACCGATGCATATGTATTAGTCCCTCAGTCGCGGCTGACTCTTTGCTACCCTGTGGACTGCAGCCCTCCCAGCTCCTGTCCATGGAATTCTCCAGGCAAGAATACTAGAGTAGGTTGCCATTCCCTTCTCCAGGGGAATCTTCCCAACCCAGGGATCGAACCCAGGTCTCCTGCATTGTGGGCAAACACTTTACCATCTGAGCCACCAGGGAAGCCCCATAATACCAATTCCTCATGGCAGTTTTCTTGCTTTACACTTAGTCCAGCAATCAGACTTGTGGAAATAGACCAGGTAGTTTTCTCTCCTAATAATAGCAGGTCCTCTTTTCTATTGCACACCTTCAACTCTTTAAGATGTATGGGGCACCCTGATAAAGTATAGCCCAAATCTCACTGTGGCAAATTCTCGAGTCCTAAAATTTGGTTGCATCAAATATTGCTTGCAATAAGAGGGCTGAAGTTCAAGAATCCTCTTATGATGACCACACGCATCTATCTTAACATTATTTGAACTGTGTTAATATTGGTGATTAGGCAGAGAAAACCTTAAAGATGATTTTTTATGGCATCCTTTATTGAACCTGGCTAGATTTAGCTTTATTCTTTCTGCATTTGGGGCTGGCACTTTGACTTCGGATCCAATTTTCTTCCCAGTTATTCAAGTACTGACTCTTGCTATAGCGTTTGGGTTGCAAATATTGCAAGGGAATGCTAAACACAACAAAATGTCTCAGCAGCTAAATGCCAGAGCATGGTTTGCTTTCTGAAACTCAGCAAGAGGATCCAGAGACCTGGGCTCTGTGCCCAACTCCTTCGGTGACATTCAAGGTGACCTTGCAGGGAAATGATTTAACTGTTTCCTGCCCAGTGGGCTGTGATGCTTGGGAGTGCTATAAACATATCCCTGAAGTTTGTGGGTTCTTTGCAGATTTTTGGTCGGTGCTTGAATGGAGTTCCGTGGGGTTCTTCTTCCTTTGCTCTGTCTACTTGTCTCTATGAGCACACGCAGTCCTCTGGGAAAACGGGTGCTAGGTAAGTGTGTGTGTGTGTGCCTGCACAGTTGCTCAGTTGTGTCCGACTCTTTGTGACCCCATGGACTGCAGCCCGCCAGGCTCCTCTGTCCATGGGATTTCCCAGGCAAGAGTACTGGAGTGGGTTGCAATGCCTTCCTCCAGGGGATCTTCCTGACCCAAGGATCCAACCTGCATCTCTCCTGTGTCTCCTGCATTGGCAAGCGGATGCTTTACCCCTGAGCACCTGGGAAACTCCTAAGATTAGTAGTTCTGGTATTAATGGTATCAGTGAAAGCATCATCTCCAGAAGTAAAAGCAATGAGTGAACACACACAGTGCTTTATCTTGTATATATCATTTTCAACCAATTGGCAAGAATACCTATGTTTCCTGTGAAATAAGCCAAACATGCCCACGGCATATAAAAAGCACCATTTCTCCATCTCCTGTAGTATCACACAGCAAACTGGAGAAGAACTTGAACTAGAGTCAGACTGCCCGCGTGACCTACTTTGGCAGGTTGCTCAGCATCGCGGGCCTCCGTTTCTTCTTTGGTAAATGTGTTGGAGAAAACGGTATCCATCTTGTAGCCTTGCTGTGAGGACAAATGCGTTCACGTATTTCAAGTGCTCAGAAACATGCCTGACACTTAGTAAGCATTTGATAAATGCAGCCCTCATTGTGGCCGTCCTTGTTGTCATTAACATGACTAGTCCTAGGAGAGAACACTTGCTGCTAAAATTAGAAAACAGAGAGGAATTGGTTGTCCAAGATGGAATGAGTAAGAAAGTCAGTTACAAAAAAAAACAAAGTGCTGCTTTAAGCCAGAAAAAGGTCAGAAGAGGCGATGGATGCTTGGTCAGTCAATGGAGCAGGAGCCACTCTGCAGTTTGATGCCCTCCAAGAGTCATACGGACAATATGGAGCACCTCACGATACGAACTGCTTAACTCTGTGTTGAAGGCAGCAAGTGTCTTCTGCTTTGCGGAAAGCAGGAAGCTCAGCTTCAAGCAGGAGGAAAGGGTTAATTCAGCCCAGGGCTGGAGCCTAATCAGGCGGGCACCTTAGAGGCAGAGAAGCCAGCTCCACCGCCATCAGATGTCCATGCAGCTGTGTTCAGACCTTGACTGAACGTACACTCCAGGTGGAGTAGGGACGCTGGCGGGGGCTTGGCCCTGCAGTACAGCCGCTCTCCCCCTCGGATCTTCCACAGCTTGACGCAGAACCCTAAAACTCCCCTTTTCGTGACTGACATGGCTCGTGGCTCAGGGAAGTGCTTTCCAAAGCTCTGTCCCACGTCCTTGAAACAGGACGTGAGTATAACTGAGTGCTACAGCGATGTGGGGCTGTGTCCCTGCTGTCAGAGACACTGCTTCAGGTATAGGGAGAGTTTAAGTGGTGGATTCATTTGGGGGAGAGAAAAGACAAATTAATGAACTTGTCAAATTCTGGATATTATGTTGGCAACTTAGATGGATTTTTTTTTAATTATTTTTTTGAAGTATGGGTTTCCCTGGTGGCTCAAATAGTAAAGAATCTGCCTGCAATGCAGGAGACCCAGGTTCAGTCCCTGGGTTGGGAAGATCCCCTGGAGAAGAAATTGGCAACCCACTCCAGTAGTCTTGCCTGGAGAAGTCCGTGGACAGAGGAGCCTGGCAGGCTATAACCCATGGGATTGCAAAGAGTTGGAAGCACTCAGTACATTTAAAAGATCAGTTTTAATTAAATACTTTTTATTTAAAAAATTTATATAGATTACTAATGATTTCTAGTTAAATAATTTTTATTTTGCATGTTGGTTTTATAAATCATAACTTCTTTTAACTCTGACAGCTAATTTTAACTATTTTAGAAGAAAAATAACAAAATATATGAAAATAATTTAATTTTTCAGTTTAAATAATTATTTTAATTTGCTTTTAGATAAAATATATTGATAGTTTGCACATATTTCACATATTTCATTTTTGATACATTTAAATCAATTTTTAACCTTTTGGTTTATTCCTGACCATAGAACAAATTATATAAAAATTGTTGTTGTAACAACAATATTGGGCTTCCTTGAAATTAAGTTAAAAAATAGAATGCATATATAATAATACCTTAACTATATATGCTTTTATTGCTCATCCAAACATTACCAACCTATCTAAATAATACCAAGACATGCACAATAATACAAACTTCATTTTCTTTGATATTTCTTTTGACATTTTAGTTGATAATGTTCGGACATCTAAATGGAGAAGGAAATGGCAACCCACTCCAGTATTCTTGCCTGGAGAATCCCAGGGACAGAGGAGCGTAGTGGGCTGCCGTCTGTGGGGTCGCACAGAGTCGGACACGACTGAAGCGACTTAGCAGCAGCAGCAGCAGCAGACGTCTAAACACCATCGCTTTCCACATCTTCCACTTTGTCATCATTTGTCAGGGTGGAAGCCTAGAACTCTCAATTCTCATGAGGTCCAGTGTACCTTCAGAGGAGGGGATTATACAAGGCGTGGGGACAACCGGGAACCATTTTAACAACACCTACCACACCAGCTTTTTACACAGATGTGTTTTATTTGGGCTTACATTTCTATTTGATCGCTAGAGGAGGAAAAAGATTTGTCAGAGGTAAGCAGAGACATAGAAATGGAATCAAAGGTATGTCCATGGAAATGGGCTATAGACCCAACGAATGCTGAGAAGGGAGAGCTTGTGGGATTCAGGAGTAACTGGAATTCTAGCCACTGAAAAAAGTGGTTCCATGGAGAAGGCTTCTCAAAGCCTAGAGAAGAGACATGTTGTTGGAAAGGATGTATTAGTGGTTTTTAAATATCTCTAATGATATCATAAGGAAGAGAAATTAATGTTTTCTGATTCCTGGAAATAAAACCAGGACCAGTGGAAGGAAATGACTGAGGCGAGTTTCCAGACTTCGTAAGGAAGTCCTTTCCAGTCGGTGGAGCTGTTGATAAGTGGAATGGGTACCCCCAAAATGGGGTGCCTGCCTACCACAGAATTGTTCAGGTGGGAGCTGGGTAGCTGCAGATAGAGTTGGGGGCAGAGGTGAAATTTGGAACCCTATGCCTACTGTGAGGCTCCGGCCCTCAGCTTCCCTTCAGGGGAGCTACCCACATAAGGTAAAATAACCAGAAAAAAGGAGGGGTTAATTTGCTAATGGCTGAGCAAGGACCCCATCGTGCTACAGGCGAAGTTGCTTTGACAAGTGATCCTGGAGCATGAAGCAGACATAAAATGAAGCCGTCAGCTTTCCCTTCCTTTCTCCAGGTAGATGACTGAGACTGCAGAACAGGTGCAGAGCATTTAACTGACCGGAAAGACCAGAACTGAGAACATTTCTCTGGAGGCCAGAACCCGTGAGTCTATACACTGAAATGAGGATCTACCCTAGATCTGTATAGATCTACCATATTCTTAACCATTGCTGCTTAGTACTCTGGTGTGTGGACTTTTAATCAATCTATTAATGAAGGTGCTTTTATAATATTGAAACAGAATGAAGTAATATTTGCATATAGAAAGAAACCAAATTATGAAAGTGACCCAAGGGGAAATTCCCAGGTCTTTCATATGAATTTGTTTATTGGTCTTATTAGGTAATTAAATAATATATTTACATAGTTCAAAAGTAGTATCGCTCTTACCCCTGCAGCTTTTACCCTGGCTCCATAGGTAGCTTTTTTTTTTATTGTTATAAATACACATAGCATAAATTTATCATTTTTAAGTATGCAGGTCTGTGGAATTAAGTACATTCACGTAGCTTTGCATCTATCACCACCATCCATCTCTAGAACTCTTTCATCACCTCAAACTGAAAGCTATTCATTAAACAAGTCTTCATTTTCCAGTCACCCTCAGCTCCCAGCAACTTTCTGTCTCAGTCCCTATTCCGCTTTCTGTCTCAGTGAATTTCTGACTATTCTAAGCACCTCATCAAATTGGACATGGTATCACCTCCCCTTGTGTCTGGCTTATTTCACTTAGTACAAAACTCTCAAGGTTCATTCAGGCTGTAGCTGTGTCAGAATTTCGTTCCTGACACAAAGACTGAATGATAGTCTACTGTGAGTATATACATCTTATTTCCCCATGTATCTATCAGGGGACATTTGGCTTGTTTCCTCCCTTTGACTCTTGTGAATAAGGTTGCTGTGAACATTGGTGTACAAATATCTGTTCGAATTCCTGCTTTTAATTTTTTAAGGTATACACCCAGAAACGGAATTGCTAGATCATATGGTAATTTTATGTTTAATTTATACTCCTCACTAGCAATAGAAATGGTTCCTATCTCTTCATATAGTTACCATGGATTTCAGATTTTGCTAATCTGCTAGGTGAAACCTGATAACTCACAACTGTTATAATCCACATTTCTCTTATTACTAGTGAGGGTAAGCAATGTTTCACATTTAAAGACTTTTTTATTTTTCTGCAAACTTTCTACTGATAGATATCCTTTGGCCATTTTCCTACGAATCACTGGCTATTTCCTTACAATCATCTAGGAACTCCTTATGTACTTGGGAGATCGGCTGTTTGTCTGTGAAATGATTAAGAAATATTTGTCCCAGTTTCTCATGTGTCTTGCAACTTTGCTTACAATGTTTTACACTGAAAAATGCTGGCTTTTTACAGTCTAAATGATTTATCTTTTTTATTGGTGCCTATATTTTGAGTCATAGTTAGAGAAGGCTTCTGAGTTCCAAGGTTATAAAGGATACTATCTATATTTTCTTTTAGTACTTTAATGGATGATTCTTCTTTTTAACATTTCGTTTCCAGACCGTTTTGGAGTTCTCTGGAATACAGTGAAAGATACGGGTTCTCTATTTCATTTCAGATAGCTACTTGGTTGTCCCCAAAACACTCATGAAGAAGTTTCCCTTTCCTCACTCATCTGAAGTCACATACTAATATCAGGATGCGTTTTGGACGATGTATGAATCTCTGTTCTTTGCATTTTGTCATTTCAGATTCACACCAGACCACCACACCATTTTAATTATTGAAGCTTTATACTGTACTTTAAGGCTTAGCATGAACAATGACAATTCTTTTCAGAATTTTTCTGGCTAGATAGTGTTTTTTTTTTGTATCATTTTATATCTGTAAATTAACTTTGGCAGAATTGACATATTCATGATACTGAGTCTCCTAACTTAATACCTTCAGTCTTTATTTTCACTTGTGTATCCATCAGGAATTATTTAAAATTTTCATTGTAAAGATTACACATATATCTAGTTGAGTTTCTTGGTAATTTGACTTCTGTTTTTTTTAAAGTACTGTCATTTTTATACTTTATTAAGGCTATTGACTTCTGATATTTTCTACTAACTTACTGAACTAATTTGTTCTTGGTGATTTTTTTTAGAAGATTCTCCAAGGTTTTGCAATGACATAAGCATGAAATCTACAAATAGTGATAGTTCTTTCACCTGCCTTCCAATTCACACCTCTCATATATTTGTCTTATGAAATTATATTGTTTGATACCTCTGGGAAGATACTAACAATAAAAGTTAAAAGGGATCTATATCAAGTTCTTTAATTATGTATTTCTTGAATTACCTATTTTAGACAGTTTCTATTGATTTCTATTACAAAAAATTAAGACTTTTGCTTAAGCACACTATCTTGCTTAAATATGTTTTTTCCTGACTATCTTTTGATTAGTAATGTGTCTTTTATTGCCAAAGTTTATAACATTTCAATTCAATTAGTGATTAAGCCTTAAGCTTTTAATTAACTCATATGCTTTATTAGATATTCTAAAAGAGCAAATATTATGTTTATATAAATGCTATTCGTGAAGGGATCAGTAAAAGAGTAATATGATCCTGTGCCACTGATTTTTGCTGCTCCAAAGAGCATGTCCAGTTAACAACTATTTGATTTTTTTCTGAATTTGCTTCCAGTCTTGCTCAACGTCTTCTAGGTCACATTTCATTGTTATTCAGTCTGTGTATCATGTTATTTTCTTTTGAAAATTTCTTAATTTCTGAAGTAATCCCTCAGCTAATATTTCCATATGGGATGTATGAATAGTGTATGTTTTGTTTCATTGCATAGCAGGAAATGTTTTTATTTTATTCTTGTGCTTTACTGGTTATTTAGCCGTGTACGGAGCAGTTTCCGTCAGACTTTGTTTCTGTCGCCTTGCCTTAAAGAGTCTACTGCTGCTGATGGAAAGTCTGATACTGATTTGATTTTCATCCTTGGCCTGTAGTCAGTTTTTCTTCCTCTCTTGGGAAGTTTTTAGACTTTTCTATGAGTTCTTTGGAATTCTGACATTGTACATCAATTTGGATCCAGGGATGGGTTTTTTCTTTTTTTTTTTTTTTCGTTGTTGCTGTTCATCCACCTGCTTAACTCTCCAAAGATTGTTTTAATATGAAGACTTCTAAATTTTTTCAATTCACAACAATTTTGTAAAGTATGATTATTATTCTCAATTTACAAATAAGATTTAGAAAGATAAACCAATCTGCTCTAGATCACTGCCTGATTTCTCCACTGTGTCAAACTTATAGTGACTTAAAATATACCTGAAGGCCATACTTGAGATTACTTTTGGTGCAAAGGATAAAACACTTAGGTTTCAGATTTAGAAACTTGAATAGTTATTACCTTGAAATTTTGGTGTTCATAACAACAAATAATTAATAAATTGATAAGTTTATATTTGCAAGTTCTATTTACTATTTTTAAAAACAAGAATTATTTGATTAGTTATATCCCTATGGGGCCCTTCCCTGATTATATATCAAGAAAATCACTTCTTTTGTAGGGACTTAAGGTTAAGAAGTAAGTAGAAATAGTGGAGGAGAAGGCAATGGCAGCCCACTCCAGTACTCTTGCCTGGAAAATCCCATGGACGGAGGAGCCTGGTAGGCTGCAGTCCATGGGGTCATGAAGAGTCAGACACAATTGAGTGACTTCACTTTCACTTTTCATTTTCATGCATTGGAGAAGGAAATGGCAACCACTCCAGTGTTCTTGCCTGGAGAATCTCAGGGATGGGGGAGCCTGGTGGGCTGCCGTCTTGGGGTTGCACGGAGTCAGACACGACTGAAGTGACTTAGTAGCAACAGCAGCAGCAGAAATAGTGGAAATAGATTTGCTGGGAAAAGCAACAGTAGAATTTGCTTTCTATTATACTCATATATATATATATATATATATATATATATATATATAACATTATATACATATATGTGTATATATATAATTCATAGCAGATTTTTATAAAATGAGTTAGAAGAATAAAGTGATGGAGGCAGGACCATACGCTCTCAGCATGTGACAGACACCAAGAATTTATGAGTCACAATGGTTTTCAGCCAGGGAGTTCCCCAAGGTCATGTTGCAAACCAGTGGTAGAATAAATAATAAGTATTTTTTAAAATATCAAATTCCTTTCCCATCATATCAACTGAAGATATTTCCTTACCTCATTTCTCCATAGGCAGTCAGGAGAGTTGCCATGACTAACAGGGGAAGCACCAAATTCCCTTTCATCACACTGAGCTTTTTGAGCCATTTGTAAAAGAAGCTAGAGTCTCCCGCTCCAACTGGTGGTCAGCTCCCTGACTAGACACATGCAGAAAGGGGGGGTATTGTGTCCTCAGCATGAAAGGATCATAAATCCAAAGACCATTTGTAGTTGTGCTGGTTTATCATGGGTGGAATTCTGTACTGGACGGAATAAAACGTGATATCATGACGCACAACCAAGATATTGTCTACCAGGGTTTCGGAGCCTTGGTACCATTGAAATTTGGGACCAAGTGACTCTGTTCTGTGGGAGGCTGTCTTGGCCATTGTAGAATGTTTTGCAAGACCCGTGGCGTCTACTCGCTAGATGCCAGTTGTGAGAATGACAAATGTCTTTTCAGTTCAGTTCAGTTCAGTTCAGTCGCTCAGTCGTGTCCGACTCTTTGCGACCCCATGAACTGCAGCACGCCAGGCCTCCCTGTCCAACACCATCTCCCGGAGTTCACTCAAACTCATGTCCATCGAGTCAGTGATGCCATCCAGCCATCTCATCCTCTGTCGTCCCCTTCTCCTCCTACCCCCAATCCCTCCCAGCATCGGGGTCTTTTCCAATGAGTCAACCCTTCACATGAGGTGGCCAAAGTACTGGAGTTTCAGCTTCAGCATCAGTCCTTCCAATGAATATTCAGGACTGATTTCCTTTAGAATGGACTGGTTGGATCTCCTTGCAGTCCAAGGGACTCTCAAGAGTCTTCTCCAACACCACAGTTCAAAAGCATCAATTCTTCGGCACTTAGCTTTCTTCACAGTCCAACTCTCACATCCATGCATGACCACAGGAAAAACCATAGCCTTGACTAGATGGACCTTTGTTGGCAAAGTAATGTCTCTGCTTTTCAATATGCTATCTAGGTTTGTCATAACTTTTCTTCCAAGGAGTAAGTGTCTTTTAATTTCATGGCTGCAATTACCGTCTGCAGTGATTTCGGAGCCCCCAAAAATAAAGTCTGACACCGTTTCCACTGTTTCCCCATCTATCTTTTAGATGTCGCCAAATATCACCCAGGTGGAGAAAACTGCCTCTGATTGAGGACCACTCATAAACAGAGATTTAAGGCAACATATTTTAGTAAATAACTCTGGAAAATACATTAAAAGTTTTCCAAAATACATTCTACTTTTCACATGGAAGTCTTTGAAGAGTATGTGTTACAACCTAAACATTTCAGGCTCTGAAAAGAGGCAAAGACTCTATATATAAATATAGTGAACCACTGGGACCATCAGATAGCAATAATGAAATACACAAAATAGAATTCTGTGTGTGGCAGGAGAAATAATTTTCTAAGCAGATTATCAATCTCAGCCAGTGTTATTAATAACACAAACATGGCAGTTAATCTTTCTGTTGAAGCCTTTATGCTACATAATGTCTAAACATGATTTGAAAAAAAACATATTCATACTTTGAAAATAGAACAACTATTTTGTAAAGATGATTCAGTCAGCAGGATGCTCTGACTGGCACTCCCTAAATTCTATTTTTGTTGAGAGAAGTGATTGCCTTAAAAAAGAGACACTGAACTTTAGAAAGTGTTACACCACTTTTGCTGCACATTTTTGCCTGGATAAGTTTGCTAATGGTCAAAACTTATACCCTGTATGATAATCTTGTGCCAAATGTTTGGAAAGTGAATGAAGGAATTACTCAGTCTAACCAGGAGGCTAAAATAGATAATCTCCAGAGAAGAATTTGAATTTTTGACTGTTCCCTAATAATATTGATATTTCTTACTTCTGTTTACTGTATTGACAATGGAATGTTGCCTACAATGCCTATAAAAAGAATTTTCTGTTATTTTAACATTGACCCAATCTATCTTTCTAGAAGGGAGTGTGGGGGTGGTGAGGAAATAATAACACGTTAAAAGTTTCTAGTGAGAGAAAGGGAATCTTTAAGTGAAAATGGCTATTTGTAAGTTCAAAGTGTTATTCTACATTAAGCTTTTTGAGAGCACGAGGTCCCTACATATAATTAAGTGGATGCACATGAAAAGATACACATATTGAACATACATATGCACATGTGTATGTAAGGGCCCAGGTGGTGCTAGTTGTAAAAACCCACCTGCCAGTGCAGAAGGCATAAGAGACACGGCTTCAGTCCCTGGGTCGGGAAGATCCCCTGGAGGAGGGCTTGGCAACTCACTCCAGTATTCCTGCCTGGAGAATCCCAGGGACAGAAGAGCCTGGTGGGCTACGGTCCATTGAGTTGCAGAGTTGGAACGACTGAAGCGACTGAGTACATGCAGGTGTACGTATGTATTTGATCACTTTCACAATAACTAGCCCTGAGAAACCACCCTTACAGAGCACCATGGACGATGGACACTGTTTAGGTTGTGGGGTGAAGGGATTGTGAGTAAAACTGCTTTATCTGTTAATTAATATTTCAGTAACACTTCCACGATGCTATCTGCCAAGTCAGGGAATCAATCAATTCATCCATTTAGCCAGTCACCCTCAAAGGGCCTGTGGGTCTGCAGAAGGATAAGCCTCCTGAACTTTCTGAAGGAATATGTGTCCAAAGCTTATTTGGAAAAAAACCCCACCAACCCAGGAATCAGGATTCAAAGTCTCTTCTTTGGTCAGCATTTATGAATATTTAGAGACTCGTATTAGAGGAGGGATAAGCAAAGAATGTGTGTGTTCCCCAAGAGAGTGGAGAAACACCGAAAGCATCTTTCTAAAGCAGGACAAAGAAGATGAGAAGCAAAGTTAGGAAAAAGCCAGTGCAAAAGGAAAGGGCCAGGGGTGCCTGGCAGAAGAAGCCCATGGCTTTGATAAACTCTGAAGAGCTCATTTTCAGGCCTCTGCCCTGCCTAACCTGTTAGAAAGGGAAAGGGCTTCTGGCTCAGAAGATAGAAAATTCAAAAGGAAACATGAAACGAAGAAGCAGCAAAAGTCATATTTCTTCTTTCATAGCACAGTAGCTTCAATGAAGCTTTGTGAAGAAAATCTAGAAATGTTCCTAAAAATAAATAAATAACATTTCCTGGAGACGTTAGCACACCAAGGAAAGCAGACAAAGGAAAGAGAGTGCTTGATATAGGTCTTTCAAGCCCGAGCTATGTGAGAAGCCTTCAAGCTGTCTTCTTCAAGCCACAAGGGGAGAGCACCTTACTTCCCACCCAGGGAGGTGGGGGAGCTGGGAGGGGGATTCACCTTCATAGTTTAACCCTGCTCCCTCTTGTCCTTCACACCCACTCAGCACTGCTGCTGCGAAAGAGCAGGACCTTGACTGTCCCTGGAAACCCCAGCTAAAATGCATCTGTTTTACACACCTCTCACATTCTAGGTGTGAAACACTAACTATAAATATATAATGAATGCAAAGTGCTTTTTAAACTAGAATATACTTTGCAAAGTGGAGTTATTAATATCAGGAATAACCCACCTAAAAACCTGATAAATGAGAGTTTAAATCTGCCTCTTATTGTTCATGGGCCATGCTTCTGAAAGACACCCAAAGACAAGAACATTTTCTGTGTGTTTATGTCTTTGGTGATTGTTTTTAGTCATACAGTCATTAGGATATTCAACCATATAATTGATTATTCATGTCTGTAAATAACTTAAAAAAGAATTTTTAGGTCAGCAGAATTCTTGCTGGTCTTCCCATATTTCCCACCACTTCTACCCCATCTCAACCCATCCCTTTCTCCATACAACAGGTTATGAGTAGATTCCATCTTCGACTGAAAAAAGAACAATGTTCAGATTCCCTCTTGAAAAGACTTAGTGAACCAAACAAACATTTCAGGAAGAGTCATGTATAGCCTATCATCTCAGTTTCTTTAATGTGTAATAAATCCTCCCAAAACGTAGGGGTTTAAAACAGCAATAATTTATCAGCTGGTGATGTTGGTACAGCAACATGAGCTGGGCTCAGCAAAGAGCAGTTCCCCTGGTCTTATCTGGGCTCTTTTTCCTTTGGTCAGCGGGCGGGTGGTCAAGGGGAAGCTTGGTCTGGAATGGTCTACTCTCATGTTGCTTATTGGTGGGAAGCTAACTGGGTCAAGTGTCTCCAAAAGATAGCCTGGGCTCGTGGCAATTTCAGGATTCCCAGGGCCGCAACAGAGAAAGTCCTGACAGACAAGTACTGTTCAAGCCTCTACTTTGATCAAAGGAAGTTCTGTAGCCAAGTCCAGATTCACAAGGTCGGGAAACAAACTCCTCATGGGAGATGATGCCAAGTCATATTGCAGAAGTATGCAGACAAAGGAATGGGAAACGTTTTTGGCCATTTTCTGCAATTTATTATATACGGCTGCTGCGTATTTTTTTAATGGAGGTTAGAAGGCACATTAGAAGTTTTTTCAGGCCAATCTCCCATCAAAAGGTGGAATCAATAGCATATCCTATGTGGGTTTCCAATCATTGCTGTGATTATTATAAATCCCTTACTTACAATGTGATTGCATCCATGTAAGGTCCATCTATTTGTCTCAGCTCTACTATGAGACCAGACCATAGACCAAGCAAGGTCCTAGGTTCATATGATATCCCTTCTGATGTATAAGACGGCTGCCTTGGCCAGTGGGCCTTCCCTTTTACAGGCTGCTCATCTCAGATCCTTCCACTGTTTTCCTTTGGCTGTGGTTGCTGTTGTTGTGTTGTGCGCAGATGCTCAGTCGTGCCTGACTCTATGTGACCCCATGGACTACAGCCCACCAGGCTCCTCTGTCCATGGGATTTCCCAGGCATGAATACTGGAGTGGGGTGTCATTTCCTACTCCAGGATACCTTCCTGACCCAGAGATTGAAAGCTGGGTCTCTTGCGTCTCCTGCGTTGGCAGGGGGATTCTTTACCACTAACCTGGGTTGCAGCACCTTCTGCTTGCTCCAGCTCGATGGCCAACCTAAGCCAGAAGCAAAGGCCAGGTGTGATGCACCAGCACACAGAAAAGGGGACTATCCTTTTCCTCAACCCACATTCTTTACTTCTAGGAAGCCTTGCATCACTCTGTTAACTCAGACTATATGGGCAGCCGCAAGTCCCCCCCAGCCTGTGCACAGACACTGTTGTGGAAAAAGATACAGGTCCTTATATTCTTGCCAAATTTCATTTTACGGTATTGGACCCTCTGCCCTTTTTTTATTGCAGAGTCCTTTTGTTAGTTCAGTTCAGTTCAGTCGGTCAGTCGTGTCCGACTCTTTGTGACCCCATGAATCGCAGCACTCCAGGCCTCCCTGTCCATCACCAACTCCTGGAGTTTACCCAAACTCATGACTATCGAGTCAGTAATGCCATCCAGCCATCTCATCCTCTGTTGTCCCCTTCTCCTCCTGCCCCCAAGTCCTTCTGAGACCTTTGCAAAATATTTGATGACACAGATGGAATCCATGAATTCAGTCAGTGCGATTTCTACATCTTAGTTCAAGCATTGGGATAAGCTACTGAACAGAACAGGAAGGAGGACACACTGCCAGGGCAGGCCACTAGGAACTGTCTCCCTTTTATGTGTCTACCTCACTCCAGTGTGGTATAGTGGGAACTTTGTCCAATTCATCACTAAAATCTAGTTACATGGTATCTATCTCATTCTTCTCATTCACCAGACCAGTCAACTGGCCCCACAAGAGGTGAGGTTAGCGTGATTCCTGGAGAAAACAACTTTTCTCCAAATCTTCATAAGATATTCCTAATTACAATTATTTCTGAGAGTGATGTTAATTTTACCAGCCTATATTAAAAACCATGATACTTATCTGATTTCCTTGTACTTTTTCTGTGCTCCACAGTTTATTTCCCAAATAACACTGACAACAGGTTCAGATGGCTCTTCAGTAAGCTCTCTCTCCATCCCCTGGGAAATATATTACTTCCTTAGGCTAACACCCATTTTTGCTCATTAGGCAGCAATATGTGCCCTTTGCTTAGCTCAGATATTAAAATGCACATACAAATTCATTCCTCCATCCAAGTTGCATTATTAAACACCTACTCTCTCTGAGGCAATAGAGCCTTTATCCAGAGGGCCATTTGTGAATGATCATGCCTAGAAACATAGCCCCAAATTGCATTTTATGCCATGCGTCGGCATTCAGAATTCTATACGCAGTGGAGACCTCATGACTAGCTTCAAGTAGGAAAGTGATATAATCAAATCTGTAGGTTAAATAGATCTCTCTAGGATAAGTTTAGAGGATACTAAAAGGGTGCAAGCTAGGAGACTCTTGTAGTAAACTGAGACATACAGTGAAGGCTGGATTAAAACAGTGGCAGTGGAGACAAAAATGAGACATGAATTCATTTAAGAATGGAAAGACTTTGGCAACTGGATGAATGAGAGTGCGAAGCGAGGTCCTAGGGTAACTTTCCTTAGTTTCCGACTGAATTATTTGGATGGATAGTTGGACATTTACTAAGAAAGGGAAGAGGTTATTGATTCTATGTTACTATTCCAGGACTACACATATTTTATTAAATTTAAATTATTTTGAGAACTAAATTTCCTATGTCTCTTTTTTCTCATTGCTTAGCATCTCTTATGATTCTATAATCAGGTGAAAATATTCTAGACTATCCTAAAACTCCTGAATTCTTTTTCAGTATCTCATTTGGTTGATACAGCTTAACATTTTTCCTAGAAATTTTCAAGTATTTCTTTCACTTGACCATCTTCACCCTGGTTACTAAGAATTCACTTTCTCTTCAAGTTCCCACCACATTCACTTTACCAGCAAATTTCTCTGAATCTAAAGAAGATCTAGATTATCTTCCTCCTAACTCCCTAGGACATGAAATGATCAGCAGCCCATCTGGAATTTCTCAGATGCTGTGCCTTTTGGCCAGAGAAGGCAATGACACCCCACTCCAGTACTTTTGCCTAGAAAATCCCATGGACGGAGGAGCCTGGTAGGCTTCAGTCCATGGCGTCGCTAGAATCGGACACGACTGAGTGACTTCACTTTCACTTTTCACTTTCATGCATTGGAGAAGGAAATGGCAACCCACTCCAGTGTTCTTGCCTAGAGAATCCCAGGGACGAGGAAGCCTGGTGGGCTGCCGTCTATTGGGTCGTACAGAGTCAGACACGACTGAAGCGACGCAGCAGCAGCAGCAGCAGTGCCTTTTGGCTGAATGAGATTTAGACCTGCCTTGATGCTTAAAGTCCATCATCGCTCACTTGTGTTTCTTGCTTTTAGGTCAGTTTTATGATTTATTTCAAAAGCACATTATCCATCCCCTACACCAGGCCCAGAAGCCTATGAGTTACAATTCTATCACTTTTATACCTGAAGGAGACACGGGATCAGACTTGTAGAACTTTAGGCCTAGGAAGGACTGGAGATCTCACCTACTGCTCCCTTTATAGTTAAGTAAACCAAAGTCCTGGGAGATTATGTGGTTTGTGTAAGTCTGCACAACTGGTTAGCTAGGGGCATAGCCAGGGCTAGAACATATGTCTCCTGACATTTAGCCAAAATATGTATTATGCTTTTCCCTTGGCACGAAGTCAGACACTAAGACTTAAGTAAAGAATTTAGGGTATTCTACATCCAGCACGGCAGGGGCCCAGTGACACGCTAAGAATATAACATAGGAGTATATGATTGTGCGATGCTGTGAAGATGTCCTTATATAGCAGTATGTAGATTCTTGGGTACTGATGTAGTCAGCTACATTTTCCAGCCGAAGGGGCCCACAGCTCTTTGACCCAACAACTTTCATACTCCTCAGGGGTTGCAGTGACCGCTGGAGAGAACTCTGTGAAATCCCAGGGCAGAATCGAGGGCTGGGTCCACTCACCGCGTCATCGATCATGTATGTTTCCCTTGGCACTGCTTTATCTGGCTCAGTAGTAAACCAAAAGAAAGTGACACTTAATGGAGCCCCAGTTTATATTCTTGTTCATATCTAAACCTGAACAAGTGCTTTGTGGTCAGGTCTGTTTCAAGGGAGTTCCGGAAAGTCCCAATGTTCAAGTGCTCCCTGGAGGCAGGGTACCAACCATATCTAGCAAAAAGGGGAAAAAAAAAAAAGCAAAATAAATAAAGAAAAATGTCTCCAACAAAGAGAGGGGTCACGCAGAGCCTGTGCCTGGCAAGGCTCAGCATAGAGGCCACTGAGACTACAGCGGGCGGGGGTGACCCAGAAGATGATCACGTGCCATGCTGTAGCCTTCCCTTTGGGGCACTATGGGTGTGAATGTGTGCACGCTCGCTCAGTCGTGTCTGACTCTTTGGGACCCCATGGACTGTAGCCTACCAGGCTCCTCGGTGTGTGGAATTTTCCAGGCAGGAATATTGGAGTGGGTTGCCATTTCCTTCTCCACTATGAGTACTCCCAAATGAGTTCTCACACCCAACTAGACTCATGGGTGGCTCCCAACCACCGTTTTGGAGGAGAAAGAGCCCCGTCCAGGAGCTATAAACCCACCTATAACTGACTCTGAGGGGAGAGCTATGAGTTGGCCACGCCACTGGAGAGCTTGGTCCCTAGAAGGCCAGGAAGTAAGGCGAGGATCCAGCACCAGAGGGCAAGGCCAAGGGTCATACAGATCGCCCTCTGTGGGAACTCCTTCCCTTGGGGACATCAGAGTCTTCTTGTTAAACCAGGAAACACTCTGGCATTACCGTATGCCCTCTGCGAAGCAGATGGTCACGTTTGATTCTTTGCAACCCCTTGGACTGTAGCCAGCCAGGCTCCTCTGTCCATGGAATTCTCCAGGCAAGAATACCAGAGTGGGTTGCCACTCCCTTCTCCAGGGGATCTTCCCAACCCAGGGATCGAACCCAGGTCTCTTTCATTGCAGGCAGATTCTTTACCATCTGAGCCACCAAGGAAGCCCCATTGATAAAAGGTTGCAATACAATATGGGTCCTTTTAAAGGTGAGCACATCATTTTTTAATGTTGAAGAGGAGCCTGATAGGCTGCAGTCCATGGGGTCGCTAAGAGTCAGACATGACTGAACAACTTCACTTTCACTTTTCACTCTCACACATTGGAAAAGGAAATGGCAACCCACTCCAGTGTTCTTGCCTGGAAAATCCCAGGGACGGGGGAGTCTGGTGGGCTGCCGTCTATGGGGTCGCACAGAGTCGGACACGACTGAAGTGACTTAGTAGTAGTAGTAGTAGAGGTAAATGTTTATGTTACTCATCCTTCTACCTCACCGTACCATTTCAGTTCCTTTAAAAGACAAGATATGACAATACCATTCACACTGTAAATTTATCTCTTCAAGTTTGTTTTCATCTCTAAGGAGCTATTGATCACCTCAGGTTTACCAGTAGGCTGCCCCAGGGTATGTCCATGTTATCGGAAGCTGTGAAAGTACTGTATTCTTTGATTTTTGCTCGATAGAGCTCGTCCTGCTAGTCAAGTTCTTTGAGGCTATAAGGACAATGCACCCTCCTGCAAAGAGTAATTGTAACTGTAAAGCGAAAATTGGTTTAGCACACCCATGGAAACAAGAAATAGAAGCATAATTTTCCATCCTTTGTCACCTTGGGTTTTCATTCTTCTCATCCTGGGGTCTGCAGTATATTTTAGATTCTTCCAAGATAATATCTCAGGGTTGCTAGGGAAATAAACTTGAGCTCAAGTAGCTGGACCTTTCTTTGTCCACCTTGCACTTGAGCTTTCCCCAGAAGTAATCAGATCAGATGATCTCAGTGTCAAATACTTCCAGAGACTTCCCTGGTGGCTCAGTGGTTAAGACTCTGCTGCCAACGTAGGGGATGTGGGTTTGATCCTTGGTCAGGGAAGTAAGATCCCACATGCCATGTGGCATGGACAAAAGATAAAAGCAAACAAACAGAAACTTGTATTGGCTAGTTGACGCCAACCACCTACCTATAAAGTGGCAGATATCTCTCAAGATTAGTGACTTTGGCAGGACACCAGTTCTCATCCAAGTCTAATCAACTGTATCCAGGGAATACATGTAACTGATTTTATTTCCCAGACCAAGGATTCTGTGTTAAATCAGAACCACTGAGACAGGACAAAGGATTTAGGGCCATTTGTTTTTTTTTTATGTGAACCATTTTGGAAGTCTTTACTGAATCTGTTACAATATTGCTTCTGTTTTATGTTTCAGTTTTTTGGCCACAAAGCTTGTGGGATGTTAGCCCCCCAACTAAGGATTGAATCCAAGCCTCCTGTGTTGGAAAGCAAAGTCCTAACCACTGGACTGCCAGGGAGGTCCCTAGGGCAATTTGTTCTTCGAAGAGGGTTGTGTCAGGCAGGCACAGCCGGCCTCACAAGTTCTCCCACTGTGCGTCCACGCTCCCTGCGTCCCACGTGACCACCCGCGTCACTCAAGTCCAGCCGCTACTTAACACCCCCTAAGCCTAGACTACAGAAGTGGTTTCTATGATTGCAAAGTTTGCTCTTGCTATACATTTTGAAAAGAAGGTCATCAAAGGATCTACCGGTTAGAGAGCCCCTCTGAAGTCCAGCGGAGACCGTTTCAAACGGCCTTGTGATACACCAGATGAAAGAGACGACAGAAATGCAAATTATTGGCATTAAATGGGAAAGAAGAACATCAGAAGACCAACTGTAGTTTGGGGAGAAATTAAAACAAAGAACAAAGGAAAGGGAGTTAAACTCAGGTCTATTCCTTAAAAGGATGGGATCTGATTTTGATCTTGAGAAAAAAAAGTTTTCGAGGAAAAGCTGTCTCCAACACGACCCATCTCATAATTTTCTATAATGTCTTTCATCTATTGAGTGATTTGGAGGGAAGAGGGAGTTGATGGCAATGAAGCAATCATTAGACTTAATATTTAAAATAACAAGCTTGTTTATATAAAATAATGGCAGTTCCACAAACCTGTCATAAATATCTAGGTCAGTGAAAAGAGCAAGAAATATAATTTGCAGTATAACAAAACAGCTGAAACAAATTTATCATTATTATTCCAATATTACTCTTATGCTTTTTATCTTTCTTGTAATGATATAATGTTTCATTGCAGGTAGAAAATATAAATTGTGTAGGCATCAGGAGTAGTGTTGTCATAATTGAATTCTTTCAAGAATTACTGTGTGGATCTCCCTGCTTTCCTCCTCTTTTCAGCCTCTCTGGGAAATTTCAGGAAGGACCCTGGCAGCCAGATTGACAGTCACACACAGTGGAGTGACAGTTTAGGCTGCAAGCTGGGTTTGCAAGGACATTATAGTCAATGTTCTCGTTAATAAAACTTGAAACCATTTCCCCAACAGCTTTTATGACTTGGGACAGGCTGTTTGGGAGACTCTTGATGTGTAGGTTTGATGCCTGCTACCTAGGAGAGTGATGTCTTCATTTCTAAGTAGGTTCAGGTCTGTTCAGAAGAAACTAATTGAGAAAAGAGCATTGGGTTGAGAGTCAAAAGCCCTAAGTGGAGCCCAGTTCTACTTGACCAATTATGTGTCTCTGGAGAATTCACTCAACCTTTATGAGCCCCAGCTTCTTCCTCCGCAAAAAAAAAAACAAGGATAGGTTAGGTGACTTTTGTGGTCTTTATCAGTTTCGTATTTTTACAGCCAAGTACTGGGTTGGCCTTTTCATACTGCTCATGGGGTTCTCACGGCAAGAACACCAGGGCGGCTTGCCATTCCCTCCTCCAGATAGCAGTGGATGAGATGATGAGGTGGCATCACCACCTCAATGGCCACGAATTTGAGCAAACTCCGGGAGATGGTGAAAGACAGGGGAGCCTGGCATGCTGCAGTCCATGGAGGTCGCAAAGAGCTATGGCTTAGTGACTGAACAAAAACAACAATTGGGTTGGCCCAACACTTCGTCTGGGTTTTTCTGCATAACAGCCTAACATAGGAGGTGGGTGCATGCGTGCCAAGTCACTTCAGTTGTGTCCGGCTCTTTGTGACTCTGTGAGCTGTTGCCCACCAGGCTCCTCTGTCCATGGGATTCTCCAGGCAAGAATACTGGGTTTTGTTGCTGTGACCTCCTCCAGGGGATCGTCCCAACCCAGGGATCAAACCTGCATGTCTTATGTTCCCTACATTGGCAGCCAAGGTCTTTACCACTACACCACCAAAAACCCAAACAAACTTTTTGGCCAAGCCAATATTTTTCCAATACTCACGTGAACCCTTTCAAGTCTAAAGTCCAAAATGCATTTTTCCTTGAGTATTTCTAAAGGGAAAAGTTCACTGGCTGCCTGGTTTTTCAGTGGATTTATTTCTCCATCACTGATCATTGCTGTACTTGTAACTTTCCTGCAGATCTGGTGTAAGGGCCAGTGAATGATAACCCCGTGTTCTCTGCTGCAATCCCACAGGCACTGAAAAAGAGGCTGATAACCAACCTGGGAAGCTTAATCAAGCCAAGCTCTTCCTGCCAGGCATCTTAGCATGTGAGGATCAGAATGCCTGGGTTCATCACACGTGGCAAATCTAATGTTTCACGTTACCCTCCTTGCCAAGGAGGGTAAGGCTTAACATTAAAGGAAATAATAATCTGAAAACAGATAAGCACACCTTAGTCATGCAAACTATCCTTGTTATCCAGCTTAAAAAAAAGAAAAAAAAAAAAACACAATCCTAGTAGAACCAAATCAAAATGACAGCTTCTCTCAGGCCAGCACTGTAAAAAATGAAAGGCACTTTAGATGTTACTCAATGCAATGCTTATACTTTGGAGACAAGGAAATGGAGGCTCAGATAGGATAAAATGTTGTGGCCAAGAGCCTGCAGCTGGTTGGAAGCATGCCAAGAGCCGATTTCAGATTCTCTGATTCCCAGGCTCTGGGGTTCTCTGTCCCCATCTCCGTGTTACTCACCCCAGATCGCACCATTTGCCTGTAAGCTGTACATATTCCCAAGTGACCTTAGTTCCTCTCGCCGTTTGTCCTGGTTCTTCACTTCCGGAGAGGAAGAAGGATTTCCTTCTTCATCCTCACATTCACTACCACATCTTCAGGGCGGTCAGCCTTCACCCTGTCGGTGCCTCCCTCACCGGAGGACCTCTGTTCCTGCTCTCTGGAAATCCCATTTCTTTCACTGTCTTTTTTTTTTTTTTTTAAACCCCACCCTGTGGCTTAACAGCATCCCTGCTTTCAACCCAATGCATCCAAGTTCAACATAAAACACGAGAGCTGAAGAGCCAGTTAGGGAGTTGTTTCCTCACCATACGTTATTTTCTGTGTTCTCAGGCATCTCAAGATTCGGATGCCATCCCAGTGGAACAAATGTCAGAGCCATCAGTGAAGACCTGAAGGCCAGAGACAGTCCCCTGGGCCAGGGCGGTAAAGTCTTTGGTCGAGCTGGGGCCTGGCCCCACCCCGTAAATATCTCCCTGCTCTGGAGAGGGCGTGCGGAGAGGCGGGCGTGGAAGGAGACCAGTCCGCAGCCGGAGCTGCAGCACCAGCCTCCTCCCTGATAGTCCACCCACAGAGGAAAGTGAAGGCTGTTCCACCTTCCTTTTCCATGGACAAGGGGCAGAGATTTTAATTAAAATGAGTTCTGGAAAGTCACCCTCATTTTCTGAGAGAGAGGAAACGTGGCCCTGTTTTTTCTTTCTCTTAGATGAAGCAGCAGACACTTGGTACATACATTAGAGAAAAAGATGTCAATAGACTACAACACGAAGAAGATAAATGGATGACCAATATCGATCCAAATAGAACAGACTGTTTCAACGCCCGCCCCCAAAACACAGTTTCAGGAGTTTCAAACGAATCAGTATGCAGACGTTTCTTAAATACCTATTGAATGGCACTGTGCTAGTGCTTTTTGTGCTAACTGAATTCCCTAATCGAGGTGGATTTATGAGTAGAAAAAAAAATGTGGTGCCGTCTAAGCAGGAAGAGAAAGCCAGCAGTCATGTATTCCATGCATGCTCTGACACAGTGTTTCCGAAGGCCAGGTCACCCACCTGTTGGCTATTTTAGGAAGGGGGATTCTGGCGGCAGCTGGGGCTCTGCCGTAAATAACTTGCACCCCGATGTTCTAGCACTGAGCCCTGCTTGTCACATCTTTCTCAGAGACCTGGATTTTGGAGATGCCTCAAGTGACCACTCCCTCTGGAGCCCCAGAAAATGACAGAGGCTGCTGAGTGGTCGCCATCACTTTCTTCCCATCAGCCCTTGCCCCTTGCAAGCTGGCTCTTGGGTTCCAAGGACTTTCTGCTGTTGGAAGGCCGGCAGAACAGCAGCTGCCTGAGAATAATCACTGTGACCGTTGAGGCTATTGGTGACCATCGAGTTTTATAGCACCTCCATTAAACAATTAAACACATCCACATTTCAAAAATCTTCCAACAGCTCCTCATGACCATTCATTTTAACCTCAAAAATCCTAATCTCGATATCTGAAGCGCCACCAAATTTCCCAGCCTCCCCCTGCGGCATGCTCTCCGCCTCCTGCAGCTGCATTGGCTCCTCCTGATGGTATCATATCTGACTCTTGGTCCACTGACTAATGGCTTTCCTACTACTGAGGCGAGCTCAGCAACACCTTCCTTCCCCAAAGGCCTCCCTCTCTTGCATACTTAACCTGGAGGGGCTTTACACTCCCATATGTTAGGTGTGTGTATGTATATGTGTGTTTTCTATGCCATGGCCATTTGTAGGTAGGCTCACCTGCCCAGAGCTAAAGAAAATTCATCATTCAAAACCACGATATGAATGAATGGGCCCTGTCATTCAAAGAGCAACACAAAGAAACACCCGTATTCAAGTGAGAGCTTCAGTTGCTGCCCTAAGGGTTCTTTCAAAAGTCAGCAAAGTGAGGTTTTTTTCAGAAGAAGGCTCAAGTATCTTTTATTTATCTCTTTTTTTTTTTGAGATGTAATCAACATATTACATTAGTTTCAGGTATCTAACATAATGATTTGATATTTGTATGTATTTAAAACTGAGGAGGGAAATGTATTCTAGAACTATCACCGCAAGTCTAATTAGCATCCACCACTATACACAGTGAAGAATCTTTTTCTTGTGGTGAGAACTTTGAAGACCCACTATCTTAGCAACTTTCAAATATACAATAGAGTGTTAATAATCAAGTCACCATGCTGTACACTGCATCCCCGTGACTGACTTATGTTATAAGTAAGTATGACCTTTGACCTTTGATCTGTGACCTTTGATCACAGTCAACCATTTTGTCCATCCCGGTGCACACCCCTCTGCCTCTGTCAAGCACCCGTCTATTCTCTGTATCTGAGTTCATTTTTTTGTTTGTGTGATTTTTTTTTTTTTTTTTAGATTCCACATATAAGTGAGATCATACAGTATTTGTCTCTCTCAGGCTGATTTATTTCACTTAGTGTAATGCCCTCCATGTTGTTCACTCTCAGAGCTGGGAAATTTTGTTGCTAGAACCATTTTCAGGAAAAAAAAAAAAAAAGTGTGTCAGTGTACAACAATTTGGAGGCTTTGATTGGCATTGCTTTTCCCAACATGGACATCTGCAGATAAGAATACCAAACCACCAAGAGAATGTGCTTATATATAAGCTTAGGCACCACTTATACCCCACTTCCGTGAATAAGGTTTAATCACCATATACCAAATCTTCAGTAAGATTCATATCATCTTTAAATTACCTGTAACTCTGGTACAGAGTCTTGTCCTTAAGAAGGTACTTCATAAATGTTTATTGAAGTGGTCATGGAGGATTTAGCTCACAGGAAATCTAAGTGGTTATCAACAAGCAGAGCAGACCTGAGTGGGAACCCTTACTTGTTATTTGATTTCCCAATAGGAAAAACAAACTCAACCTCACCTTGGCTTTCTTCTTCCATAGATTTCAAGAAAATCTTAATGGGTTTGGAGTTTCAGGGTCAGTCTTTTTTGAAATTGTTATTCTTTTACACTAAGCACACATTTATAGCTTTAAGAGATACTAAGCATATTCATACAACCATTCTACTCAAATTTATAAGAAGAGAGTCATAATCATGGAAGGGTTTTTCCTATTAACAAAGTTCAAGGGAGAATTTTCTGATAACCGTCTTGTTAACTGAGGATCAGTGAAACAGAGTAACTGTGCCATTGACTCCTGACATCGTAGAAATGTGCGTACTTCTGAACTGAGATCCTACATCCTTTCTTTCTAGGAGTAACAGCTACTTTCCAAAAGTGGCTTTAAGTAGTATTTAACAGTGACAGCCATTACTTTTAGGCAGAATTTTTGATGTTGTTTGGCTTTCATTTAGTTCAAATTAAGTGTATCTGTTCTCCCTTCAAATAGAAGGAGAAATGGTGGAAGTAGTGACAGATTTCCTCTTCTTGGGCTCCAAAATCACTGTGGATGCTGATTGCAGCCACGAAATCAGAAGACTATTGCTTCTTGGCAGGAAGCAATGACAAACCTAGGCAGTGCACTATGGTCTTCCCAGCGACATAGTCTTGCATATAGTCAGGGCTGTGGCCTTCCCACTGGTCGCACACGGCTGTAAGAGCTAGACCGTAAGGAAGGTAGAATGCCAAAGAATTGATGCCTTTGAACTGTGGTGCTGGAGAAGGCTCCTGAAAGTCCCTTGGATGGCAAGGAGAAAAAAGTGGTCAACCTTAAGGGAGATAAACCCTGAATATTCACTGGAAGGACTGATGCCGAAGCTAAAGCTCCAGTATTTTGGTCATCTGATGTGAACAGGTGACTCAGAAAAGTTGAATGATTGAGGGCAGAAGGAGAAGAGGGCTTTGGAGGATGAGATGACTGGGCAGCGCCACCAATGAAATGAACATGAATTTGGGCAAACTCCGGGAGGTGATGAGGGGCAGGGAGGCCTGGCGTGCTGCAGTCCATGGTGTTGCAAATTGCTGGACATGACTGGGCGACTGAATAACAGCAACAAATTCTTTGAGTAGGGGCTTCTCAGGTAGCACTAGTGGTAAAGAAGCCACCTGCCAATGCAGGAGACATAAGAGACATGGGTTTGATTCCTGGGTAGGGAGGATCCCCCGGAGGGGGGCATGGCAACCCACTCCAGTGTTCTTGCCTGGAGAATCCTATGGACAGAGGAGCCTGGTGAGATATAGCCCATAGGATCGCATAGTCAGACATGACTAAAATGACTCAGCACGCATGCACACACTTCTTGAGTGGAAGATGAAAACCTGTGGATGAGTAAGAGTGATTAGTGTCAATTTAGTTTGAGCATTTATGAGGCAATCAGCTAAAAATCCCATGAAAATTTATGTCATTAGACTAGGAGTACCATATCCCCTGTGTTTTTGTTTCCCCAATATCTCTTCTAGACACAGACACTTATGTTAATGGGCTTCTTATTAATACACACCACTTGTAGAACAGGCTGGTTCCCATGGAGTGTTGAGTTTTCAGCAATGAAAGGAGGTAGAATGCGAACTGCCAATTTGCACCAATCAAGATTATGGCATCTGGTCCCATCACTTCATGGGAAATAGATGGGGAAACAGTGGAAACAGTGTCAGACTTTATTTTTTGGGGCTCCAAAATCACTCCAGATGGTGACTGCAGCCATGAAATTAAGACACTTACTCCTTGGAAGAAAAGTTATGACCAACCTAGATAGCATCTTGAAAAGCAGAGACATTACTTTGCCAACAAAGGTCCGTCTAGTCAAGGCTATGGTTTTTCCAGTGGTCATGTATGAATGCGAGAGTTGGACTGTGAAGAAAGCTGAGCGCCAAAGAATTGATGCTTTTGAACTGTGGTGTTGGAGAAGACTCTTGAGAGTCCCTTGGACTGCAAGGAGATCCAACCAGTCCATTCTGAAGGAGATCGGCCCTGGGATTTCTTTGGAAGGAATGATGCTAAAGCTGAAACTCCAGTACTTTGGCCACCTCATGCAAAGAGTTGACTCACTGGAAAAGATTCTGATGCTGGGAGGGATTGGGGGCAGGAGGAGAAGGGGACGACAGAGGATGAGATGGCTGGAATGCATCACTGACTCGATGGACATAAGTCTGAGCGAACTCCGGGAGCTGGTGATGGACAGGGAGGCCTGGCGTGCTGCGATTCATGGGGTCGCAAAGAGTCGGACACGACTGAGTGACTGAACTGAACTGAACAGTTCTGAATAGCCGCAGTGAGAGTAGTACAGTCCAGACGCTCCAAGTACTGAGGCGGCACTGCTGACCCTGACCACAGCCCTCTGTGGTCTCCTGCCACGTGCAGAGACCTCCAAGGGATTTTCCCCTTCGTGGCAGCTACCCATGAGCCTCCCAGAGTAAAGGTCCTTGTGTTTCTGTGTACCTGGACAGCAGAGATCACCAGCAGGACCAGAACAAGGGGGACTCAACACAGTGCAATGAAAACACCAGTTTACAGAAATATCCAAATCACCAGCTCCCACTCCTACACCACCAACTCAACTCATCTGCACAAGGACAGTGTATTTTTGTCCAGGACTGTGCTTCAGCACCCAGTACAGCGTCTGCCCAGAGAGGCTTTCAGTAAACAGATTTCAACTGGATGACTTGCACGAGCTGTTGGGGTAGGAGTAAAGAAACTGCGGTATCTTATTTCCGCAACTGCTAAAGTTCACAGCTGTCAGGCCCTTAAGCTCCAAGGTCAGCCCTGGAAGGGCAGCTGGTAGGGGCCCACAGTCTTCACCCTGGCTTATACTTAATCTTTGGCCATTCCCCCTAAGCCCATCCCTGATTGGAGCGCTTTCTAAAATCTTCCACAGAATCCAGGGTGCTTAGAACTGCCCACTGCTTTCTGCTGAAGCTAGCGTTCCTTGGCTAACACTGCCGTGATGGGATTGGATTGATGTCTATGCCTAATGTGATAACATGGGTAAATTTGGCTCAGGATTTCTTTTCATCTTAACATTTTTCAGTAGCTTCTTGGGAGTTCACCATTTTACGACTTTGTAAAAGCCAGCTGACTTTCCTCTCTTACTAGTGGTGAATAGGGGAAACTTTCTCATTCACATCACTCCAACCAGAGCTGTGGTTCAGTCACTCAGTCGTGTCCGACTCTTTGAGACCCCATGGACTCAGGCAGCACATCAGGCTTCCCTGTAAATACTCCTTTTGAGTTGCATATTAAACTTATATTTGTGCCGATCCAGTAAAAAAATTTTTAAGTTAAAATATCTTTAATATTACATAAAAGTATATATGAGGAATTTATATAAGAAACACTTGAATGTTCCCAAATGATCTTTCTATATCTCTTGAGATGATTGTATAATTTTTCTTGCTTATTCTGTAAATATAGTTAGTTATATTGATTGAATTTTAAACATTAAGTCAAACTTGCATAATCAAAACAAAAAAAAATACTATTAAGCATCTAGTTAACAGCATCTGGTTAAGCATCTGGTTAGGTCGGAGAACTGTTCAGCATGTCTAGACACATTAGAATAGTTGGTGAGCTTTGGCCAATCAGTTTGCATCTCAGGAACTGTTCCTTGCAAAGGTGCACATGTGTGTGCTTCAGTCGTTCAGTCGTGTCTGACTCTGTGCGACCCCACAGACTGTAGCCCGCCAAGGTCCTCTATCCATGGTATTCTCCAGGCAAGATTATTGGAGTGGGTTGCCATGCTCTCCTCCAGGGGATCTTCCCGACCCAGGAACTGAACCCGTGTCTCTCACGTCTCCTGCATCAGCAGGCAGGTTCTTTACCACCAACACCATTTGGTGACTGCAAAGGTGGCTAACCATTTAAGCACTCTTTTGGTTAGTGTACTACAACTCTCCTCTCGCCGCCTGAGAGCTCTGCCATGAAGAGAAGCCGCTGCTCTGCATCCCAGTCCATTGGGGCTCTATGAAGTCAGAACACTTCTGACTTGGTTAGTGGGAACACGGCTCGATGTTCAAGAAATATCTGCAGAATCAGTTAATGAACGCTGGAGGTGCTCAAGATGCCTGACAAATCTTGCCTTATTCTACACAGAGTGTGTTCTACTCAACTAAGTTTGTTATGGATACTGCGGGAAGGAAAATAATGTCAGCTCCAAAAAGTTTTTTTCCTTCAGAATAAGGGGAAACGATTTTTTTTGTAGTGTAAACAGGCAATTACAGACATCAAAAACAACTAAACAAAATTCAATTGTTTCTAATTGAGTTCAATCAAGTTGTTTCTCACTTTAAAAATTGGAGAACACTTCTTTCTCACTTGGCAGACACGTTCAACACTTCAGAAGAAGTGACTGCATTGACAGAACCTGGGAGAAATGCATATGGAAATGAAATAAGCGAACACCGTCACACCAAACCGACTTAGAGCCTGTTCTTCTGCACACTGGACTGATTTACTATTCTACTGGCCGAGAGTGTGCGTTCAGCAAATATCAGAGCTGCATGTGTCGCAGGCTTCATTTTTCCCCACGCTGACCTTGGATTAACCCTTCACCTTTCACTCTACGGCTAATTAAATCCAGTGACATTTCAGTGAGACACTATCTGCTGAAATATTTAGTGAGGGTCTTAAATTCCTTCATACTTGTCCCAGCCCCATGCCTACCTCCCCATCATACATCTGCTTCAGGGTCACAATATTTTGTCAAAAAAAACCTGTGGAACTACCATGGTAACCTCATAAACCCGTCCCTCACCCAACTCTTCAAGGAGTTTATAAGAATCCAGCTGTAAAAGTTGGCCAGCTGCTCTGTGAGCTGGTTGTTTTATATGTGGTAGTTAACCTTTTCTCCCCCTTTCTTTCTTCACCGCTCCCACTCCAAAACCACTCGTTTAAAAATATTTACAAAGTAATTTAACATTTATTTAGCCATCAAAGAGGAAATTGAAGTTGAGCTCAAGTTGACTTTTCTTACTACCATACTGCTTTCTAAGGTTGAAACTGTCACTTTTCCCCCCCTTTTTACCATCTAGGTAAACTCAGCTGAAATCAAGAGGTCTTTTTTCATCCTGCTCTCATTTCCTCTTCGCTTCCCTGAGTTCCTTTAGAATTCGGCGAGAGCCCCATATATAGGAAAAACTCAGAGGCGTTGATGGGAAAGGGAACGGGCCTGGGAAGAACAAATCATTCCAGCACACTTAATCTCCATTTTACTGAAACCCACTTAACTCCACTTGAAATGGGGTGAAGTCATTCCTTTTATTTTTTTCTTCAAAGTTAAGTTACCTAAGCAGCGGTCCCCAACTTTTTTGGCACCATGGACCAGTTTTGTGGAAGATAATTTTTTCCATGGACCAAGGAGACGAGGGGGATGGTTTTGGGATGATTCAAGCATATTACACGCATTGTGCACTTTATTTATATTTTGATTTCATCATCTTCACCTTAGATTAGCAGGCATTAGATCCCAGAGGTTGAGGACCCCTAACCTATCTGTTTCTATTGGGCACTCGTGTGGAAATCCCATTCATCCTCAAGTTTTAGATAAGGTTGAATGAGGTTACATCACTCACAGTGCACAGAATTGACACATGGAACTCTACATTTTCCAGAGAGAGGAAGATTTTTAAGTGTGTAGGTTTTCTTAAATACAATCAAACTTGTTAGGCAAAGAGAGAAACCCCCAAATCCAAGAAACAGTCACTCAAAGTTTGCTGGAACTATCTCGTGTTAGAGTCTTTGAAAGAATATAAATATATAAATATAAGAATGGTAATTATATGACATTTGACAAGTTATATGCCTTTGAGCAAAATTCAGTTGGAGGTTTTGATCAAATTATCACTTAGGCTAATTCAGCTCAGAACAAACACGGACTGTGTGTAATTAAATAGCTCCTGGTGAAAGAAGCTTGGATGGTTGGAAATGCACATTTTAGTTGAAAGTAGAGTTAGGCTGCCTTTGGGCAAACATATAGAGGGTCTGTGCAGAGGGTGGCCAGCTAAGATGTGTGTGTGTTAGTAGATTGAACAGATGATCCAATGTAGATGCTTCTGAGTAGAATGAACAGACACACATCACTAGTGAGGTCCATGAGCTTGTCTTGGGACCTTCCCATCTTGTCATCTCTTGCTTTCTCCCTCCCTTAGAAGCACAACACTCGATACCTAATACAGATGCTCAATGTATGCGTTCTTTGCCAATGACTTGATTTTACCTCTTTCATTTATAGTTAATAATAATTAGTAACATATTATCTCAAGAACTGTGTAACTACATCTAAAATCTGGAGAGCTGTAGTATCTTGAAACTGGTCACCATACCTAGCAAAGTAACAACTCAGCTCAGACTAAAAAAATTCCCCTCTTTCACACTGGGGGTGTGTGGTAATAACATCAGAGTCCTTAACCATAAAATGACAGTCACAGAACGCTCGCAACGGAGATGGTTATCAGTCAACATGTAAAAGGTTTTTTCATGCACTCTGCAACTTGGAATTCCCCATGCTCCCACCACCTTGCTGTCAAGAGGAGCCACACTTGTGAGCCAGCTCTGTAAAGGGCCACACAAGTAAATCTGAGATTACCCTGGAAATTCCCTCCCATGGGTGTGGTGGCACAGTGGAATGACAGGTGATTTTAGGGGGTAAACGTCTTTCAATATAACAAACATTCTAAACAAGACCAAAAAATAACACTAAAAAAAAAAAAAAGCAAAAATAGCATTAACACTGTGTTTTTCTTAAGGCTTCTTATATTTCAAGCAGGTCAATGCTTCTCATTTATTGATTTAAAAAATGAAGAGTTTCCTGTGTATTAGTGGGATCCTATGTGGGTGGTTAAGCTCATGAAGAAAGAGAGGACAGAGTGAGAAAGGAAGAAATTAAGGTCCAGGAACTCCAACATTTAATTGTTGGAGCATGAAAGATAAAGTTGAAAATGGTCTCCCAGAAGCGGTCAGAGGAGTAGGAGAAAATTTAGGAGCACATGCGGGGTCTAGAAGCCTAGAGAATAAAGGGTTTCAAGAAGGTTAGAGTGGACAATACTCCTGAAATTCTATGTAAGGTCAAATAAAATAAGCAAAAGAAAAAAATTTTTTAGTATATTATGGACTGAGTTCCAATCCCAAAGAAAGGCAATGCCAAAGAATGCTCAAACTACCGCACAATTGCACTCATCTCACATGCTAGTAAAGTAATGCTCAAAATTCTCCAAGCCAGGCTTCAGCAATACATGAACCGTGAATTTCCAGATGTTCAAGCTGGTTTTAGAAAAGACAGAGGAACTAGAGATCAAATTGCCAAAATCTGCTGGATCATCGAAAAAACAAGGGAGTTCCAGAAAAACATCTATTTCTGCTTTATTGACTATGCCAAAGCCTCTGACTGTGTGGATCACAAAAAACTGTGGAAAATTCTGAAAAAGATGGGAATACCAGACCACCTGACCTGCCTCTTGAGAAATCTGTATGCAGGTCAGGAAGCAACAGTTAGAACTGGACATAGAACAACAGACTGGTTCCAAATAGGGAAAGGAGTATGTCAAGGCTGTATATTGTCACCCTGCTTATTTAACTTATACGCATAGTACATCATGAGAAACGCTGGGCTGGAAGAAGCACAAACTGGAATCAAGATTGCCAGGGGAAATATCAACAACCTCAGATATGCAGATGACACCACCGTTATGGCAGAAAGTGAAGAGGAACTAAAGAGCCTCTTGATGAAAGTGAAAGAGGAGAGTGAAAAAGTTGGCTTAAAGCTCAACATTCAGAAAACTAAGATCATGGCATCCGGTCCCATCACTTCATGACAAATAGATGGGGAAACAGTGTCAGACTTTATTTTTCTGGGCTCCAAAATCACTCCAGATGGTGACTGCAGCCATGAAATTAAAAGACACTTACTCCTTGGAAGGAAAATTATGACTAACGTAGACAGCGTATTAAAAAGCAGAGACATTACTTTGCCAACAAAGGTCCGTCTCGTCAAGACTATGGTTTTTCCAGTGGTCATGTATGGATGTGAGAGTTGGACTATAAAGAAAACTGAGCACCAAAGAATTGATGCTTTTGAACTGTGGTGTTGGAGAAGACTCTTGAGAGTCCCTTGGACTGCAAGGAGATCCAACCAGTCCATCCTAAAGGACATCAGTCCTGGGTGTTCATTGGAAGGACTGATGTTGAAGCTGAAACTTCAATACTTTGGCCACCTGATGCGAAGAGCCGACTCATTTGAAAAGACCTTGATGCTGGGAAAGATTGAGGGCAGGAGAAGGGGACGACAGAGGATGAGATGGTTGGATGGCATCACTGACTCAATGGACATGGGTTTGGGTGAACTCTGGGAATTGGTGATGGACAGGGAGGCCTGGCGTGCTGTGGTTCTTGGGGTCACAAAGAGTCAGATACAACTGAGTGACTGAACTGAACTGAATTGAACTGGACTGAGTTCTACCTTTCCAAATTCAAATGTTGAAGCCCTACTGCCTCATTAACTGTTTTTGGGGACAGGGCCTTTAAAGAGGTAATTAATGTTAAATGAGGTATTGAAGTTGGGACCTCATTCAATACACCTGGTGTCCTTATAAGAAGAAAAGGAGAGTCCAGAGATGCATGTACACAGAGGAAAATCTGTGTGGGGACATAGGGAGAAGGTGACCACCTGCAAGTCAAGGAGAGAGGCCTTGTGAGAAAACAAAACTGCTGGCACCTAGATCTTGGACTTCCATCCTTCAAAACTGTAAGAAAACAAATTTCTGCTGTTTAAACTGCTTAGCTGTTTCATTATGGCAGTCCTAGCCAACTAATACAAGCAGCAAGGGTCTTAGATTCCTGATGATAAAGTTGTTATGGGAAGAGATGGAGATGAAAAGGTAGATTGGAGCATGTTGAGAAATAAGTGGGGGATGAGTAAAGAGACACAGGGAGCAAAGTTAACTCTCTTAAGACATTTGAATATGAAGGAGAAAACAAGAGACAGGATGATCAACTGCAGAAATGTGGGCTTTCAGGATTATTAGGATTAAACTTGAAAAGTAGCAAATAATGAATGAGATCATCTATGCAAAAGCCACATTAAAAAGACAAACCATCTCTGAGAGTAAAGAGCAGGATTAGAAAACAGTCATAACAGCAATAATAAATAATAAAAAATAATGATAAACCAATAATAGTATCACTTATCAAGCAACTCATATAAGCCAAGTCATGAGGGTCATGACTTTATAGATTTTACATAGTCTTATCTTCATAGCACAGTGCCTGCCACCTACCACATTCAATACACTTTTTCTGACTCAATAAAAAAGACTCTACAAAATAGATATTATTATTCCCAAGTTATCCCCCATTTATATATGAGGAAATTAAGACTCACATAGTTTTAATAACTTATTCAAGGTTTATGTGGCCCTAAAGTCTAATCAATAATGTAGACACAGCCAAAGGAAGAGGCCCTAAATGAAAACACAAAATGAGAGGTGAGAAAGGTAAAAACTGAGCTCACTTTTATCCTGCTGTCCAGAGGAGAGGATACAGGTCAGTGGTGCTACTGGCTTGGAGAGGGCTACCAGATCTTGGGGAAAGGTGTGGGAGGCTTCAGGCTGCTGGTGATTAAGGTCATTCCACCATGCACCCCCTACCTGGGATCTGGGGACCTGACTGTGGACCTTGTAGACACCTGTAAGAACTCTCAGGAGGATGGGAAACAATTGGAGGATTTTAAGAAGAGGAATTTCATCATCTCATAAAAGCTTTCTAAGGCTGCCACTGCAAAACATCACAAGGCTGGATGGCATAAACAACAGAAATTTATTTTCTCAGTTTTGGAGTCTGGACACCCAAAGTCAAGGTGCCAATGGGTTGCTACTCCTGAGACCTCTCTCCCTGGATGCAGCGTTCCTGCTGTGTCTTCACATGGTCATCCCTCAGTCTGGGTATCATCTGTGTCCTAATCGTGTCTTCTTAGAAGGACACCAATCATATTGGATTACGCCCAACTCTCGTGACTGCATTTTAACTAAATTACCTCTATAAGGACCTTGTATCCAAACACATGAATTTTCTGATGTACTGAGGATTAGGGCTTCAACATATGAATTTCGAGGGGACACACTTTAGTTCATAACACTTCATTTGGAATTTTTAACATGAATTTTTAACATCATGGAATTATTAAAATGGAATTTTTAGCATGATCACTGGGTGCTGTGCTGAGAATAGATTATAATGCTGCATGGATGCAAGAGTGCAAGAGTGTGTCCTCAGCTGCTCAGTCGTGTCTGACTCTTTGCAGTCCCATGGACTGTAGCCCACCAGGCTCCTCTGTCCACGGGGTTTTCCAGGCAAAAGTACTGGAGTGGGTTGCCATTTCCTACTCCAGGAGATCTTCTGGACCCAGGGATTGAACCTGAGTCTTTTGTGCCTCCTACGTTGCAAGCAGATTCTTTACCACTGCGTGACCTGGGAAGCCCAAGAGTATGAGAGGGGAGAGCTATGCAGGTGGCCAGTCCAAGGTGACAGGATCGTTGAGGTGGTAATATGAGTTTGCAGTTGGGAAATATTTTTAAAGCTGAGCTGAAAGAAGTTGCTCTTGAATTGAGTACAGGCTACATAAGAAAGAAGTTCAAGAATAACTCCGGGGCTTTTGGCCTGAGGAGCTGAAAGGAAGGAGGTGCCATTACCAGAGATAGGCAGATTATGGAAAAAGCAAATTAGGGAGAGAGGATAGGAATTCTGTTTAGGACGTATTAAGTGGGAGATGTTAGTTAGACATCTAAAGAGAGATGTCAAGTAGGCATTTGAACATGAGTATGGAATTTGCAGCAGAGGTGTAGACTAGAGACATAAAATCTGGAGTCACTATTACATGAACATTTCTTATTATAAGATAGTATTTTTTTTAAAGAGGCTGTATGAAACTGCTGAGGGAAAGGATAGGAAAAAAGTCCAAGGGTTGAGCTCCAGAGCACAACAATGATAAGAGGCCAAATGCATGAGGAAGAACAAGCGAAAGAAACAAAGACTGAATGACCAGGGAGGTAAGAGGAAACCCAGAAGCCTACAGTGCCTGGAAGCCAGGTGATGTCATAGTTTCCAAAGCAGAAAGAGTGTCTGCCAAATGCTATGGATAGTCCAGTAAGATGAGGACTGAGATCTGAGCACTAGATTCAGCGGTATGGAGGTCAATGGTGACTCTGAATATTTGTCTGCTTGGTGTGAGTCAGTGCATAAGAGCTTAATTAAATCTGGAGCGCTGGAAAGTTGAGTTTGTGGATCAAACTGTAGAGAGGATAGTGCCAAGGAAAATGTAACCCTCATGGCCTGCCTGTGTGTCCAGCTGCTTCTTTAATAATCTGCTGCCTCTTTCCAAAATCAAACCACAATTTTTCTACATCTCAATGATGAGATTGGATACTGAGTCAACATTTGGTCTTTTGAGGTCTCTGAAATCTCTTCAGACCTCAAATTTTTGTCTCTGTTGTCATTAAATGCTACCACAGTGCTTGGCACATGTTAGACAGCCAATAAATACCAAATGAATGGTTTAAAAAATGAATGCTGTTGGTTACATAGGTATCAGTCAACAAATGACCCTTTCCTTCCTTTACCTTGTGCTAATCTGAACCCCAGTGAGAGACTCAAGATGAGATCTCCCAAAGGGACATGTCTCTGGCAGAAGGGTAGGGGATGAAGCAGAAGAGGCTGGAAAAGCCAAGACCTTGGAGAAGAGGAAGAAGGAAGGATGATGGAGAAGAAGGATCTCAGACTGCAGTGCAGTTTTAAGGAAGCATTGGCAAACTTACTGGGGAGGCCTTGAGCCACAAGGGCTCCCTCAAGCCACAGAGAACTTGCTGCCAGACACAAGAGACTTGGGCTTCAATCCCTGGGTCAGGAAGACATGACTGGAATGACTTAGCATGCACGCATGCATGAGCCACAAGTGTCCATCTGAAGGGTCCCTGTCTTCCAGGAAAGGGTTCGACTAATAATAAACCTGCCTCACTCACTCACTGCCCTGGGAGCAGCCCATGGGAAGCAAGGTCTTGGTGCCAAAGTGGTGGTGATGCATTTCTGAGTGCAGTAGCTGGGGCTGTTGGTCAATTATGCCCCCTGTAGCTAAGACCTGATTGGAGAAGGAAATGGCAACCCACTCCAGTGTTCTTGCCTGGAGAATCCCAGGGATGGGGGAGCCTGGTGGGCTGCCGTCTATGGGGTTGCACAGAGTCGGACACGACTGAAGCGACTTAGCAGCAGCAGCAGCAGCTAAGACCTGAGAGGCAGTTTTCACAGCCACTTCATATGTCACGTTTATTTTTAGCCTCCTACTTAATATTTTATAAAAATGAGTGAATACCAATAAAACTCCAAAGGAAATTGAAAAAAAATTGTCTTTTCAGAGTCTCTAGTCAACTACTACAATGTTACTCTGTTAAATATGTCAAGCAATGACAACAAACCACTATTTAGGCAACTTAGAATTGGTATACAATTAATCTTTGGTCATAAACATTTAAAATAGTATCCCTATCTCATTAAGTACTGATTTTATATTTTTAATAGAAGACAAGGTAAATAGAAGCCAATGGGATTACTAGTGGCTCAGATGGTAAAGAATCTGCCCACAACATGAGAGATCCAGGTTCAGTCCCCGAGTTGGAAAGATCACTTGGAGAAGGAAATGACTTCCTACTCCAGCATTCTTGCCCGGAGAATTCTATGGACAGAGAAGCCTGGTGAGTTACAGTCCATGGGGTCCCAAATAGTCAGACACGACTGAGCTACTAACACTTACCAACAAGGTAAATGAAAAAACAAAGAAAGAACATGCCCTGTCTTCTGCTTCCCACTTATCCTGCTCGTTACCAGCCTTGAATTAGCGCAGACCCCAGCTTGCCTCCTCTTGCTTTCAAGCCTTCTCCCCACTAAGAAGTCCCTGTCAAGGTTACCCCTTGGATGGCTGCTCAACATCTGTCCCAGAAAGTCAAACAAAGCCACTGTTCTGAATCCATGGTTTGAATGAAACCTTCCATCCACAAATGCACCTCTGTGCTATTATAAGGTGATTCAACAACCGTATGCTAAGAACTTATTCCTTGTAAGATTGGAATTGATGAATCAAAAGTTAACGATTTTTTTCAAATAAAGAGAAGTCTGAAAGAGAATATCTGACCTGCTTTCCTCAGCACCGTGTGCTAAGATTTTGTAATATAATGCAGTCATTTTCCAAAGAAGCAAACTGAGTCATGAGACAAAGAATGATTTTACTTTCACATTTTCTTGTCAGTCGATATCCAAGTCAAAAATCATACATTAGGTTCTCTGCTCCTGCCCGACCTCCATCAGTGCCCTGAGATGGCACTGACTCTACAGGCTGAGTGCAATGCTGAGAATCACATTGTGGACAAGAGGACAAATACCCACACTTTTGAAACTGAATATTGATTCCTCAGAGGTCTGTCATGTTAGACATATCATTTCACTTGAATGAAGCAAATTTTTTTTTTCAGTGTTGCAAGAGGGAAAACATTGGTACAGGATGGATTCCCTGCTGATAGCTCAGCACACAGAGAATCCTCCTGCTGTGTAGGAGATGTAGGAGACGCAGGTTTGATCCCTGTGTCAGAAAGATCCCCTGGAGGAGGAAATGACAACCCACTCGAGTATTTCTCAGTCCATAGGGTTGCAAAGAGTCAAACACGACTGAGCAAGCAAGCAAGCAATGACTTAAATGAGAACTTCCATTCTTAATTTCCTAGTAACCATGTTAGGCCCTGCTTTTGTCATCCTCCCTAGGACTATCTATGCATTTAGGATTTAAGGTGGGAGGGAAAAGGATTACAGATCGAGAAAAACTGGGTTTTTCTGGTTTTCAAGGGTGAAGGAATTTAGGAATTAATAATTATATAATGGAGTTTGTAATTATCCTTTTTTATCTAAGAATTGAAAGTTCAATGGCCCCTATCCATGTAGCCCTGACACCAACATCTATTTCTCCAGATGAAACAAAGAAAAGCCTCACTTACCTTACTGAAAGTGTTTCTTTAGTTTTAATTATTCCATGTTTAGAAGTTGAACAATTCAGAGGAGTTAAAACAATTTTCTCAGGTCTTCAAAAGACCATCCCTATTTTGGAGCCTCAAGGTCCTCCGTGCTAGGAAGGTCCCTAAGATGTATCACCTACAAGTTTGTTCAATACAGAAATCGTCAAAATACAGCTTACTGATAGAAATCAGATCGCTACGCACAACCTTCCGCAGCGAGTTTGAAAATGGCCACTCTGAATTGTGGTGATTAGATGTTAAACTGTATTCTTTAAAAGACATGACAGAAAACTACTACACAGAGATATATGAAAACTGAAAAGCAATCTGTCAGTTTTATTCACATAATATTGATAAATGACCGGATTTAAAGTGTAGTCTTTCGTCAGTGACACCAGCAAATTGGTTCACACCCTTATTTAGTTTGGCCACACTTACTGGAATCCTATGGGTAGAATTAAACCTGGACTTCCTGCACAGATGAATATCTGTACAATCTTTCATCTGGCTTACAAAGACCTCAGAAAGGGAGAGTATACAAGTTTTGTTCCAGAAAGTTATTTCCCTATTTTTTTCCTTCTTTTCAGTGATTCTTATTTCCTTTAAAGTTTTTGCTTTCTAGATACATGAGTATCTTGATTAAGCAGCTTCTCCACCAACTTCCCAGGCTGCCATCACATCATCATTATTGAATTATGATTTACTTAAAGATCTTATATCCAAACATATAGAACCTGAAAGGCTTTCTTTTTATTAACTCATGCAGTAAATTATTCAAGTGTCTCACTCGGGCGAGGCCCACCCTGGCGCCATGGAGAAATCTCTGGGGATGGTCTCTTGGGTATGGCGCATGGCCTGGAGCTATGCAGGCAGGACACCCCTTCTCAGCCTTTCAGCCTGGAGTGTGTCTCTCCTGTTTGCTTGATCTTCACTTTGTGAGCAGAGAAAGAAAGGTCGTGGTGGGGTTGCTGGGGGGGGCGGTAGGTAGGAAGGGCTGCCTCTTTCTTCAGTACCCCTTAAAAAAAATTGGGGGAACAAGGAAACTTTTCCTAGAAATCCAGCAGAGCTTTCCCCTATTTTTCCACTAGCCAAGGTGTGATTCTAGGACCACTGCTAAAAGTAGCACTGATGAAAGAATGGGACCAAAATGTTTGGCTTAGACTAACCATTTCACAAGGAGCAGATATTGAGAAACCAACCAGAAGAGCTACAGCAGGCATGTAAACAGATCGTAAAGTGCAAGATAGAAAGTGCTGAACCATTAAAGCGATGTAACTAAAGTGTTTTGGTGTTAAACCTGGAGAACTTATTTCCCATCTGGGGATTAAGAAAGAAAAGACTTCTGAATTGAAGACTGAAATCAGGAACAAGAGAATGAAAGACATCATTTGACTTGCCAGTCAAGAAAAGAGCAGTGGGAAAGAAAGGGGCCTGCAGGAGGTTACATAATACATGTGGCTGGGATAAGAGAGGTACATCAGTTAGATTTTACTATGATAACAAATAAGCCCCACGCCTTAGAAGTGTATAACCACAAGTTTTGTCTTGCTCACAGATCTTCTGCTTGTCTGTAGCTCTGTTTGGTGCTGCTTCAGGAATCTTCTTCTGGGAACTAGGCTAAAGGACCATCCCCTACCTGGGATATGCTCTTCTCGTGGCTGAGAGCAGAAACCCAAATCTATGGGGAAGTGTCTAGGGGCCCGGTAGCCTAGGGGATGTTGAGGTGCTCCGTGGAGATGCAACTGAAGTTGCATTGTCTTATGCCTTCTACCAAAGAGTCAAACACGACTGAGCAACTAACACACACACAGGCACACACATGCACACACACACACACCTCCTACCACTGAGGGGCACAGGTCTGGTAGAAATAGCTAGGTCGCACATGTCACATGTCACATGTCACAGTTAAGTGTGCGGTTCTAATTGATTTAGTGAGTTTTATTAAATCAGACAGTTTTGCCAGGGGTTGAAAACAAGAGAAGGGTCTGTTACACATCCAGACAACTATTAATGCATAAGCTGCTCTAGAACTTGGGTGTTTTGATCTAGCAGATCAGTTGGTGAAAGAAGTCTGAGATGCCAGATTAGAAATCTAAAAGTCTGGATAGGAGACTCACTCTGCAGACCTATTAGATGAATAGCTAAGATGAATAGCTATGTCTTCTTCTGCAAACTAACTCCTGAGTTGGCCAAAAAGTTCATTTCAGTTTTTCCATAGTGAATGGAATGTTTTGGCCTATCCATACTATTCTTCTTGTGGAAAACAGCTCCTGGCTTGCTCCTGGTAAAGAATGAATATTTGATCATGAAAACCAATTCACCACCAGTCAGAAGGTAATCACCTCCATAAAATAATAGCCTCTCCTGCTCCCTTCCAAATCTCATACAAATAATTCACGTTGGCAAATTCTAACCTTGAGCAATACAAAATAAAGGGCTCAGTTCAGTTTAGTTCAGTTGCTCAGTTGTGTCCGACTCTTGGCTGTGTCCATGCACTGCAGCACGCCAGGCCACCCTGTCCATCACCAACTCCTACTCAAACTCATGTCTATTGAGTCGGTGATGCCATCCAACCATCTCATCCTCTATCATCCCCTTCTCCTCCCACCTTCAATCTTGCCCAGCATCAGGGTCTTTTCCACAGAGTCTGTTCTTCACATCAGGTGGCCAAAGGATTGGAGTTTCAGCTTCAGCATCAGTCCTTCCAATGAATATTCAGGACTGATCTCCTTTAGGATGGACTTCTTGGATCTCCTTGCAGTCCAAGGGACTCTCAAGAGTCTTCTCCAACACCACAGTGCAAAAGCATCAATTCTTCAGTGCTCAGCCTTCTTCGCAGTCCAACTCTCACATCCATACATGACCACTGGAAAAACCATAGCTTTGGCAAAGTAATGTATCTGCTTTTTAATATGCTGTCTAGATTGGTCATAACATTTCTTCCAAGGAGTAAGCATCTTTTAATTTCATGGCTGCATTTACCATCTGCAGTGATTTTGGAGCCCCCAAAATAAAGTCTGCCACTGCTTCCATTGTTTCCCCATCTATTTGCCATGAAGTGATGGGACTGGATGCCATGATCTTAGTTTTCTGAATGTTGAGTTTTAAGCCAACTTTTTCACTCTCCTCTTTCACTTTCATCAAGAAGCTCCTCAGTTCTTCTTTGCTTTTTGCCATAAGGATGGTGTCATCTGCATATCTGAGGTTATTGATATTTCTCCCAGCAATCTTGACTCCAGTTTGTGCTTCATCTAGTCCAGCATTTCTCATGATGTACTCTGCATATAAGTTAAATAAGCAGGGTGACAATATACAGCCTTAATGCACTCCTTTCCCTATTTGGAACCAGTTTGTTCCATGTCCAGTTCTAACTGTTGCTTCCTGACCTGCATACAGATTTCTCAAGAGGCAGGTCAGGTGGTCTGGTATTCCCATCTCTTTCAGAATTTTCCAGTTTATGGTGATACACACAGTCAAAGGCTTTGGCATAGTCAATAAAGCAGAAATAGATGTTTTTCTGAAACTCTCTTCCTTTTTCCATGATCCAATGGATGTTGGCAATTGATCTCTGGTTCCTCTGCCTTTTCTAAAACCAGCTTGAACATCTGCAAGTTCATGGTTCACATACTGTTGAAGCTTGGCTTGGAGAATTTTGAGCATTACTTTACTAGCATGTGAGATGAGTGAAATTGTGCAGTAGTTTGAGCTTTCTTTGGCATTACCTTTCTTTGAGATTGGAATGAAAACTAACCTTTTCCAGTCCTGTGGCCACTGCTGAGTTTTCCAAATTTGCTGGCATATTGAGTGCAGCACTTTCACAGCATCAGCTTTTAGAATTTGAAATAGCTCAACTGGAATTTCCATCACCTCCACTAGCTTTGTTCGTAGTGATGCTTCCTAAGGCCCACTTGACTTCGCATTCCAGGATGTCTGGCTCTAGGTGGGTGATCATATTATTGTGATTATCTGGGTCATGAAGATCTTTTTTGTATAATTCTTCTGTGTATTCTTGCCACCTCTTCTTGATATCTTCTGCTTCTGTTAGGTCCCTACCATTTCTGTCCTTTATTGAGCCCATCTTTGCATGAAATGTTCCCTTGGTATCTCTAATTTTCTTGAAGAAATCTCTAGTCTTTCCCATTCTATTGTTTCCTCTATTTCTTTGCACTGATCACTGAGGAAGACTTTCTTATCTCTCTTTGATATTCTTTGGAACTCTGCATTCAAATGGGAATACCTTTCCTTTTCTCCTTTGCTTTTGGCTTCTCTTCTTTTCACAGCTATTTGTAACACCTCCTCAGACAGCCATTTTGCTTTTTTGCATTTCTTTTTCTTGGGGATGGTCTTGATCCCTGTCGCCTGTACAATGTCACAAACCTCATTCCATAGTTCATCAGACACTCTATCTATCAGATCTAGTCCCTTAAATCTATTTCTCACTTCCACTGTATTATCATGAGGGATTTGATTTAGGTCATACCTGAATGGTCTACTGGTTTTCCCTACTTTCTTAAATTTAAATCTGAATTTGGCAATAAGGAGTTCATGATCTGAGCCACAGTCAGCTCCTGGTCTTGTTTTAGCTGACTGTATAGAGCTTCTCCTTCTCTGGCTGCAACGAATATAATCAATCTGATATCAGCGTTGACCATCTGGTGATGTCCATGTGTAGAGTCTTCTTTTGTGTTGCTGGAAGAGGGTGTTTGCTATGACCTGTGTGTTCTCTTGGCAAAACTCTTTTAGCCTTTGCCCTGCTTCATTCCGTACTCCAAGGCCAAATTTGCCTGTTCCTCCAGGTGCTTCTTGACTTCCTACTTTTGCATTTCAGTCCCCTGTAATGAAAAGGACGTCTTTTGGGGGTGTTAGTTCTAGAACGTCTTGTAGGTCTTCATAGAACCGTTCAACTTCAGCTTCTTCAGCATTACTGGTTGGGGCATAGACTTAGATTACCGTGATATTGAATGATTTGCCTTGGAAACGAACAGAGATTATTCTGTCATTTTTGAGATTGTGTCCAAGTACTGCATTTCGGACTCTTTTGTTGACTATGATGGCTATTCCATATCTTCTAAGGGATTCTTGCCCACAGTAGTAGATATAATGGTCATCTGAGTTAAATTCACCCATTCCAGTCCATTTTAGTTCACTGATTCCTAAAATGTTGACGTTCACTCTTGCCATCTCCTGTTTGGCCACTTCCAATCTGCCTTGATTCATGAACCTAACATTCCAGGTTCCTATGCAATATTGCTCTTTACAGCATCGGACCTTGCTTCCATCACCAGTCACATCCACAACTGGGTGTTGTTTTTGCTTTGGCTCCATCTCTTCATTCTTTCTAGAGTTATTTCTCCACTGATCTCCAGTAGCATATTGGGCACCTACCAACCTGGGGAGTTCATCTTTCAGTGCCCTATCTTTTTGCTTTCCATACTGTTCATGGGGTTCTCAAGGCAAGAACACTGAAGTGGTTTGCCATTCCCTTTTCCAGTGGACCACATTCTGTCAGAACTCTCCACCATGACCCATCCATCTTGGGTGGCCCTACACAGCATGGCTCATAGTTTCATTGAGTTAGACAAGGCTGTGGTCCATGTGATTAGATTGGTTAGTTTCCTATGATCCCAGGGTTCTCTGCAATGCAGAGGCTATAGCAGGGATGGTGGTAATGCCAGATAAGGAAAGGGAAATGACATTGGAGAGATAGGTCGGGATGCAATCAGAGACGGCCTTAAGTGCTGTACTGAGAGAGAAAAAAAAAAAGAAAGCAACAGAGTCTTCTAAGGATTTAGGACGAAGAGTGGCATGACCTGGGGTTACTCTGAAGCTCTTTCAAGTTCTCTGTATATAGAAAGGTCACAGGGGGACCCGAGAACCATGACACTTCCTCCTTAATTGTGCTTTTCTGTGCCTGGCCCTAAAGTATATCATTTTATTTAATCTTCAGACTTAAGTTATTTTAATAGTTTATATATTATCCTGGCAAGGTAGAGTTTCTCATCCCTATTCTCAAGATCAGAAAACTGAGACACAGACAGGTCAAGGGACTTGCTCCTCTTCCCCCAGCCTAGCAGATGTAGAACTGGGTACCTAAGTAGGTTTTCCTGATTTCAGTGTCTGAACACCTCCACTCTGTAAGACTGTCTGTACCTGTGGACTGACGTGTGGAGATGGGAGCCCACAGCCAGGAAAAGCCCAGGGGGTAGGCAGCTCTGAGGGACTGACATGCCTTTGCATTCATTCATTTATTTATTCCTTCGTTCAACACGTCATTAGAGGTTACCTGTTAGGCAATTCAGAGAAGATTTGAAGGGCACTATTTTAGCATGCCTTCAACTGCCAGTCTTCAGATGCTATATTTAACTTGGGTCCAGGTGAATCAAATTCAGTTACGAAAACTACTGATCTGATTGTCATTTGCTCTAATATTTAAACTCTAAGAGGGCAGGGTAGAGCATGTCTACCATATCCCCAAGTGTCTGTGTATGTTAGTCCCTCAATCGTGTCTGACTCCTTGTGATCCTGCCAGCCTCCTCTGTCCTTGGAATTCTCCAGGCAAGAATACTGGATCAGGTTGCCATTCCCTTCTCCAAGGGATCTTCCAACCCAAGGATTGAACCTGGGTCTCCTGCATTGAAGGCAGATTCTTTACCACATGAGCCACCAACCAGGGAAGCCCTCCCAGTGTCTAGCACATAGCAATTTCTCAATAAAGATCTAAGGAGTAAATGTGGGAGCACCCGAGGGACTGGATGAATAAAGGAGGAGAACCACAGAGAACTCACTTCTGTGGTGGTGAGAACTGGCCGGTGGTCGACCTCCTGCCGCTGAGACTCCTTCTGCAAACCCAGAGCAGGAACTCTCCCTCACACGCGATCAAAAGCCTAATAACTCTCTTCCAGCCTCAGTGTCACTTCCAGCTAATTCCCAGCCACAAGCAAAGTGAAATATCCAAAACAGACACGTAGTTATCACGTTATTCTCCCAATGATCAACTGCTAGAGATCTTCCGCTTGACTCCAAAGTTTGGCATAATAGTTAGGGACTTTGGGAAGATCGTGTACACACTGCTAGATTTATAGCTCAGTTGGCAAAGAATCTGCCTTCAATGCAGGAGACCTGGATTTGATTCCTGGGTCAGGAAGATCCCCTGGAGAAGGAAATGGCAACCCACTCCAGTATTCTTGCCTGGAAAATCCCATGGACGGAGGAGCCCAGCAGGCTACAGTCCACGGGGTCGCAAGAGTCAGACACAATTGAGCAACTAAACCACCACCATGTACATACTGTTAGATTGAAAATGGATAGCCAACAAGGACCTACTGTGTAGCACAGCGGAACTCTGCTCAAGGTTACGTGGCAGCCTGGATGGGAGGGGGGCTTGGAGGAGACTGGAAATATGTGTATGTATGGCCAAGTCTCTTCACTGTTCACCTACAACTATCACCTGGGTTTCCCTCGTTGCAATCAGATTCTTTCCCGTCTGAGCCACCAGGGAAGCCCGTTTTGAATTGGAGTATATAAACGTTTGTATATATACAAACTATAAAGAATCTGACTGCAATGAGGGAGACCCAGGTCTGATCCCTCGGTTAGGAAGATCCCCTGGAGAAGGGAATGGCTACCCGCTCCAGTATTCTTGCTTGGAGAATTCCATAGGCAGAGGAGCCGGGTGGGCTACGGTCCATGGGGTCACAAAGAGTTGGACCCAACTGAATGACTACAGTTTTCAATACAAAATGTTTTCGGTATTAAAAAAACAGTTTGGCAGAGGACCCATGGGACAGAGGACCCATCAAAGGCCCCTTTGGGAGTTTGTCTTCAGCCCATCCTTCCATCACTTACCACCAGCTCAGCAACCCAAACCTCCAGACCCTCCATCCATATGGGACTATTTGCAATTTCTGATACTGCAGGCCCTCCTCCCTTTTTCCACCAGAACTCCCACTTACCCTTGAAGTCACAGCAGCTCAGAAATGGTCCTGAGCATCACCTCATTCAGAGCGAGTCTTGCCTTCTACTGAAATAAAGGACATCTTGTTTATAACTGTCTTCCCATACTGCATTTTGATTAGGTGTTTCCGTGTCTATGGCTCCCTAGGTGTAGAGAGAGCTTAGAAGTGAGACTTTATCTTCGCATAGCTGGCTCCTAGAGAGGCGGCCAGCACGTCACAGGTGTTGAGCAACTGGTGGTTGGATGAATGAGCTGATGGAGTGAATGGCTGGAGCTTTCTGCTTAGCCACCAGGCTTTGGTCCAAGCTTCTTTGCCTGGGTGTTCATGCTGGTTACAGACGGTTCCAGGACCCTATATCTGCCTCTGCAAGCAAAGGAGAAACTGTTCCTGGATGCTCAGTGTATATGCTATATCTTTTCAGCCACAAAACTATACTTTGTTTGTGCTAGTAACCTGGGCTGGCTATGCTGGTGACCAGGAAATTACCCTCTGGGTTAAATCTTAGATGCTAGCCTTTGCATCAGCCTGACCCACTGTCACCCTGGCTTTGCCATTTTGACTAAATGGCCTTGTGGTGCAGGCTAATTTATGAAAACAGAAAACACACAGACTCTGAAACTGGTGACCGCATGCCATTCCATCAAGGTGCCGTCTAAAAAGGGGGCAGAAAAGATGTTGCTGTTTTTAACGTCCAGCAACATTGAGGATATGACTAGACACATTTCTCCCTTTCAGCTGAGAAATATTCCTCTGTCCTTTGTAGCAAGTGGAAGGATGACAGCAAACTTTCATCTTCCCCGACAAGATAACTCAGACATTTTCCTCGGGGAAAGGCAGCCGATCACTTGGCTCTGCTCAACAAGAACGTGGAGTGTAATAAAAGCACTCCTGGGCCCCGCTCCTTACAGCAGCCGCCTTTGAACACATGCGAGACGCACGGGATATTCTTCATTAGACAAGGAGCACACTTATGATTTTTATTCCTAAAAGGCTCTTGAATCCCGGGAGCTCCTACAAGAGGCCATTTCTGCTCTATAATGCAGACCAAAAGAGCTCTTCTCCGGCCCCCAGACGTGACCCTATTCTACCTACCCCGGTCGACATTCATGTCTCTCCTCTCTGAACTCTTAAAAGCTCTTCTTGCCTGAAGCGTACTGCAGAACATCATGGATTCTACTGAGTCATGTGCCCTCCTCTTATGATTCATATTGTTTCAGGTAGATTTAAAACTTCTGAAGGACAGAGGACCCACCTTATGCTTCTTTGGTAACCCCTAGAGTGCCTAGCACAATGCTGAATACATACCTCATGCTCAATAAATAATCTGATCAAACCATTTCCAAGCACCAGATATGTAAAGTTGTGTGGGAGAGGATTAATCATATTATATCATCTTCTTTTTAGGCAACTTCATAAGAATCTATCACCAATCTATAACTTCACAGTGTCTCTTTAGGAGACCTAGATAACAAACACGGAGAAGGCAATGGCAACCCACTCCAGTACTCTTGCCTGGAAAATCCCATGGATGGAGGAGCCTGGTGGGCTGCAGTCCATGGGATCACTAAGAATCAGACACGACTGAGCGACTTCACTTTCACTTTTCACTTTCATGCATTGGAGAAGGAAATGGCAACCCACTCCAGTGTTCTTGCCTGGAGAATCCCAGGGACGGGGGAGCCTGGTGGGCTGCCGTCTATGGGGTCACACAGAGTCAGACACGACTGAAGTGACTTAGCAGCAGCAGCAGCAGATAACGAACAATGTTCCATGATCAATGACTCATACAATTTTCTGTCAGCCTGAAGCTGGTACCCTAGCTTGTGCTAACATGGCACTGTTTTTAACAAGAGGATTAAAGCAGCATCATGTTCTTGAATCTAACCCGGACACATCTACCTGAGGAATTCTATGTTTCACTCTGTTGTTATAACTTAGAACAATAGTCAACAGCCATGGAGATCCATGAGAAGGCATTTTCAAAGAGTAATGTAATTGGATGCATTGTTTTAAGAAAATCAGTTGAGAAACTACAATTCTTTATTCAGACTACCAAAAGGACAATTGCATATACAAACTTTCAGTTCAGTTCAGTCACTCAGTCATGTCTGACTCTTTGCAACCCCATGGACTGCAGCATGCCAGGCTTCCCTGTCCATCACCAGCTCCCAGAGCTTGCTCAAACTCTTGTCCATTGAGTCAGAGATGTCATCCAACCATCTCATCTTCTGTCATTCCCTTCTCCTCCTGCCTTCAATCTTGTCCAGCATCAGGGTTTTTTTAAATGAGTCACTTCTTTGCATCAGGTGGCCAAAGGATTGGAGTTTCAGCTTCAGCATCAGTCCTTCCAATGAATATTCAGGACTGATTTCCTTCAGAATTGACTGGTTTGATCTTCTTGCAGTCCAAGGGATTCTCAAGAGTCTTTTCCAACATCATAGTTCAAAAGCATCAATTCTTCAGCGCTCAGCTTTCTTTATAGGCCAACTCTCACATCCATACGTGACTACTGGAAAAACCATAGCTTTGACAAGATGGACATTTGTCAGCAAAGTAATGTCTCTGCTTTTTAATATGCTGTCTAGGTTGGTCATAACTTTCCTTCCAAGGAGAAAACATCTTTTAATTTCATGGCTGCAGTCGCCATCTGCAGTGATTTTGGAGCCCCCAAAAATAAAGTCTGTCACTGTTTCCATTGTTTCTCCATCTATTTGCCATGAAGGGATGGGACCGGATGCCATGATCTTTGTTTTTTGAGTGTTGAGTTTTAAGCCAACTTTTTCACTCTTCTCTTTCACTTTCATCAAGAGGTTTTTTAGTTCCTCTTCACTTTCTGCCATAAGGGTGGTATCATCTGCATATCTGAGGTTGTTGATATTTCTCACAGCAACCTTGATTCCAGCTTGTGCTTCTTCCAGCCCAGCGTTTCTCATGATGTACTCTGCATAGATGTTAAATAAGCAGGGTGACATATACAGCCTTGACATACTCCTTTTCCTATTTGTAACCAGTCTGTTGTTCCATGTCCAGTTCTAACTGTTGCTTCCTGACCTGCATACAGGTTTCTCAAGAGGCAGGTCAGGTGGTCTGGTATTCCCATCTCTTTCAGAATTTTCCACAGTTTATCGTGATCCACACAGTCAAAGGCTTTGGTATAGTCAATAAAGCAGAAGTAGATGTTTTTCTGGAACTCTCTTGCTTTTTCTATGATCCAGTGGATGTTGGCAATTTGATCTCTGTTTCCTCTGCCTTTTCTAAAACTGGCTTGAACATCTGGAAGTTCTTGATTCATGTACTGTTGAATCCTGGCTTGGAGAATTTTGAGCATTACTTTTCTAGTGTGGCTAGTTAACTTCCACATACGAAGTTTACAAAATCACAAAGATAAAAATGGAGTGACCACAGGATTACCTATCAAAAGCTGTAATTCTATTAATACCACTGGAAGGACCGATGCTGAACTTGAAACTCCAATACTCTGGCCACCTGATGTGAAGAACTAACTCATTGGAAGAGACCCTGATGCTGGGAAAGATTGAAGGCAAAAGGAGAAGGGGATGGCAGAGGATGAGATGGTGGGATGGCAGAGGATGAGATGGTTGGATGGCATCATCAACTCAATGGGCATGAACTTGAGCATATTCTGGGAGAGAGCGGAAGTCAGAGGAGCCTGTCATGCTGCAGTCCACAGGGTTTTGAAGAGTCTGACATGACATAGCAACTGAGCAACAACAAAGACGCTTGACAAACAGCAGGCTTGAAGAATCCCTCACTTAGTGATCATATGATTAAAAACATAAATAAACGTTAGAAGGATTGGAGTCAATTAATGTTGCACAGAACCACAACGTATTATTTAAGGAAATCAGGAATACTTGAGGTTCTTGTGCTGAAGGCCAAATTACCATGTTTTCCCACAAAAGTCTTACTCCCTGGCCTTCTCAGACATATAATATTGAGGGGATGGAGAGTATTGTGTTTCCCTATTATTATATGTTTTATTCTTTATCTCCAATTTGAATTTTCTTTCCCTGGATTCCTACAGAATTTTATCTGTACCAACAATATAGTAAGTAATCCGTATACGCTGTGCCTCCTATAAATCTATGCATGTCATTTGCTCTACAGAGGTCTTTAGTGACAGAACTAATGATGATAAGGATGATGATGATATAACATAAGATAGCATTTATTATACTGTTACTCTGTGCCATGCTTTAGTGGGTTTCAGATTCATTTAATCACCATGCACTCAGCTTTGCATGTCCATTAGGCCTAACAGTACTAAAATAAAATTATCTGTGAAATCAACAAAGGATAAGTAAGTTAAATTATTTATTTTCCCTTTGAATATCCTGGGAACATGGGCAGATTTGTTTGAGATCCAAATACACGACCGACTTTTCTCCTTTAAAATTTTCAAAAGCCTCTCCGATCATGCCCTGAGGGCCAGGTCTTCCGAAGGTACGTTTTCCTCCAAGTCCCTAGTGTCACAGGAGTTACCTAACAGGTTCTCAGAAAATGTCCTTAACTCACATATTCCACAGCAACAATTACGAAAAGTGACTTGGCATAAGCAATAATGGTCTCCTGAGGACGCTGCTAAGGACTGTAGACCGTGGACATGCTACCCCTTCAAACCTATAAGCACCAAGAAGATCGTGAGGGATATACGTATACATATATTGGGTGGGTGATGGACAGGGAGGCCTGGCGTGCTGCGATTCATGGGGTCACAAAGAGGTGGACATGACTGAGTGACTGAACTGAACCGAACTGGACTGAACTGATATTGGGTTGGCCATAACATTCATTTGGGTTTTCCCATAACATCTTACAAAAACCCCGAACGAACTTTTTGGCTTACATGTTTCAAGTAAGCCCTGTGATGAGTTTGAGAGGTCCCTGGATGTTTCTAACTAATTTGACTATATCTTTGTAACAAATTCCAGGAGACAATGAAGGACAGGGAAGCCTGGTATGGTGCAGTCCAAGGGGTTCAAAGAGTTGGACATGACTGAAGACAACAATAAATTCTAGTCCATCTAAAATGTTCTAAAATGCCTGGGTCTGAAGCCTTTTAATACCATGAAAATACTAAAAGAGAAACTGTGTGTGTTATTCTAACACTCCAAAAGGCTTAAAAATAAACTTCAAATATCTGAAAGAAACTCCCACTCTTGGGGAAATTACTAACTTGTGAGTAACATGAAGACATTCTCAATAGCTTCCTAGTTGTATATCCCATTGCCTTCACCGTTTTCTCTTTAATTAAAGTGAGTCCATCCTTTATCTCTCATGAACTCCCAAAGACACACAAGGGCTCGACAAAAATAATCACTCTCCCTACTCCCCTTTCTGCCCCACCCGCCTCCCCTCTAGCACATCTTCCTGAGGTTAGAGTCTCCTGAACCAATGGAGGTTGGGAGAGAGAGGTAGGGGGAGAGGAAGCCAGGGAACCATGGCAACCATGAGCTCCCTCATTATCCTGGAAAATTCTGAAATGGCCTATCTTTGTAACAATCTATGGAATTTGCCTCAAAAATAAAGCTGGAGAGTTTCCTCCTTTTCTGATGAGGGGAATCTTAGATCCTGGCTTCAGAGTTTATTTCTTCTTGGTGATGGGCGGGAAGTCAAGTGGCTCAATTCCCAAGCCTTCTGGATCTATGTGAAAGTTCTCAGCCTGTACCCAAGCCTTTTTCTCTGCCAAGCGGTGCAATGAAACTTGTGAGAACAGGTTTATCTTGCGAGGTAGCTGATGCATCTACACCCATTTCTGGCAGAAAACCAAAGTAAAAAAAAGATTTGGAGAAAAACTTACAAATATCGAAAGGGACTTGATAGGAATTTGCTCTAGAAATGTAATGACTGCTCAAGGGAATGTGATTCTTGTTTGACCTTTATCTAAGCTGTTTCTCTCCCATCGTGGCACTTACACGTAGCTGTAATTCAGCTTTACCAGCCAGGACTAAGGCAAACCACATTTATTTAGATGAATTATAAGACTTTTACTAGTTCAACATGATCAGCATGTGGTCAAGGAAGTCTTTTTCAACAATGACATTCTACAATAATAAAGCCTTAGAACTGTATGAGCACCGGAGATTTCAAAGGCCTTTGACATGAATTATCACTTTTAATCCTAGGAGAGAATTGCTCCAACTGTACGACAAATTCATCGATTCTAACACCTCAGTTAAATAAATATTTTCTGTTTCCCATCCTTTCTCTTTGATAAGAAAAAGAATCAAAAGGGAAATATGTATTCTTGTTTTTTATTCAGAAATGCATGGGGATGCAGCTAGCTGCTGCATCTCCTAAGCACTGGGGTCTCAGCCAGCCCTTTGTGGTATCAACGGAATCAGCTTTAACTTTTGCTTCCCCTCCACTCAGACTCAGGACGGTCAGTCACTGAGAAGCTGGGCAATCCCCATCACCCTCTTCTTCGTTCTGCTGTAAGAAGCCCACCATTATCCAATACACACTTGGCAGAGCATCCAAGTAAGGCTCAAGATCACCAACCAATAAGCTGATGAAGACTTATAAAGTGCTTAACTGGTTACCTCATTGAACTCTTAAAACAATGCTTTGGGACAGATACTATTACTTGTCACTTTACAGACAAAAAGTCAGAATTTTAATGAAGATTAAAAGTAACATGCACAGAATCATATAGAACTTGGACTGAATCCATGTCTCACGGCTCTTTGACTTTTGGGATAAATCCACCACGTCCTTCCTCTTCAGAGCGTGTTCTGGGCACCAGCAGCAATCGCATTACCCGGGAGTTTGTTAGCAATGCAGAGTCTTAGGCCTTCTCCAGAACTGCTGAATCTGCATTCTATCTAGATCTCAGGTAGTCTGCATGCACATTAAAATGTAAGAAGCACCGCTCCACAACATGACTATCTCTAACCAGGAGAGAGTTCAGCTGAAGTTCAGGCGAAGTTCAGCTGAAGCTCCAAAAGCAGAATAACCAAACAAGAGGGGTGTGTCCTTAGGAGGAACATTATGGCCAGCTCCTACTAATGCTGTATTACTCATTTGTAGCTAATTGCAAGATTTAAAGCTCTCCACCTTTCCCAAGTCTGGTGAAACAGAATCTCCCTTTCTGTGGGGCAGGCGCACCTCTGCTCAATGCCTCTGCTCTGGGGTGGGGGTGGGAGCTGGGGGAGGATGGAAAGCATCATTCTCATGTGAATCTTTTCGAAGACCCCTAATGGAAAGAGGCTCTCCTATTAACGCTGGAATCCTAGCTCATGTCGATTTTTAAAAAACCTGCTTAGTTTGAATGCTATTGAAGATATTTATAGATAAACAATGTCGATTTCTGTTTGAACGAAAGTTAACTGGTAGTTTCAGGGAGTGGGAAAGGGTTGGGGGGAGAGGAACAGTCCTGGGGATCAAGGAGGAAAGCTGCCTCTGACTTCACTCCCTTGCCCACTGAGCATCTCCTACAAGACAGAGCTGAGTAGCCTACTTAGGGCCTGCCTTTGTATGAGTGTGTGTGTTTGTTGCTCAGTCATGTGCAACTGTTTGTGACCCCATGGACTGTAGCCTGCCAAGCTCCTCTGTCCATGGAATTCTCCAGGCAAGAATACTGGAATGGGTTGCCAGTCCCTTCTCCAGGGGATCTTCCTGACCCAGGGATCGAACCCACGTCTCCTGCATTGCAGGCAGATTCTTTACTGTCTGAACCACTGCAGAAGCCCAAGGGCCCACCTTTAAGGTGTTATAATCCAAACAAAAATATTTCCGAGGACCTCCCTGGTGGTCCAGTGGATGGGAATTCACCTTCCAACCCAGGGGGTGCAGGTTCAATCCCCTGGGGAGTTGGGATCCCATACTTATTTTTTTTTCCTCAAGGCCCAAGAGCCAAAAGCAAGGAACAGGACCAATATCATAACAAATACAGTAAATCTCAAAATTGTCCACATCAAAAAAAGAAGAAATCTTAATTTTAAAAAAGTTTCAGTTTTCTTTTCACCTTCTATCCTTCCCACTTTTCCAAAGAAGCAGTCAGGAAATCAAACAGAGATTGGGAAAATTCCAGTTATCCAAAATGCACCTCATGGCCCTGCCTCCAATTCCAGGAATTCTACGAATTAGTATTTCTGCTCAAGATTATTTTTTATTTCTCACAGTTGGAATAGTCCTCCTTTTCTCAATGTTGGCTTGGGGACAACTAGAAGATTCAAAATGGCGCAGTCATATGGAGGCTAGTTGTGCTGGTGGCTATGTGGGAGCTTTACTGGACTATTATCTGGGAGCCTCTGTTCTCCTCATGTGGGCTTGTCTATGTGTCTGCTTGGGCTTCTTCACAGCATGGTTGTTAGAGTCTAAGAAGGAGCCTTCCAGAAAGTAAAGGCAAATAAAAGTTAAGACCTTGCCTTGGAGGTACACAGTGTAATTATGAAATACTACACTAATCAAAAGAGTCACTTCCTAATCCAAAGAGGGCAGAGAGGGAAATAAGCTTCACCCCTTTACGAGAGGGTGGCAAGATTACAAAGCAAGAAGGCTGTAAAATGAGAGACATGGTGTAGACCCCTCGGACACATAACCTATCACAGGCCACTTTAAAAGTCTTCTCGTGTGACTTGAACTGTTTAACACAGCAGGAAAGACCGTTACAAGAACAATACATTTTGAAAGCAAATCAACAGCAGGAAAAACATCATGATGCCACTGTAAGAAAATAGAGGGTGGAAAGCCTGAGATTTGGAGAGCTCTCAAATGAGAGCTACAAGTACATTCTTACTCAATAGATTCAACACATCCCCAATCAGTGCATGGGAAAAAGAAAAGTCAGGGTTCATTTTCACTACTTGACAAAAAGTCAGTTGGGACTGCCGACTAACGGAGCACTGCATGTGTATTACCCTACGGCGATACATGGTGCACGCTCCCTACTGCTAGCACCAGACGGGGTACAGTGGGTGGCACAGGAAGAGGCTGTGCTTGCCCTCTAGCACCTGTATACTTAGATGTATGTTTGAAATGAGAATCCTATTAGAATGGAGCTCCCCAAAGTCTACCCAGTCACATACTCCTGAGTCCTGGGAAGTTGGCCTAAATCTATCAAGAGTTTAACAAACACTTAAATCATTTAAGAAATCATGGCTCGTCTTGCTACAATGCCTCAAAAAGGAATGGTTAGTAGAACCTGATCTAGGGTGAGGTACAGACCATTATTTTGTGGGAAAGAGTCATAGTAGCAAGATCAAATTAAAACCAAGGGCTGTATGGGTGCTCAGAGGAAGAAGGCAGAACCTTGAGGATGTTATCCAGGCATGTGACTCCTAATTACCTACCTCTAATCCTTACTACCTAGCATAGCATCAGAAGCTTTGTTGGATGATCTGAACCTGGACAAAAAGAATATTTTCAAGCATCTTATTACAATAAACTCTGGCAAGAGCAGAGCTGGCACTCTGTACAGTAATCGGAACATTTATCAGAGTACGAGACTACATAGGATTTGTCTGTTGGCAAAATACAAAATCTATTCATTTTTTAAAATAAAAATGTACTTAATTATGTAATGTCCTATGGTAAGCATTCTTCCAAGATAGGGAAATGCTTCATGTCTCCAGATTCGTGGACAGGGTTTGTGTGTGCATGCTCAGTTGCTCCGTTGTGTTTGATTCTTCGCAGCCCCATGGACTGCAGCCCGCCAGGCTCCTCTGTCCATGGGATTCTCCAGACAAGAATACTGAAATGGGTTGCTCTTTCCTTCTCTAGGGGATCTTCCCGACCCAGGGATCGAACCCATCTCTCTTGCATTTCCTGCACTGGCAGGCAGAATCTTTCCCACTGAGCCATCAATAGGGTTTCCACCTTTCATAGATATATAATAACAATGAGATCTGATTCCTTGAACTTCTTGATAATGGAGTGTGTAGTACAGCTTTCTACTTGGATTAGAAGGTCACCTTGGGTGTCCTAACTTGTGTGAGAGCAGCACACACATAACAAGCATTCAGCAACTGCTACTGTATGGATAATTTCATGACTGGAACAGACAGGACAGCTTCATTGGATTTTCCAGGTCTCACCACCTGCCCCTAGCTCCCATCTTATACACACAAACCGACCATTTGAGTTGCTTTCAAGGACCCAAGAGACTATAAGCTGCTTCAACTTCTGAGGCATTTCAATTCAAAAGTATAGTAAATAATCCTGAATCTGAACCGCAGACTGCGTTCATTCAGTCTACTACTTTGAAACAGTTTTCTGTAGCAAGACACTCAGCAGTTATAAGTAAGAAATAGGGCTCGAGTGGAGAATATTTATAAAGGGAACAAAAGCAAATGGTGTTGTGTTTGCCAATGACATCTTGGAGAACCAGTGGGTATTAAAAGAGGGAAAACAAAGAGGCCTGATATTATAATATGCCTTTCTTTCAAGCACACAGATACACACAACCAAAATAAGGCAACCCCCTTTCAGGCTCTGAAAGGGGGAACACTTCTGGCAGAAATAATTGCTCTGTACTTATTGCTGCTGGAACTGTGACTCCACAGGGGAATAGAAGGCACAAGGCAATGAAGTAGAGCTGCAAGGGGGACGAATGGGCACTGAACAGCTTACAAAAGGCTCAGTTTGTTCTACCTGGAAAGAGGAGTGTATGTTTGAAAATATCACATTTAATTAACACTTGAAGAGAGGAACCTAATGGCTCATACCAGTAATTCTAGGCAGCTTTTGTATGAAACAGACGAAGGGGAAAAAACCTGATTAGGCACTGGCCGTCAGCACAGTTTCCTTGGATTTCCTTTTTCCTCCTTACCATATAATAACACGGCTGAAAATTAGTTCTGACAGCTAATCAGAGTGAGTGGCTCTTTCTTTTCTTGGAGTGGTTAACAAGTACCGTGCACTATGCCAACACACCATACTGCTGAATGGATGTAGGAAAGAAAGAACTGATTAGTTATTTCACTGCAGCTCTAAACCTCTGTTCAGTTGGATCAGAGGGATTCTGTGGTACTTGGGTCTGTTCTGTGTCTGAGGCCAACCTAGAAGTGTCAGAAGCCAGCTCTGCTAATACAGCAGCCCCTCCTCCTACCTACTGGCCCAGGCCCCACACCACCCCTCTCGAATGCCTCCCACTCAAAGTTACTTCTGTTCCTGATGGCACATTGGAAAGCAGAACTATGAAGATGGAGTGCTGAACTAAATTTAGACTGTTAAATGATAAAACGGGAATTAGCTAAAGACAAAAGAAGCAGATCAAGTCCAACTCTCCCTTTAAGAGAAGAGCTTGGAACCCAAGAGGCTGGCTCAGAGCAGGCTCAGAATTTGCATGTATCAGGCAGATGTGAGCTAAAGCCATCCCAAGTGAATGGGCAGGAGTTTCCCTACCCAAGGAGTGTCCTTTAGTTGGCTGAAGGGAGTCTGCTTGCCTCACCAAGAATTTTGTTTTTATAGTTTGGAATGCAAAAAAAAAAAAAAAGATTGTTGCTAAAAAGGGCTGTGATGGAATGGAATGGTGGTAAAGAGCTTTAAGATTCTCCAGATGAAAGCTGTGCAAAGGGGTACAGTGATTGCCCCACTAGTTAAAAATAATGGCAACAGCAATGGTGGCCCAAGGGGAGGTGTGTGGGCCAAACAGCCCACGGGATTCCAAATCCTGCCCCCCGAGTTGGGTCTCATTTGAAATCCCAGGAAAGGTGCCTGAAACTACAGCTCCTGACATGTCCCCTTCCTAAGGCAGGAGCCCAGGGAAAGTGTTATGAGCTTAGCAGGGCCATCTCGTAAGCCAAGGCCTGAATGTGGCACCCTCCAATGAGGCTGAGAGTAGCTATGTCCAAGGAATCAAGCTGGAGTGCTCGGTCACAACCCAATTAGGCTCTGGGCCTGGTTCCTGGAACACTTCCCTTTCAAGCTGTCCCTCGAGGGTGGAATGGGCACTAGTATTCTCCAGGGGGGCTTCCCTGGTGGCTCAGACGATAACACGTCTGCCTGCAAGGCGGGACACCGGGGTTCGATCCCTGGGTCGGGAAGATACCCTGGAGAAGGAAATGGAAATCCACTCCAGAACTCTTGCCTGGGAAATTCCATGGACGAAGGACCTTGGCAGGCTACAGTCCATGGGGTCGCAAAGAGAGACACGACTGAGTGACTTTTTCACTTTCATTTTCATTCTCCAGCTCAGTTGTCCTTGGCCCTCTGGAGGGAGGTGAGCCCCTGAAACAAGAACGAGTCTTCTTTAGCACCAATGTCCTGGCATTTTAGGGCTGTGTTTTGCTATGTGTATGCCAGAAGGTCAAAGAAAAAAGAAAAACCAAAATCACTTTATAAATGCACGAGCTGTATCTTGGCTAGATAAACATTTGTCCTATTTTTTTTTTAATTGTGATAAAATACACTTAACAGAAAACTTATATTTTAATCATTTTGAAGTGTACAATTCAGTGGTATCAAGTACATTCATAATGCTGCTCAACCATCAGCACCATCTGGTTTCAGAACTTCATCACCACGAAAGGAAACTGCTACCCACTGGCAGTAACTCCCTCGTTTCTACCTCCCCCAGTCCTTGGCAGTCACTCATCTGAATGCTATTGCTATAGATTTGCTCCTTCCTATGTTTCACATAAATAGAACCACACAATATCTGGTCTTTTGTGTCTGGCTTCTTTCACTCTGTATAATGTTTTCAAGGTTCATCCACGTTTTGGCTTGGACTTCATTCCCTTACAGATGAGTAATGTTCTGTGGTGTGGATATAGCCCATTTGGTTTATCCACTCATCAGTGGATGAATATTTGGGTTGTTTACAGCTTTTGCATGTTGTGAATAATGCTGCTGCGAACATTTGTTTACAAGCTTTTGTTTGAACATTTGTTTTCAATTCCTTTGAGTATATACCTATAAGTGGAATTGTTAGGCCCATACGACAAGTCTATATTTAACTTTTTAAGGGACTATGCCCTTTTACATAGATGCTGTACAATCTTACATTCCCATCAGCAATGAAGGAAGTTTTTGATTTCTCGACGTCCTCACAAACACTGGTCATTTTCTGTTTCACAGTGGCCAACTCTGAGAATGTGAAGTGGTATCTCACTGTAATTTTGATTTGCATTTCTCTAACAACTAAGGATGTTGAGCATGTTTTCAAGAGCTTGATGACCATTTGAATATCTTCTTTGGAGATGTACAAATAACTACTCAAGTCATTACCTATTTTGATATTATTTTGTTGCTGTTGAGTTATAGGAGTTTTTATGTGTTTTGAATATTAGACCCTTATCAGATATGTAATTTGCAAATAGATTTCTCCCATTTAATGTGTTGTCTATTTACTGTCCTCACTGTCCCATTTTCAAAGAGGGAATACCAAACAAAGCATTCAGATGCTTTTAAGAAAGGACTGCCAGAAAAGATAGTAACAATTGTAACAGTTCTGAGCTAAGGAAAGTCTCCCTGCTGTCATTCTTTTACTCTCCTGGCCACAGCCCAACACTTCCCGAAATAACTAAACCAACAAGTCATGTAAAGAGCCCATGTGCCAGACCGGGTGCTGAGTGCCTTAACTGCATTTTCTGCCATCCTTGTAGCTTACATAAGTGTTATGATTCCCATTTTACGGATGAGGAAACTGAGGTGCAGAGGTGTTAATGAGTGACCGAAGGTGTCAATGATCACACACAGCAGTCAGAATCTAAACGCAGGTTTGCCAGACTCCTTCCTACTCATCCACGTGTTCGTTAAATTTTTTCTGGGGAGCTTTAGGGCCTCCATGTGGCTGCCTCTGGGGCTTTCCTGAACACAGAGAGGGGGATCAGTAAAGGGTTTGGGTCTCTGGGGCCAGCACCCACTCCAACCACAGCCCCTCTGCTTTGATCTCTTTTGTAGTTTGGGACTCAGGTATAGGACTTTAGGGGAAAAAAAAAAGAGGCTTCCAGTGTTTTAAAAAGAAATGTTTGAAAACTGCTGCTGAATCATGCTGCTTCATGGGAGGAGAACCCAGAGCTCTTGCAACTTCTTGTAAAATAGAGGTTTAGTTAAAGGAAAACCAGTTCTAAATGCGGAGCTGTTGTTCAATGGGTATACAGTTTCAGTTATGCTAAATGAATAAGTTTGAGAGATCTGCTGTATAACATATGCCTACAGTTAAGACAAGGTCCTGCACTTAACATTTTGTTAGGAGTGTAGATCTCATGTTAAGTGTTCTGATCACAAGAAACAAAAACAATTTAAAAAGCCTAAGGAATACCAGGAAAAGTTGGGAGGTTTCAGAAATGTCTGCTACCTTGATTATACTGATGGTATCATGTCTTTGCATACATCTGAACTCACCAGTTTGTACACCTTAGATATGTGTGTGCATGCTAAGATGCTTTGGTCATGTCTGACTCTGTGTGACCCTATGGACTGTAGCCCACCAGGCTCCTCTGTCCATGGGATTTCCCAGGCAAAAATACTGGAGTGGATTGCCATGCCCTCCTCCAAAGGATCTTCCCAGTTCAGGGATCAAACTCGCGTCTCCCATGTCTCCTGCATTGGCAGGCAAGTTCTTTACCACTATTACCAATCTGGGAAGCCCTAGATATGTGCGGTTTTCTGTACATTGATACTTCAATAAAGCAACTTCAAAAAAAGGGAATCCAGTTTTTGGCTTCATTGATAGAAACCTTTTGTACTGCATTCACACACACACACACACACACACACACACACACATGCACACCCTCTCCCTCCGTTGCCCTGTTTCTGTACATTCTTCCTTCAGGTGGACAATGCTAGCTCTGCAGGGAGTTGCCTCTGAACACCCACTCACCAAAAAAAAAAAAGTGGCTCTTGCCAGCGACTGTGCCCCACTTCCTGGGAGCCACAGCTGTCCCCATGCCTGTCATTAGTCAGGTATGCTGCCTGCTCACCTTTGAGAGTATTCTCACCAACAGCCAGCCCCAGGGACTCCCCAGACCAGAGTCGCCCTTCTCGTTCTTCTGTTTTGCAACTTAGCATGTGATGACCGTTGTTGGGAACAGAGCCATCCCTGTGGAAACCAACAAGGTGAGGCTAAGTCTTAAGAAAAACAGTTTGGGGGAGGAGCCAAGATGGCGGAGGAGTAGGACGGGGAGAACACTTTCTCCCCCACAAATTCATTCAAAGATCATTTAAACGTCAAGTAAATTCCACAAAACAACTTCTGAATGCCGGCAGAGGACATCAGGCACCCAGAAAAGCAATCCAACTCTTCGAAAGGAGGTAGGAAAAAATATAAAAGACAAAAAAAGAGACAAAAGAGGGAGGGACGGAGTTCCGTCCCGGGAAGGGAGTCTTAAAAAGAGAGAAGTTTCCAAACACCAGGAAACCTTCTCACTGCCGAATCTGTGCCGAGCTTTGGAAGCACAGAGGGCAACATAACAGGAAGAAAAAATAAATAAACAATTAAAACTCGAAGATTTCAAGTCCTACGGTAAATCCCCCAGCGGAGAAGCAGCTCAGACGCCTGCACACGCCATTAGCAAGCGGGGGCTGGGCAGGGAGGCGCAGCGCGGGCTGCATCGCTTTGAGTAAGAATCTGGCCTGAAAACCTTGAGCACTATCTGAGCAAAATAATTTGGGCTAGCAAACCAGACTGTGGGATATCTACCACGCGAGAAGGTGCGCCGGTTTTACACCCAGATAACCGAGTGGCAGGGAGGCGATAAGTCGCAGCATTGGCGCTCGCCAAACACCTCATCACTTGAGCTGCTCGGACCTGGGAAGAGCACAAAACTCAGGCCCAACTGAGTCTGCGCTTCTGAGGACTACCCGAGTACCTGAACCTGAGCGGCTTGGACCTGGGAGGTACATGCAACCCAGGGCCAGCCTCGGATTGTTCCCGGCGGAACAACCTAGAGCCCGAGCAGTGTGGGCAGGGAGGCTACACGCGCCGTGAGCAGGGGCAGACCCAGTGTGGCTGAGGCACTGCGAGCGCACGCCAGTGTTATTTGTTTGCAGCATCCCTCCCTCCCTCCCCACAGCACGACTGAACAAAGAGAAGAAATACAGCTCTACCCATCAGAACACTGACACAAGCTTCCCTAACCAGGAAACCTTGACAAGCCACCTGTACAAACCACACACAGCGAGGAAAAGCCACAATAAAGAGAACTCCACAAACTGCCAGAATACAGAAAGGACACCCCAAACTCAGCAATTTAAACAAGATGAAGAGACAGAGGAATACCCAGCAGATAAAGGAACAGGATAAATGCCCACCAAACCAAACAAAAGAGGAAGAGATAGGGAATCTACCTGATAAAGAATTCCGAATAATGATAGTGAAATTGATCCAAAATCTTGAAATTAAAATGGAATCACAGATAAATAGCTTGGAGACAAGGATTGAGAAGATGCAAGAAAGGTTTAACAAGGACCTAGAAGAAATAAAAAGAGTCAATATATAATGAATAATGCAATAAATGAAATTAAAAACACTCTGGAGGCAACAAATAGTAGAATAACAGAGGCAGAAGATAGGATTAGTGAATTAGAAGATAGAATGGTAGAAATAAATGAATCAGAGAGAATAAAAGAAAAACGAATTAAAAGAAATGAGGACAATCTCAGAGACCTCCAGGACAATATTAAACGCTACAACATTCGAATCATAGGGGTTCCAGAAGAAGAAGACAAAAAGAAAGACCATGAGAAAATACTTGAGGAGATAATAGTTGAAAACTTCCCTAAACTGGGGAAGGAAATAATCACCCAAGTCCAAGAAACCCAGAGAATCCCAAACAGGATAAACCCAAGGCGAAACACCCCAAGACACATATTAATCAAATTAACAAAGATCAAACACAAAGAACAAATATTAAAAGCAGCAAGGGAAAAACAACAAATAACACACAAGGGAATTCCCATAAGGATAACAGCTGATCTTTCAATAGAAACTCTTCAAGCCAGGAGGGAATGGCAAGACATACTTAAAATGATGAAAGAAAATAACCTACAGCCCAGATTATTGTACCCAGCAAGGATTTCATTCAAGTATGAAGGAGAAATCAAAAGCTTCTCAGACAAGCAAAAGCTGAGAGAATTCTGCACCACCAAACCAGCTCTCCAACAAATACTAAAGGATATTCTCTAGACAGGAAACACAAAAATGGTGTATAAATTCAAACCCCAAACAATAAAGTAAATGGCAATGGGATCATACTTATCAGTAATTACCTTAAACGTAAATGGGTTGAATGCCCCAACCAAAAGACAAAGACTGGCTGAATGGATACAAAAACAAGACCCCTACATATGTTGTCTACAGGAGACCCACCTCAAAACAGGGGACACATACAGACTGAAAGTGAAGGGCTGGAAAAAGATATTCCATGCAAATAGGGACCAAAAGAAAGCAGGAGTAGCAATACTCATATCAGATAAAATAGACTTTAAAACAAAGGCTGTGAAAAGAGACAAAGAAGGTCACTACATAATGATCAAAGGATCAATCCAAGAAGAAGATATAACAATTATAAATATATATGCACCCAACATGGGAGCACCGCAGTATGTAAGACAAATGCTAACAAGTATGAAAGGAGAAATTAACAATAACACAATAATAGTGGGAGACTTTAATACCCCACTCACACCTATGGATAGATCAACTAAACAGAAAATTAACAAGGAAACACAAACTTTAAACGATACAATAGACCAGTTAGACCTAATTGATATCTATAGGACATTTCATCCCAAAACAATGAATTTCACCTTTAAAAAAAAAGAAAAACAGTTTGCAGGTAAACATCCTACCAGACCAACAGCTGGCTGGGACAGAGAGATGGCTGCATCACCAGGTAAGGGGGTGAGGGCACTGCCTGGCTAACTCAGCATTTCTGACCTTTGGGCAAGAGGCGGCCAGTGGCTGGTGGAGCTCTGGGTTGGAAGACCCCCTGCACGCAGGAAGCTGGCATGGTCTCTACTCCCTGCCTTTTACTCTTAGGAAACTCGGGCAGCCGGAGGTGAGCTCCACGCCTGGGAGTTGGCATTTGAGCTTTATCAGGGTGTGAAGATGAGCAGTTGTGGAGAGGGCGAGGGGCCCTCCAGCGGGTGGGCAGCGATGTGGATTTGTGTGGCTTCTTAGAACTCCAGCTGGGGTTTCTGAACACTTGTTTTCTGCGCCAGTGAAGTGTTGCCAGATGTCTGCTCAATTCCAGTTCTCATGTGAAATCGCATGGAGAGGTTTAATGCCTTTTAAACTGCTTTGGTCAAAGATGACGGAGGGGTGAGGGGGTGATGAGGAATCTCCCTGCCCACTAGATACATTGAGATCTAAGAGCAGGATGCCTTTCCTTCTCCACGTGTTCTTTTCTCCAACTTAAACACTATGCAGGGCATCTTGCTTCCTTGTGTTGTTAAAATACCCACTGAAAGTGAGTGTCTATTATCAAACTCCTATAGGGTAAATGTCAGCAGGGTGTCATAGAGATGTGCTTTCCAAAACACTGAACGGCCTTCCTCACCTGCACATCCTCCCCAATGATATGCTCAAGTACCCCTCCTCTAATCTAGTGAAAACTTTCCTAAACTTTAACCCACTAAGTCACTATCATGTTAGCTTACCAATACAGCACTGTTGCTGCCGGGAGGCCCCTGGCAAGTACATCTGTCATTGCAGACTCTGTGCTGCTGAGTGACCATCTCTGGAAGATCTAGACCATAAATATCCAATGAGGCACAGATAAGAGCAAGCCAAGGTGTGTCTGCCACTTGCTGCTTTGGTTCTCACACCAATGCTAGGCCACACCAAACACACCTACCCAGCCAAGCTGTAGTGGGAGGGCCTCAGACACCCAGCATTTGAACGCACCATAAATCATCTCTGGAACACTGAGTGCATACAAGTTGAGAAAATGACCCTTTCCTTCGTCATTCTTCCTTTCAAAGCCTAGGGGTCGAGCTGTAATTTATTCTCTTCTTTACAATCAGAAAAGGGCTTCCCTTGTAGCTCAGTCAGTAAAAAATCTGCCTGCAGTGCAAGAGACCCGGTTTTGATCCCTTTGCTCAGGAAGGTCCCCCAAAAAGTAAATGGCAACCCATTCCAGTATTCTTGCCTGGAGAATGCCATGGACAAAGGAGCCTGACGGGCTACGGTCTATGGAGTCGCAAAGAGTCAGACACAACTGAGCAACTGACGCTTTCACTAACACAATCAGAAAAATTTCCCCTACACCCTGAGAAAGAATAAAGCTGAGAGGAATTTAGCACCGTCTCACTTTCATGCACTGGAGAAGGAAATGGCAACCCACTCCAGTGTTCTTGCCTGGAGAATCCCAGGGACAGGGGAGCCTGGTGGGCTGCCGTCTATGGGGTCTCACAGAGTCGGACACGACTGACGTGACATGGCAGCAGAAGGCAATGGCACCCCACTCCAGTACTCTTGCCTGGAAAATCCCATGGATGGAGGAGCCTGGTAGGCTGCAGTCCATGGGGTCGCTGAGAGTCGGACACGACTGAGCAATTTCACTTTCACTTTTCACTTTCATGCACTGGAGAAGGAAATGGCAACCCACTCCAGTGTTCTTGCCTGGAGAATCCCAGGGACGGGGGAGCCTGGTGGGCTGCCAGACGTCTATGGGGTCGCACAGAGTCGGACACGACTGAAGCGACTTAGCAGCAGCAGCAGAGCAGCAGCCAGCCTTATTTCCCGATGTCCCAGGTATTGACATGCACCGTGGTGCCTAGTCTTTTGTCCTTTTATTTTTCAATCAGCAAGATGAGTTACCACAAACAAGCCAGGGAAAGCTTTTGGTGGCAAAGTTTCCAGCTGGGAGCAGCAGAGGGGAAGAAAAGGGCACCCACACACACACCCACTACTGGCCCCTAAGTGCCACTCATCAAGCCTGATGCAATCCTCTCCACCCTGTCACAGCTCTTCAGCCTCTTGGCTTAAAAGGGATGAAACTGATAAGTACTTGAGAAACTCTGAGAAACATCCTGAAGCCGTATGAGAGAGTGGGGAAGAAATCTGTTGGGGGACCACAGTGGCCCCGGAGGGAGGGGAATAGGATAAGGTGCTAAATTCACGTAAACCCTCTGTATCACAGTTTATCTTGCTGGTTAGGATGCGTCATGGTGCTTCTGCTGTTAGATCTTCCTGTTGAACTAAACCAGCAAATCTCAAGGATTTGATTTAGAATGATCCCCAGAATACCTTTCTCTCAGGACTGACATGCTTTCAACGAGCAGCAAATCATAGAATTCTGCTTGAGGATTTGACTTCTGTGAAATCAAGCAACAAGAAACTTCCTCTCTCACTTCATGAGGGTTTCCCTGAAGCCCTCTGGCACCTCTGAGCCCTCAAGATGTAACCTTAGGCAGCATTTCAAAGTAATTACAGGGCGCACTCTTATTCAGAGGGTTAGATACACAAAATATGGTTACTGCAAGCATTCTTGCTCAATTAATCACAGCTTGCCAAATTAATTCCTATAAGCAAAGAAAGAAGTTAATTTTCTAATGACCCACATTGACTTTTCGAGGTCAGTGATGTCTCTAAACAAAGAAAAGAGAAGAAAGTGGTTAAAGTGAACATTGAATTGCAAGAAGACTTTATGAAGAGCCTGAATTTGAAATGGGGTTTTATTTATATTTCAACAATAGCTACCATTCTCTTAATCAGTGGGCATACGTTGAATCCTATCTTCAGAACCACGCCCTGTGTTCATGCTGGTACAGACAGGTCTGGATACACTCAGGATCTGGGGATTAGGCTCATCTATTTAGGGTCTGCATGCTTACTGGGTTTAAGAGGTTCCTAGGAAGTGAATTATTCAACTGTCTCTGTCCTCCTGATTACATAACCCATTTGTGGCAAAAAGTAAAGTGTACAGTTGGATGTCATAAGCTGTTTGTGTTCTTTTAGTGTCTTTTAGTTCTTTTAGTGTGTTCTCCTAGTGTCCCAGCGTCTACCTAAGTCTCACTGCGAACCACAAATCAAGATATCTGATTTAAACAATTGTTTTGGGGAGACTGGCAGGGGTGTGTGTGGCACAGCTGTTAATGAGACATGAATTTGCAAATAACTCTTCGGAAGCTTAAGACTAAAAAGGTATAATTTCTAAAGGATTTAGCATATTTAAAATGGATACATGCAAAACAAGCTTCCTTCTTAAGAAAGAAAATCAATTCAGAGTGTTGCGTCATAGAAACGTGGTATTGCATCTGCACACATCTACACCCCCAGCCACACACTCTGCACCTCCGTTTCCCCATTTTAGCAATTCTGTGACACAGGTCATGCTTCTGAGCAGTTGTCACCACGTTATAAAGTCAAGACTGTTTTACTCACTACTAAGGGTGCCTTGATCACCCATTCCCACAGTCTCCTCCAGTTTTCTGGAGATATGAGTACAGCCCAATTATGGACTGCCTGCATGGGAGGGGCGGGGAAGGGATCTTATTCCAAAGGCTGATTCTTCCCCAGACCCACTGAAACAGAATCTCTTGGGTTGGAATCAGCGGTTAAAAAAGATCTCTAGCTAATTCTTATGCACAATGAAGTTTAGTGACCGCTGACAGCAAGACCACAAGTAAATTGGTCCATAAAGGAGCCGACCCAATGCCTTGATTTCATTCTCATATGTATCCCATTAACTGTATCTCCAGTTCACCACCAGTCTCCAATGGTCCAGTGATAAGAAAAAGAAATGTACAAGAAAGGTTTAAATGTGAGGGAGCAAAATAAGAGAAATAAAACCTAAGTAATTCATGCTAAAATGTGAAACATTTTAACTCTTTTTAATGACACCAAGACACCTAAGACATAATTACTTTTAAAGCCATTGTGATTCAGGTAACCAAGATGACTGAAATTACAAACACATTTTAATACGGATGCCTATTTAGAGCAAATGAACTAGAGACAGCAAAGCAAAGCAAAATAAAACAAAACAGAAAGAGGGGTTTTTCTTCAAAATATTTTTAAAAAATGCTTTATTAAAACATATGGATAGACAGTAAAAGTGTTAGTTGCTTAGTCATGTCTCACTCTTGGCAACTTTATGGATTGTAGCCCACCACACTCCTCTGTTCATGGAATTATCCGGGCAAGAGTACTGGAGTGGGTAGCCATTCCTTTCTCCAGGAGATCTTCCAGATCCACGGACTGAACCCTGGTCTCCTGCTTTCCAAGCAGATTCTTTACTCTCTGAGCCACCAGGAAAGCCCTGGATAGATAGTTCAGTTCAGTTCAGTTGCTCAGTCGTGTCCGACTCTTTGCAACCCCATGAACCACAGCACGCCAGGCTTCTCTGTCCATCACCAACTCCCAGAGCTTACTCAAACTCAAGTCCATCGAGTCGGTGATGCCATCCAGCCATCTCATCCTCTGTCGTCCCCTTCTACTTCTACCTTCAATCTTTCCCAGCATCAGGGTCTTTTCAAATGAGTCAGTTCTTTGCATCAGGTGGCCAAAGGACTAGAGTTTCAGCTTCAACATCAATCCTTCCAATGAATATTTAGGACTGATCTCCTTTAGGATGGACTGGTTGTATCTCCTTGCAGTCCAAGGGACTCTCAAGAGTCTTCTCCAACACCACAGTTCAAAAGCATCAATTCTTCAGTGTTCAGCCTTCTTTATGGTCCATTGCTCACATCCATACATGACTACTGAAAAAAACATAGCTTTGACTAGACAGACTTTTGTTGGCAAAGTAATGTCTCTGCTTTTTAATATGCTATCTAGGTTAGTCATAGCTTTTCTTCCAAGAAGAAAGCATCTTTTAATTTCACAACTGCAGTCACCATCCGCAGTGACTTTGGAGCCAAAAAAAATAAAGTCTCTCACTATTTCCATTGTTTCCCCGTTGATTTGTCATGAAGTGATGGGACTGGATGCCATGATCTTAGTTTTCTGAATGTTGAGCTTTAAGCCAACTTTTTCACTCTCCTGTTTCACTTTCATCAGGAGGCTCTTTAGTTCTTCACTTTCTGCCATAAGGGTGGTGTCATCTGCATATCTGAGGTTATTGATATTCTCCTGGCAATCTTGATTCCAGCTTGTGCTTCATCCAGCCCGGCATTTCTCATGATGTACTCTGCATAGAAGTTAAATAAACAGGGTGACAATACACAGCCTTGATGTAGTCCTTTCCCGATTTGGAACCAGTCTGTTGTTCCATGTCCACTTCTAACTGTTTCTTCCTGACCTGCATACAGATTTCTCAGGAGGCAGGTCAGGTGGTCTGGTATTCCCATCTTTTTAAGAATTTTCCACAGTTTGTGGTGATCCACACAGTCAAAGGCTTTGGCATACTCAATAAAGCAGAAATAGATGTTTTTCTGGAACTCTCTTGCTTTTTCGATGATCCAGCAGATGTTGGCAATGTGATCTCTGGTTCCTCTGTCTTTTCTAAATCCAGCTTGAATATCTGGAAATTCACAGTTCACGTACTGTTGAAACCTGGCTTGGAGAATTTTGAGCATTACTTTGCTAGTGTGTGAGATGAGTGCAATTGTGCGGTAGTTTGAACATTTTTTGGCATTGCCTTTCTTTGGGATTGGAATGAAAACTGACCTTTTCCAGTCCTGTGGCCACTGCAGAGTTTTCCAAATTTGCTGGCATATTGAGTGCAACACTTTCACAGCATCATCTTTTAGAATTTGAAATAGCTCAACTGGAATTCCATCACCTCCACTAGCTTTGTTTGTAGTGATGCTCCCTAAGGCCCACTTGACTTCGCATTCCAGGATGTCTGGCTCTAGGTGAGTGATCATACCATTGTGGTTATCTGGGTCATGAAGATCTTTTTCGTACAGTTCTTCTGTGTATTCTTGGATAGACAGAATACCAATAAATATACGTATACTGGGGACAGAGTTCAAAAGTTTTCTTGATAAGAATACATAATCAAAGGTTTTGGGAGACTACTGCTTTATTTCATTCCTTCACAATCTTGGTAGTTCAGATCAATCTAATAAATTTTTGAATTACAAAATGATACAAATACATGGTCCTCTGTGACCCCTCTTAGAAGATATCTGTATTTTAACAGGGGACAATGCTTACTCCAGAGGAAGCCACTCAAGGTGAGTTTCAGGCTTGCTGGCTGGCAGGTAGATGAGACTTTGGGTAGAGAAGACTTTCCCATGAAAAGCATATCCAAGAAGAAACTTCTAAGGGTTCTTAACCCTTCCCTTGGCTGGGAGGAGGAAATCAAGACAAGCATGGTTTTTCAGTGAATTCATCAATTACCTTCTATTTTCCCACCTGAGTGGGCTTCAAAATATGCTCAAGTTGGTTACTGATGGTGTCCTCAGGTAGTCTGAGGATAAGTGTCTTATTGGTGTTTCCTATATTCATATTTGTATTGCAGTTTTACATAGGCTATTTCAGTTTGAAGAATCAACTCCATGAGCACATTAATCCTTTCATTTGAAAGAATATTTTTTGTGTGTTTTGCTTGGGAAGGAAAACTCAGTTCCTTATCTTGCCTCTGTGTTTCTCTCCCTTTCACTCTACACTATAGCCAGCACATGTCTAATTCACGCTTCCCAAAATGCCAAACATTATATCTGCTTTAGAGTGATTGAGTATCCTAGTTTGCCTGGGATTGTCTTGTTTTAATGTTGAGTGTCCTGCATTCCCAGTCTTGCTCACCCAGAGCTGCACTACCCAATATGATCCTCACTTTGTTGCTGTTTAGGTGCTCAGTCGAGTCCGACTATCTGTGACCCTATGGACTGTATTCAGCCAGGCTCCTCTGTCCATGGGATTTCCCAGGCAAGAATACTGGGGTGGGTTGCCATTTCCTTCTCCAGGGGAGATTTCTGACCCAGGGATCAAACCCACACCTCCTTCATTGTGGGCGGATTCTTTACCACTAAGCCTCCTGGACTTCCCCACTAGCCACATAAAGCAAGTTAAGTCTCAGTAAGTTAAAACAGATAAAACAGCTCCTCACTTGCACTAGCTATAGTTGAAGTGTTTAATAACTACATGTGGCTTGTAGTTACCTTATTGGCCAAGGTAGACATAAAAATCTCCAGCGTTGCAACAAGTTCTGTTGGGTAGTGCTGAGCTAGAGGGTTTTTCCAGCAATTACCTAGAACTAACATCTTTGAAAGCCGTACCCTGGTCAGGCATCACCAGTTGGTTGAGCAAACTCATGTGATGGGGCCTGCCGTCTCAGTGAACACACAGAGTGTGCTAGCTCAGCAAAGCCTCAGTGAAAACTTTTGTTTTTCAGAGTTCACATTTCCTGATGCATCAGGCTTCTGGAACCATGCCCCTAATCTTCCCGGCTCCTGGGGATTCATAAACAGTTGTTGGCATTTAGTGAAAATGGGGACATGGCATATGAAGCGAACATGACAGCAAGAAAAGACAATCTGCCTCCTCTTAAATTGTGTCCGTGAGGGATGAGGGAGCACACCAATTGTGTTCCCGTTTGTGGGTTTTCCCCTGATGCACAACACAGCAAAGAGGGGAGCTGGACCTGACTGAGTTAGAGCCAAAGGAGGACATGCAAGAGGAAAACTGTCTTAGGAATGGGGGCTTTTAAGTCAGTTGCATCCCGACCCCAAGCCATCAGCTGGCTAGAGCAAGGATGCTTCTCTTACAAAGTGGCCAAGAGTCACGGAGGACACAGCACTTTGACAACACCCCTGCTGCTCCAGGTCTAAGGAGAATTAGAAACAGAAGCAGGAACAAACCGCCCATTGGTCAGAAGAGTCTTTGCTGCGAGATCTAATTGTGAGCACAGGGATTTATTTGTTTCAATAATAGGTTAAGCACCTACTATGGGCCCTACTCTTGAGTCGTTCACTGTCTAGGAGGGGGGATTAATATGTTCGCTGGCTTTTAAAATATAAAGTAACCAATGGTTGTTTGTGAAGACAGTGATGATGATAATCATGACGGTGATGACTAACATTTATTGAGAGCTTTCCACGTGGCAGGCTCTACTCTGAGTGTTCTACGTGAAGGAATAAAAGAACACTTAGGAATATAGATGCCGGAAGAACCCCCAGGTGACGATGTAACACACTTTCAAAACTTCCAGGAAATTTAGCAAATAAACAAAGCAAAAGTCTCACAAGTTGCTTGAAAAAATAGCCTAGTAAATCGATTTAGACAATGAATGTTATTTTTCAAATAACCTTCTTTATTTTGGAATGACTTTAGATTCACAGAGTAGTTTCAAAGAAAGCACACAGAGTCCCCATATGATAATTGGTTTCTGAGTCAGAGAGAAATGCCTTCAAGTCCCAGTTCTGCTATTTACTGTTATGCCCTTGGATAAGTTATTTAACCACTCAGATCCTCAGATGCGGCTTCCTCAATTGTAAAATGGCACAATAGAAGCTACTTTGGAGGGCCGTGGGAAGGAAAACAATGAGAGAATTTGTGTAAAGTGCTTTGTACATGCTTGGGCCACTGATGTGCTTACTAAACAGTGCATTATTATTTATGTGGGTCAGATCTTTGTTTTAATGAATTAATGAAAATAATATGTCATAATAATTTTAAATGGCCAATACTTAATAGCTATGGTTTTAGCTGGGAAAGATTGAGAGCAGAAGGAGAAGGGGGCAACAGAGGATGAGATAGGTGCATAGCATCACCAACTCAGTGGACGTGAGTTTAAGCAAACTCCGGGAGATAGTGAAGGACAGGGAAGCCTGGTGTGCTGCAGGCCCTGGAGTTGCAAAGGGTCGGGCACGACTGAGCGACTGCACAACAATAACCGCGTAGTTTCCGCACTTCAGAGGACATGTTCTATTTCCTCATCTTGGTCCTTTTCTCAGGCAGTTGAAGAGGTGCTCAGTCTACCCTTCAACAGACTCAGTCTTCACCAGGCCAAAGGGATGCAGCCTCACTTTGTCTCACATTGTGAACATGTCTCTGCCCACCCACCGAGATGGAGGGGCGGTGGAGTGTACGTACCCACTGTCTTAGATAGCTCAGGCAGAGACAACCAAAACACCACAGACTGGGTGACTTAAGCACAGAAATTTATGCCACATGGTTCTGGAGGCAAAAAGTCCAAGACCAAGGTGCCCGCAGACCCAGTGTCTGGTGTGAGACCACTCTGTGGCTTGTAGATCATCGTCTTCTCATTGTATCTTCACAAGGCAGAGAGCAGAGACAGGAAGCAAACTGTCCAGTGTATTCTCATAAGAGCACTAATCCCGTCTTGAGGGCTCCAGCCTCATGATCTAATTACCCCTCAAAGCGTCTCCAAACACCGGCCAGTTGGGAACTAGAGTTTCAACACGTGAGTTCTGAGAGGACACACTCTGACCATGGAATCCATGCAGGATGCGAGGCTGAAATACCCTCCTCTGGTCTGCCCAGTGGGGGGTCCCTGAGAGGGCTCACACTGCACCCCCTCGGGAGCCCTAGACATGGGCCCAGGGGCTCCTTCTTCTGTGCACTTGGGGAAAGTTCCATAGCTCAGGGTCCCGCTGTCCCCCTGCTGGGCTGGGGCTGGAAGCAGCAGGGCAGAGAGACAGGAGGACGTTTGGCAACTTCTTCCCTTTTCTTCCCCGTCTACGATCTCTGTGGTCCTGAGAGCTGTTTCTCTGTTTCTCAAACTCAGAGAACTCCCAGGATCCTTGGGCCCCTGTGTGTCCATCAGAGCCACACACGTGTGTTCCCATCTGAGTGGAGGAAGAGTCACTCCTGCTCTCTGATTCCTTCAGATGAAAATACTAACTAGATAATATTTGGGCTGTGAATTCAAAATCAGTTTTCAGAGACTTCAGAATTTGGTCAACAGTTGAACACACTTGAATTTTTCCATATGTCACTCTGTTAGCAGAAGACTTCTGATTATTACTTACAATCCCCCTTGATTAAAGCAAAGACTCCAGGTCAACACTTAGCATTTACTTTTCTTCTTATCTACCCTTGCCCACATGAACTTGCCCCCATTACACACACACACACACACACACACACACACACAAAGAAAGAGGTGTGATAATCCACAAACCTTGGACTTCAAGTCTATTTCAGTTGCTCTTTTCAATTCCTAAGAAGCTACTCAGGGTGCACTGGGAAATTCTGAGTTACAGACTTAATGGAAAGCCCCAGGTCAAGAGTAACAGCTCTTCTTCAGTTTAAAAGTTAATGTTGACCTTAAGAGAATTCTAAAATATGCTTGGAAATTGTTCCCATCAAATGTTTTCTGCAAAGAGTTCAGCCTTCTTGCAACGAAGAACCTATTTGACAGATTTAGCACCTCAGCATGCCCTTCACCAAAGATACACTGTGAAAGTTGGCCCTGCCACTTTCCGTTCCTGTACTTTCTAGCAGTGAGGTACCTGTCGGTTAGACGGGCATTCTGACCAGGTGCCAGCTGTGAGGACAGACGGGCTGGGGGTAATTCCCATCATGAAACCTAACACTGACTGAGTACTTACTTAGCACTTCACATGTACTGTCTCATTCAACCTCTGATGAGTTGGGCACTCTTATTATCCCATTTTACAGTTGAAAAAACTGAGATTCAGAGATTCATTCACTTGCTTGCTGTCACACAGGTGAGGAGAAGTGAAACTAGGATTTGAAGAAGGACACACTGACTTCGGAGCCCACACTCTTGGCCATTAAGTGACCAGGCTTTGCCTCACTTCACTCCGGAGTCCACGCTTCTTTGGAAGTCAACATTTAGCTGCAGACCAGCAGGCTCACCAAACAGAAAGCAATCTGAGGCCCACCCAAATCATCCAGCATTTTGCAAACCCTTCCTCAGTCACCCCCTCTCTCTCAGTAGCGCTGTAGTGATGTCCCTGATGGGAGAAGAGCAGCAGTGCTGGGACTGCGCGCTGGGTTTTCCTGTGTGGCACTTGGCTTCTAGGCCCAGTGTATTCTCTCTTAGCTCCTGAGACGGTCCTCACTTTGAAAGCTACAACTAGACTCATAGGACCAGGGATGCTCTCTTTAACACCATCAAAGACCCAAAAACTTTGTAAAAGCTGTTCTGTGTTATTACAACAGTTGCGAGTCAATAGGCCTGCCGTGAAACAATCACTGTTCCCGAGAACAGAAAAAAAGTCACCTCCTCAGCACTTCAAGTAGCTCATTGGCGAAGAGGGCTCGTGGTTTGAGGTCAGCCTTGAAGACAAGTGGCTAGGCTTCATCTACTCCCTATGTAGACCTTTTCCATATCATTTTAACATTACTCCCTCTGAATCTTGGAAGGTGGATAGGGAAGGGGAAAAGGCAGAATATCATGGGAAAAGTTTTGATATCTTTGAAGACAAGTATACAAAGGGTTGATACTGGAGTAGAGGGTCAGGAAGAGACCTTACCTCTGACCAGCTGAGAAGCAGCTGTGCTTCTGTCAACAGGAGCTCACAAGCCATAAAACATTCTCATCCTGAGCAGGCCAGATTTCAAAGAAATCTACTGTTCTTGAAGGTAAGAGAGAGATGTTGAGTTTATTCTGCATTGGCATGTGATTTATTTTTGGCACCAATAAAAACTGGAATCCCTTTGAGTAGCCCCAAAATGCCATGATTCTGGAGGAGAATGATGGAAAATGTACCTCCACCAACCAGACAATGTGAAACATTCTAGATGAATAATTGATACATAATGATTCAGACAGGGTTGGCAGACAGAAAATGCCAAAGGGGCCTACAGATTTGACCTTAAACTTCAGCCATTTTGTAAACAAGTATTCCGGGAGGTTTCACTTCATTTTCATACAGGTCAAGTGTGGCATTTCTATTCAGGGGTCAGTCGAGTAAATTATTAACCAAAACAACTCCTTTTGACCAAATGAGTCAACTCTGCAATGAACAATTTGGCAGTTTGTGTGTGTTTTTGGATCTTTTTGTTTACTTTTTTGTTAAGGGGATTTAAAAACAAAACAAAACAAAAAACACAGCAACCCTTTCCTTGCTTTTATGAAACACTGCCCTATGTTTCCAGGCAGAAAAGCAAAAAAACTTTCAAAAGGTCGCCTGATGTCATTTCAGCAATGCAGAAATGAGAAGAAAACCAACTAACATGAAAAAAAAAAAAGATGTATTGGATAACGATCTTTGGCAGATGTCTTAAAGCAGAATGTATAAATATGCCTGCCATAGACGTAATACTAAGAGGATTTCACCTTGAAACTCGATAGCTGTAGTTCCTTAATAAAGACCACTTGTTTGTCAAGGGCTAGATTAATCTCTGAGCTGGGTTCTACAGGAAATCAAATTCTGGTCCATTATAGGAGTCATTATCAATATCCTCCCTGAGCATAAATTTGAGATGGAACAAGAGGCAAATAAAGCCTTTCCTCATCCCAAGCCAGTGCATGTAAACACAAACTGAGGTCCTGAGGTGCTTCTCCAAAGCGTCAGGGGAGAGCATGCTCCCATCTCCCCACAGGATCATGGCCTGGTCCATATGGAGGACATTGAAATCTTTTGGTTTCTATAGAGTAATGGTCTTCACTTTAGGGGTGATTTTCTCCCCATGGACTTTTGGTAACGTCCAGAGATACTTTTGGTTGTAATATTGGGACCCCGGTGGCACCAAATACACAAAGTAAATCAAGGTAGCCTCACAAAGGCTCAGGAAATTAGGTTGTCATTGGAACCATGGTCTACGAAAGTCAGGCCAGGACCTGTGTGCTAACCTTAACAGGGTGACTGATCGCTCAAATAAAAGATTTAAATAGGATTCAGAGAGTCTTAAGATAATAATCAAAATTTCTAGGATACAACTGAAAACCCTGGCCATACCAAGAACCAGAAAAAGCGCAGCTTGAATTCAAAGAAACAATCAACTTCTACCAACACAGAGATGAATAGGATATTGGATTTATCTGACAAAGAGTGTAAAGCAGCTTTACATTAATTTAATATGAAGCATTAAAAAATGCTTTAATGGGCAATTGAAAATTCTCTTGAAACAGATAAAAAATAGAAAATATCCACAAAGAAGTAGAAGCTATAAAAAAGAACCCAATTAAAATTATAGAATTGAAAGATACAGTAATAGAAGAAAAACAAAAAACCTCACTGAATGGGCTCAGTACCAGAGTAGAGATAACAGAGGATACAACCAATTAACCTTTTTCTTTTTTTTTTAAAGGAAGTTCCATTTATTTATTGAAGGATAATTTTTTTACAGAATTGTGCTAGTTTCTGCCAAACATCATTTCTGGACCAATTTACTCAAGTCAAAAACCAGAGAGAAAATAGACCGGAAAAAACAAAATCTAATTAGAAGAGCCTTTGGGAACTGTGGGACAACAACTAAAGATCCAAAATTCATACCATTGGAGATCCAGAAGGAAAATAGAAAAAGAGTTAGATTGAAAGAGCATTTTTTTTAATGGCTGAAAATTTCTCAAATTTGGTAAAAGATATAAATCTACAGACTTAAGAACCTACACAATCTCCAAATATGGGAAGTCCAAAGAAATTCAAGCCACAACACATTGTAAATACACTTCAGAAAACTAAAGATAGTTTTCAAAACAACCAGAGACAAATGAAGCATTAACCATAGCGGAACATAGCTTCAAATAAAAGCATGTTTCTTACCTAAAACAGTAGAGGCCAGAAGGAAGTTGCACAGTATTTTCAAGTGCTGAAAGAAAAGAACTGTTAACAGTGAATTCTGTATCTTAGAAAACTATTCTTTAGGAATGAAAGGGAAATAAAAACATTCTCAGATGAAGGAAAACTTAAAAGAATTTTGTTACTAGCAGACTTGCCCTTAAACCATGGCTACAGGAATTACAGTCAGCCCTCCCTATCTATAAAGACCCTGGTGGCTCAGTTGGCAAAGAACCTGCCTGCATGCCGGAGACCTGGATTCGATCCCTGGGTCGGGAAGATCCCCTAGAGAAGGAAATAGCAACCCATTTCAGTATTCTTGCCTAGAAAATTCCATGGACAGAGAAGCCTGGCGGGCTACAGTCCATGGGGTTGCAAAGAGTCAGACATGACTGAACATGTCCGTATCTGTGAGTTCCACATCTACAGATTCGACCAACTGTGGGTCAAAGATATTCCCCACCTCCCAAAATTCCAGAAAGTTCCAAAAAGCAAAAGTTGAATTTGCCAGACAGAAATTATTAACATAAAATTTTTATTGTTTTTGTAACTATTCATAGACACACCTCATTTTATTGCACTCTGCTTCATTGTACTTCACAGATAATTGCCTTTTTTTTTTTTTTAAATTGAAGGTCTGTGGCAACCCTGCATCAAGTAAGTCTATCAGCACCAACTTTCCAACAGATCTGTCACTGCGTGTCTCTATGTCGCATTTTGATAACTCTCACAATATTTCAAACCTTTTCATTATTATTATATCTGTTTGGTGTTCTGTGATCAGTGAGTTTTGATGTTTCTACAATGACTCAGATGATGGTTAGCATTTTTTACTAATAAAGTATTTTTTAAATTAAGTTATGTACATTCTTTCAGAAATAATGCTACTGCACACTAAATAAACTATCAGATCAGATCAGATCAGATCAGTCACTCAGTCGTGTCCGACTCTTTGCGACCCCATGAATCGCAGCATGCCAGGCCTCCCTGTCCATCACCAACCCCCGGAGTTCACTGAGACTCATGTCCGTCGAGTCAGTGATGCCATCCAGCCATCTCAGCTTCTGTCGTCCCCTTCTCTTCCTGCCCCCAATCCCTCCCAGCATCAGGGTCTTTTCCAATGAATCAACTCTTCGCATGAGGTGGCCAAAGTACTGGAGTTTCAGCTTTAGCATCATTACTTCCAAAGAAATCCCAGGGCTGATCTCCAACTATAGAAGGCTGTAAATACAATTTTTATATGCTCTGGGAAACCAAAAAATTGTGAGTGACTCACTTTATGATGTTATTTGCTTTATTGTGGTGGCCTGGACCTGAACCTGTAATATCCCCAAGATCTGCCTGTACATAGCATTTATTCTACAGTAGGGACTATAAGTAATTTAGAGATTTAACACGTACAGGAGGATGTACCTAGGTTATAGGCAAATGCTACACCATTTTATATAAGGGACTTGAGCATGTTTGGATTTTGGATCTGCAGGAGGTCTTAAAATTAATCACCCAAGGATCTTGAGGGATGTCTATAATTCTAACTGGAAGACGATGACAAAAGAATGAAGCTTGAAGCATCAGAAAGGATGAAAGAACAATGTCGAGAGCAGATATGTGGCCTAGACAATAGACTAACTCTTCTCATGAGTTTTAAAAATTACTTGATGAGGAGAACAAAAACTGTAACACAATCTGATTTCTAAGAGTATGATATTAAAAGTGGGGAAAGTGAAGGGACTAAAATGGAAGTAAGAAATCCAAGAGGCAAACTGTAATGCCAGCAGGCTGTAATAAGTCACATGTGTATATTGTCATACCCAGAGCAATCATTAAGAAAACGACACAAACAGATACACTCAAAAATACTATAATTAAACCAAGACAGACTCTTAAGAAGTGTTTAATGAACACACAGCAGGCATGAAAGGAGGAACAGTGGTAAAAAAGAAACAAAAAACAGAGGAAACAAGTAACTAAGTGGAAAACTTAAGTCCTAATAAACCAAAACCTACCTTAACTGTAATTGCCTAAATATATCTATTGAAAGGCAGAGACTGGCACAGTGCCTCACAACTCGTCTATGATACTTACATGAAACTTGCTTTAATGTCAACAAAATAGATAGGCTGGCAGTAAAAAGATTAAAAATATGTACCATGTAAGCATTAATTCAAAAAGAAAGAATAATACTAATATCAGATAAAGTAGGCTTTATCTGAGCAAAGAAACTTGTTAGAGACAAAGTGATACATTACCAATGTTAAAAGGATTAATCACCAGGAAGGCAAGTGATTCTGAAGTTGTATATACCAAATAATAGAGTCTTATACACATAAAGGAAAAACTGAGAGGCTGGAAAGTAGAGATAGCCTAATTTATAATTATTGTTAGGGCCTTCAATACTGCTCTTCAACAAATGACATAATTATTAGATAAAAAATCAGCAAATCAGAGTGCAGTTTCTATATACAAATATACATGACTCAAACATGGTACTGTACAGGCTGCTAAAACAAGGTAGCCAGAGCTTAACCGCTAACCTTCTTGTGGTGAATTTCCCAGGAAAATAGGCATTCACATGAGTTTTAAAAGGTTGAAACTGGAATTACTGATTGGTCAATATTGAATACATTTCTTAACTTTGCTGATTAGTTCAACATGTAGAAGTCTATCTGAAATATCTGAGTTCTTTCATGAGAAAACGCACACATTTCTGATTAACACAGTTTTGCAAAACATGAAATCTGACATGGCATTAAAAAAGTCGTTTGTAGGTACACAGCTTCTCTTTAATAACTTCATCAGACCTCATATAATCAAGTGATACACTAATTCAAGCAAGAGAAATACACTTGAAAATTTTAGAACTTGGGTACAAAACAAAGTAATTCAAGAAATAGTGAAAACTCACTGGCCTGATTGTTAAGACACTTGTGTTCTGGTCATTGGTCCCCCCATTAATAGCTGTGTGATTTGGGGCAAGTCTCTTAACCTCTCTGAGCTTTAATTTCTCATCTGACCTCAAACCGTTCTTTCCTGCTCTAAACCTTCAAGACAATGTGAGTCAATTTCATGCTTGTAAACAGGAAGAGTTCTTTGGCCTTGCAACTGAAAACGCACCATTAAAATTATCAAGAGAACTCAGCTCCTTTGAGTGGGTCCAAGAAGGTTAATACAGACACTGCATTCTACTGTGAAAGCAGAGCTGGATTAGAGAGTAAGGTAGATCTGGATCGGGTTTCCCAATGCAACAGCCAACATGAAGGCTAGGAAAGTTCTCATAGATTGGAAAAGGGAAAAAAAAAGGTTCTGATGCCTTTCAGAGTTGGCTTGGTTTGGTGACTGGAAACCCACACGTGGTTTCACCAAACGGACTTCAGATGGGAACCTTTAATAAATGTTCTAGCTTTTAAAAAGCAGGGCAGTAACAATGACATCTAAGAGAAACAAGTGCTGTTAGATGGGACATAAATAACCCAAAGGGTGAAACACTGCATTCTAACTCAGTCCTCAGCCGCTTGTACAGCAAATGGATGAGGGGCCCTAGGGATGCAAAGTCCACTGGAAGGAAGATGCTAATCTCCCTGAACTTGGCTTCAACTGGGCATGACACACATTTAATTATTTCCAGAAACATCTACTTTTTACTGGGGGAAAGAGCCATTAGACGACTGTGGGGGTGATATTGGTTCAGAGGCAGCAGGGCTTCTAGATAAATACAAACAGCTCTGGGTGATGAGAGCAGTAATGATCAGGAAATCCAAGGGTAAGAGAAACTTCCCCTGCCCCAGGCAGATATTAAGAAAACCACAATACCGGAACTGATCCATGCAAACAAAGTTTATTAGCATCTAGAATTTACCTGCTATCTTAAACAGTGCTGGCTTCCCAGGAGGCTCAGTGGTAAAGAATCCACCTACCAATGCAGGAGATGCAAGTTTGATCCCGAGTTGGGAAGATCCCCCGGAGAAGGAAATGGCAACTCCAGTATTCTTGCCTGGGAAATCCCCTGGACAGAAGAGCCTGGTGGGCTACAGTCCACAAGGTCACAAAAGAGTCAGACACGACTTAGTGACTAAACATCAACAACAAATAAAAAGTGCTGAGGACCCAGAGGTGTATCAGATACCCCGGGAGGCGCTCATAATCTGATTGGCTCCCCAGAATTGCAGCAGAAAGAGGTAGCCCCCACTCAGCTGGGAATTTAATAATGGGACTGTTCACTAAAGGGTGGATGAAGTGAAGAGAGTGTGCAAGGGCTGTGGAGGTATAGATCAACTTTGAAAGGAATGAGCCAAATTGAAGTGGCTCTTTATAGGTTAACAGGGTAAGTGGAATACAGATAAGTTCCACCAACTTGTCTTGAAGCTTAAAGGGACTAAGATTTACCAGTTAGTTTGCTTAGCATCATCAGCTGGAGGGGTCCCTCCCTTGCGCCAGAATGAAACCATAATCCTTCAACCTTTTCGCCATAACCTCAAGAATTTTGAGCTCCACGGCCCTTAATTCCCTCTCACCATTGTGCTACCTGCGGCCATCACTGTGAAGGGTCTTCCACTAACCCTTCCACTGTGGTTGGTGCTATGGCATGCCTGGAAGTGGGTGTGCATCTGCGAGGGCATGGGGCTTCCCTCCAGTCTCTTTAGAGGCAAGCCCCCTTCAACTACTCCTTTAGCCCAGTAGACATCCTGGCTTTAGGAAGCGAGACAATCACCACCTCTTACTTGAGGGAACTAACACCCCAATGGAAGCCAACGTCTGACCAGCTTAAGGTCACGCAGTAGATGCAAGCCCACATTTGAGCCCCTGCCCTTTTGCACTTCATCATTCTGTGGCTGGCCTAGGAATGGGTTATCGTTTCTGTCAGACAAAACTGTTCCCTGTGTTGGTGGCCATAACAACTTTGTTCAGGGAGATGACATTAATTCTTACTTTCTCCTGCACAACCTCCAGAGTCTCCCCTGCTTTAGTCAATGCATTCATCCTTAACTCTGTCTTCTGTATATTTAGAATGACAGAATAAATTTGCAGGCTAATTTAGGCTCCATTAGTACGCTCTGCCTGCCTCTATTACAGTACTTATCACATCGTGCTATAATTTTTTGTTTACATATCTGTCTCTGCCATTTGACTGTGAGTTCCTACAGGGATTAGCCTATGTCTTGCTCATTGTAGTACTGTACCTCCTCCCCAGAAGCCAGCAGCTGAACATTTTGAGTATAGTAGGTATTTAATGAATGAAACAGCTTTATAGTAAGGTTCAATAGACAAGGGGCTTCCCTTGTGGCTCAGCTGGTAAAGAATCCACCTGCAATGCGGGAGACCTGGGTTCGATCCCTGGATTGGGACGATCCCCTGGAGAAGGGAAAGGCTACCCACTCCAGTATTCTGGCCTGGAGAATTCATTAGACAAACACACCCACTATGCACATATTCATTTATTCAACAGATATTTATAAAGTTCTTATTGTGTGCTTAACACTATGCTAAGCTCTAGGAATCAAAACACACCACCTGTCTGTGTTTGAGAGATAATGGGACACACAAAAAGATAAATTCCTAATTGTTATAGACTGTGTTTCTCCAAAATTCATGAGTTGAAATCTTACCCCCAAAGTGATGGTATGGGGAGATGTCACCTTATGAAGGTGATTACGTCATGAGGCTGGAGCACTGGTGAGGGGGCTGGAGTCACTACAAACGGTGCCCCAGAGAGCTGCTGGCCGCTTCCCACACGTGCAGCAATGTGACTGTCTGGAAAGCAAGCTCTCACCAGACAGGATCTACCGGCATCTTAGCCTTGGACTTCCCAGCCTCCAAAACTGAGATAAATAAGTTTCTGTTGTTGAAAAGCCACTCCATCTGTGGTATTTTTGTTACAGCACTAAGACACTAATCATCATGCAATTTGCAGAGATGCACAGGGTATTAAGGGAGACTAGAAGTGGCTATTCAACATGGCCTGGTTGAGGAGAGGTTCAGGTAAGGGTTCTAAGAGAAGGAAACTGCTGAGCTGTATTAGTAAATGGTTATGGGATACCAAGTCAAAGACGTGTTAGGAGGAGGCCTCCAGGGAGAAGAAACAGGAAGGGTAAGGAACAGGACGTGACATAGCCGGTGTAATTGGAAACTGCCAATTTGGATTGTAGGAGGAGCATTAAGTATGAGACAAGAGTGTGGCAGGAAACAGCATCAAAGCTAGGTGAGAGGGGCCACTTCATCAAGTTATGGGACTTGGATATTATTCTATTAATGATACCGACACAGTAAAGGGACCTGAGTTGAGGAGAGACAGAGATGTTATAAGGTTGGCATTTTAGGTTGAATCACTCCCTGACCGTGTGAAGAACACAGTTGGGGGATGAGGTGAGAATTAGGAAAACCAGGTAGAACAGAGTTACTGTAGTACTAGAAAGAGATGAAGACTTGCACTAGGGCAGCTGCAGAAGAAATGGTGAGAGGAGGACTGGCTCGGGCTGGATTGGGAGATGAACTTGGCACCGTGAGAGAGAGGAAACAAGGAGGACTCCCAGGAAGAGAATGGGTCCATACTCACAGAGAAGGGAGGGAACAGTCAGGTGTGGGGCAAGGTAGTGAGTTCATCTTATACATCTTGAGTTTGGGGCGCATCTAACTAATTGAGGGAATGTCCAACATGTAGCTGAAGATATGCTTGAAGCTTGATGGGGATGGGGAGAGGGTTGGGACCAGAAGTATGAAATTTTGACCACAAGCTAGAAAGCAGTGGTAGAGACCAAGATGATGGCAAAACCACTGCGGTAATACATAGTGTGAGATGGACAAAGGGCTGGACCAGCTCCCTGGGAAACGCCAGGGAGACTGAGGCCTTTGTCTCCTCTCCTTTCCCAATATTTCTTCAAATCCTTACCCATCTGCAGACCTGTGCTTGAGATTTTGTATAAAGAGATAAAAGTCCCTCAATCCATGATGATGCTTACTAGGAATCCATCCTGGGGGATATAGCACAGGGAGTCACATGAGCACCAAGTTTTAAGATGTATCTGATCCTTTCCTCAGAGAATTTTCTGATGGAAGAAGTAGAGGAAGTGGAGAAATATTGCAAAGGGAGTCTGAGGGTGGACAGAGCACATATGGTTCCTTTGTGGTTAGGCATGATGGCTCAGATGGTAAAGAATCCACCTGCCATGTGGGAGACCTGGGTTCGATACCTGGATTGGGAAGATTCTCCAAAGAAGGGAACGGCTACTCATTCCAGTATTCTGGCCTGGAGAATCCCCACGGACAGAGGAGCCTGGTGGGCTACCGTTCATGGGGTCGCAGACTTGGACACAACTGAGCGATTTTCACTTCACTCTGGTTAGGGTTCAGACTGCAACTCAACCTGCCTCTTAGTTTCTGTTGAATGCATTCAGCTCGGGCTTCAATTTTCTCATCTGAAAATGAGGATTACACTAGAACGTGCTTCATAGCGGTGTTTAGAGTGCTGCACAAAGCACTTGGAACAATACCTCCCGCACGATAAGTACTATATTAGGCAATATTGTTATATTCGGTGTTAACTTGGGCTGTGGACCTGTGTATGGGATTTTATATTTCTCATTTCCCATACTGCCCTTTCCTTTGAGAATGGTTCCGATGCAGACCTTATACTGTTGGCTCAGGCTTGCTCTTCCCTCGTGTTTAGCACCTGATGTCTAGGATCCAGTGATTCCTAGGAGGTAGTTTGCTTGTGTTTTGCACTCCAGGTACAGCCTGCTGTTCTTTCCCCTAGTTCCTGCGAGCTCTGATTAAATCACCAAGCACCGCCCACTCCAGACTTACTAACTGCACCAGGAGCACTTCCCTCAGGGACCTGCTCAGAACCCTCCAAGCCAGTTGCCCGGGGGAAACAAGCTGGTGATGTCACAAGGTAGACACTTCCAGACCTCTCTGAGGCCCCCTCTGTAGGGCCTGTGGCAGGGCCCAGTTCTGAAAACTTTGCCCAGCCTGAGCATATTCTTGTCCACTCCAAGGCAATGCAGAGACCCTCATTCCCTTCCAGCGGTGTCCAATTCAGGTATGTTGGGGTCATGGCCACACGTCTCTTCCTGGTTCTCTGGCTACAGACCTCTTGCCGTACTTCTTCCCTCCCAGGGAATAGAAATGCCTATGCAAATGGAGTGTGTGGGACAGCTCTCAGTAACTCTTGGTTCTCTAGCATACAGATAAAAATCCGGGGGGTGGGGGTGGGGGGAGGCAGCTAAAACCCTGGGGCTGATCAATAGAGGATCAAAGGTTATTTCAGATTTCAGAGGGCCTCAGAGACCTTCGGAGCAAGATTACAACACCCTTCCCATTTCTAGTTACTCCCGTCTGTGTGCTAAACGTACCCACAATCTCTTCCACCAATCTCTTCCACCAGGTTTGTCAACCTCATTCTCATTCTCTCAGGATATATTATGGCAACTTCCTCACGCTTCCCTTTCCCCAAAGGACAGGGTAGAAAAGAGAATATTTGGCTGTGAGGATATTTCACTAGACTTGACTTACCGATGAGGTCATTTAATCATGCCCCACCCTAGCCAAATAGTGCAAAGGGCACTTCTTGCGTTGCTCCCTGCCCTCTTCAAAGCCTAAATACTGAAATGCACGAGCAAAGCTGCACATTCCCTGCTATTTTCTAAATGAAGGCATCTGAGACTCAGCCATAATCCTGTCCCCCACGTTTATCAGGAACAGGAGCCTATGAGGGAAGCAAAACCCAGCTGCGTTGGAGTTGTCAGTCCCAGAGGGGTGTGTTTTACGGTGCTCGTCTCTGGCCTGCCCTAGGGCTTCTGCTGTTACAAGGACTCTGGAAGGAAGCTGCTCACTGCTCTCTGCTTAGACCTAGCCATGACCAGGACATCTACGTGTGTATATCACTTGTTTGTCTTGAGCTGGTATATCTTCCTCAACTTTTATATCTCACGAGAAGGAGAGGATCCGCGGAAATCCCAAATCTTTCTAAATGGGGGACAATGGAAGTACCTAACATTCCTTAATCTGGTAAGTACGCATCAGGAAGCAAGCTATTTGTCTCTAATATCAGTGCCTTAAACGTTAACACCCTTTGATTTTATCCAGTACAAAATTCCATGATCTTTCTTCTTCATAGTTTGTGAGTTTGGGCATTCTCTTTTACTTGGCAATTTGCTCTGAGAAACCCACTTTGGGAGTTATCCATAGCTACCTCTTGTGCTGACTAATTGTGAAACACTTTTTAAAATTCTCTTTTAAAGAAACTTATCTCTTTTTTTAAAAATTATTAAAAATTGTTATTTTTAAAAATGTTTAACTGGAAGATAATTGCTTTACAATGTTGTGTTGGGTTCTGCCATGCAACACTTGGAATCAGATATTAGTCAGTTCGTCCCGCCCACTCCTTCCCCTGCTGTGTCCACAACTCCTTGCCCCCATTGGATGTTTATTTCTCCTCTGCTCAAGCCCCCTCATGAATATGCATGTTCCCTTAGCTTGAAACCTCCCCAGTTTTGCTATCTGGGGAGACACTACTTGAGGAGAGATCCCCAGTGTTCTCCTTACCTGCTACAGGTAATAAATCCTTCCTTCTCAGGAAAAAAAAAAAAGAATCTTACCCTGAAGTGCTTCTCAGATGAGCCTAAACGAGGAACTAAAGTCATAGTCTCATGGTTTCCTTATGACATTGACAACATATGCAGAAGAGATTTTGAACTTTGCTTGGGGAAGTCTGTGAGGGAAGGCAGAGTGGCGTATGTTGCGTAGGAAGTGCAATTTCCAGTGGAGGAATAATGCCATTTTACAGCACACCCAGACTAACAGATTTATCTAAGAAAAGCAAATACATTTTGCCACATTCAGATCCCACTTCAATTTTTTTATAGGCTCAGGCTCTATCTTAAAGGACAAATCACCCAACCAAATGGCAAATGCACATTTTCAACCATCCACAAACCAATCACATCGCTTGCTCCTTTCTTCTCTTCCTAGCCCAGCTGACCACAATGGGATGAATGAAATGATGAAGTATAAGTGAACGGGAGAAAAATAGATTTCTAAAAAACATTTGGGGAATATGTAACATTATTTTTGGAGTTAAAAGCTAAGAATGCTGTATCCTTTGGAGATGCTAATTTAAGCTTTGAAATTTTTAACCTAAATGTAGGGTGCAACATAAGTATCTGATTCCAATTCTTTGGCATCATGATCCAGGCATACGTAATGCATGGTAAGAAAAAAAAAATGACTCTCTGTAATGCTAAGGAGAGGAAATTCAGAAAGCTCAGTTCACAGAGGCCTGGAATTTCAGCTTCCTCCTCACTGGTAATCTGACTTTGGTACCTGAAGTTTGAGATTTGAGCTCTGTGTACATGCTAAGTCGATTCAGTCATGTCCAACTCTGCAAACCTACGGACTGTAGCCCACCAGGCTCCTCTGTCCATGGGATTCTCCAGGCAAGAACACTGAATGGGTTGCCATGCCCCCGTCCAGGGGCTCTTCCTGACCCAGGGATCAAACCCTTATCTACTGCGTTGCAGGCGGGTTCTTTACCACTAGTGCTGCCTGGGAAGCCTGAGTACAGCTCTGCCATGCTTGAAAAACATCAAAGTGACTGCCTGTTTCAATCGTAGAATTTTATGAAAACAAGTAAGCAGAAAACAATAACAAAAAATGATTTTGTCGAATTAGAATAATACAGCAAAAGTCTCAGCTTTCTGTATCTATTTGCTTTATATTAAGAATGGTCAATGTAAAGGGAGCAGTGTCAGCCAGGACTCATGATCTAATCAAATCTAAATTCTAGTATGGCTGTCCTATCTCACTCTCAGGTCAGTTCAGTCACTCAGTCGTGACCAACTCTTTGTGACCCCACGGACTGCAGCACTCCAGGCCTCCCATTCCATCACCAACTCCCGGAGCTTACTCAAACTCATGTCCATTGGGTCGGTGATGCCATCCAACCATCTCGCTCTCTGTCGTCCCCTTCTCCTCCTGCCTTCAATCTTTCCCAGCATCAGGGGCTTTTCAAATGAGTCAGTCCTTTGCATCAGGTGGCCAAAGTATTGGAGTTTCATCTTCAACATCAGTCCTTCCAATGAACATTCAAGACTGATTTCCTTTAGGATGGACTGACTGGATCTCCTTGCAGTCCAAGGGACTGCAACACCAACAGTGTTCTCCAACACCACAGTTCAAAAGCATCAATTCTTCAGCACTCAGCTTTCACACTAAGCGTGGCTAACAGCGGATTCATCACCTATTCCCTCAAACCAGCTTAGTGACTTCTAGCTCAGTTACATGTCCCAGAGCCATCACATTTCCAAGACCAGAGAAAGACACTCATCTGTCAAAGACACATTTCCTAGTGCTAATTCCCTGAGTAACAAAAGGAAGACTTTTCTGCATTCTTGAGCAGTATAGTCTCTTTGGACATCTTTGGGCCCTTTGAAATGGGCTGAGAGGGGCTTACCTGTGGCTGTTTCCTTTTTTTTAGTTGTCATCTTGAAAATGTGACTTAATGAAGCATTTTCCAATTGATAAAGATGGGTTAAAAATATTTTTAGAGGATTAATTTAAGGTCAGATTTCAAATACGTGACTTCATGTATGAGCCACATATGAGTAATGAACCACCAAGTCCTGTTTCCCCTCTTGCTAGGCTCTCCCCTTCTCCCCTAGTCGTATCGCCCCTCTCATTGTAGGCACTTATTAATTGGTACCTAGATGACCAGATCATCTCTTCACTGTCCTCTCACTATCAGTCCAACCATCCATCACTCAGATTTCAGATTAATCTTCCCGACAAATGGTTTTGGTTTTATTTTGTTTCAAACATCATGAGCCTGATTGGGAAGTGTGGTCAGCTATTCAAGAAACTAGAGTGGCTCCCTCCTACCTCACAGGATCAATCGAAAGTCATGATCTAGGAGCTCACTGCCTACTTCGCTCTCTTTCTGGCGCTCCCCTCCCCAGTAAGGCTGGTCCGTCTCCGGGAACCCTGTGTCTTCTCCAGCATTGGTCCCCAGGCTTCTGCGGTCACTGCTCTAGCCACAGTCACACCCTCCTTGAACAAAAGGCCCCCCTGCTTCTCCACCACGTTGCTGCTTTCCCAGACCACATGAAATCTCAATCTTCCTTAAAAATCTCTGCTGAGCCTCTTTGTTTTTTCCAGATTTGTTTTTCCCTTTCCCTGAGTTTTTCCAGCATCTGTTAGTCTCTGCTTATTTATGTATTGTTTGCACATCTCCACCCACATGTGATTCTTAACATTTCAATTTGTAAATAGCTCTAGAACAGTAGTTTGATCTCCAGTCTTCACCAGCCCTAACATTCTACGAGTCTCCATTGTATTATAGTGATGGGCACAGATTATCCCCATAATAAAAATTTGGTGCCTTTGTATATTGACTGGACTTGACCTCAGACTTTTCTGCATTCCTGAGCAGTACAGTCTCTTCGGACAGCTTCAGGCCCTTTAAATGGGCAGAGAGGGGCTTACCTGTAGCTGTTTCCTTTTTGTTAGGTGTCATCTTGAAAGTGTGACTTAATGAAGCATTTTCCAATTGATAAAGATGGGTTGAATATGTTTTAGAGGATAAATTTAAGGTCAGACTTCAAATATGTGACTTCACGTGAAATACTGGGCCTTAAAATTTGTAGCTCTTGAGGTCTTAAAGGATCGTGTTTCCTAATGATTAGTGTTAGCAAATGACTAATTAACTAATGGTTGCATTTATAAAGTCACAGAGGTCTCATAACTTACTATAACACTCTTGGATTTATTTTACGTAAATTTACTGAAGTCAGTACCCCATCCTGCTTCCAGGAAATTTACACCCCTCGCCTTTAAATGGGGCTTCCTAGGTGGCTTCTTAGTGGTAAAGAACTGCCTGCCAATTCAGGAGACATGAGAGATGCAGGTTCGATCCCTGGGTCAGAAAGATCCCCTGGAGGAAGGCATGGCAACCTACTTCAGTATTCTTGCCTGGAGAATCCTATGGACAGAGGATCCTGGTGGGCTACAGTCCATGGGGTCGCAAAGGGTCAGTCAGACATGACTAAAGTGACTTAGCATGCCCGCACTTCTTTAGACAGCCTTAATTTCTAGTGGGCTGAATATCCATTATGGACCCTGAGAACAAAGTCTGACTTAATACAAGTCAGCATTCTAAGAGTGTCTCATTTCTTTCTGAGGCCACCTCAGGGGATTCAAAGGATTGACGCCTGGGGCGTGAGGTGATTTGTGGGAATTTCACGGAGAACTGGTCACCATGACCGATTCCTGCCTGGTGCCTAAGGAGAGTAGAGGAAGGAGAGGAGAGATGTGAGTCTCTGAGGGAGTAAACTGACCCGGGGAAGAGGCAGCCAGTTCTCTGTGGAGAGGGAAGGCAGCATAGCCTAGCGGTTATCATTGGCTCCAGGAGCCAATGGTGGGCAGCTCCTCGGTTCTAGCACTCCTGACCCCAGGCTGGATATTTCTTTGTCTCTTACTTCCAAACCTGTCAGACAGAAAAAAAATAGTGCTTAACCACAGACTGACTGTGAGGGACAAAGGACCTGACATGAGGGAAGCACCCAGAATGGTGTTAAGCAGTAAACAGTGGAATGAGAAGATGGGAGAATGCTGGTGAGTTTCTAGTCATCTCAGCTAGAGCAGGGATGGGGCAGAGGGGAGGGGATTTTGTGGGACATCTGTCCCCTCCCTGAGCACCATGGGTGGTGGGTCATGGATTCAGGCACGGATCACCCACCTGCCTCACTGCTCAAGTATCTGCCTCCATGGGCTTTGTGCTCCAACTCCCCAGCTGGCAGAGGCCCACAGTGGAGTCCCTGCTTTATCTACGTAACAGAGGCCCAGTGGATGCTCAAGGGGGTGGGGGCGGCACCCTAGGGGAGAGTCTGCAGGCTCAAGTAGAGGGCAGTGAATCCCACTGAATGTGAAAGCTCCCAGAAGCTGGGCATGGAGATCAGGCAGTGCTGTCGGACACCCTCCGGGTGCTCATGTTGGCAGGGCTTCCAGAGCCTTGATCTTCCACACACGTTACGTTCCCTCCACTCTGTCTGCTCCACTTCCATCCAGGGGTGGTCCTGGATTCCCCAGGGAATGCAAGCTGGGGAGAGGAGATAGAGGGAATTTTCAGCTACAATTTAAATTGGCTTGCAGAATTCATAGAGTTTGCTGGATTTTCCTCTTTTGAAAAATAAACTTCCTTCTGAAACGTGGTTGGAGGTGGTGCCTCATAACTGGGATCTCCAGGGGAGATTCTGGGCAAGCCCCTCCCTGTTTCCCACGCCCCACTTCATCGACAGAGGCACTGATATTTCCCTCCGCTCTTCATATAAAATTGCCCAAGTCAGGCAGCTCTGACTCGAGTATCATCAAGCTGTCTGGCTCTTTGGCTTCCCTGGTGGCTCAGATGGTAAAGAATCTGCCTGCCAATTCAGGAACCCCATGTGTGATCTCTGGGTCAGGAAGATCCCCTGGAGGAGGAAATGGCAACCCACTCCAGGATTCTTGCCTGGAGAATCCCATGGACAGAGGAGCCTGGTGGGCTACAGTCCATGGGGTCACAAAGAGCCAGACACGACTGAGCTACTTTCACTTTCACTTTCAGGCTCTCAGGATGACAACAGCAACTCCAGTGCATAGGTCCTCAGGGATGGCAGAGCAGGGCCAGGGGGAGAGAGATGCTTGGGGACATCTCATCGTCCAAAGTCCAAGGTAACCCGTGAACAGTGAGAAGACAGGGATTCATTTACAGTATACAGAGCCCACTTCCATACTTGGGACCAACCTCTGATTTCCATCATCAGTCTAATATATTCACTCTCAAGCTCAACAGAGTCAGAAATAAATATACTTAACTGTCTATTCCACAAAAACGCTTGAGATCACTGCTTTTACCTCTCAGAGAGCGGAAAGAATGTGGGCTGATAGGAGGGGAGAGTCCCCAACAGCACCCAAATAAAAGAACTGCAATTTATTGAGTAACCACGACAACCTTTTGGGAAGTTCACTCTGCACAGTATAAAGACTAGTGGCTGAAGGAAGGCCTAGCTTCCTGGGTGCCCCTCACTTGCCGTGTTCTCCTGAGTGAGTTACCTACCTTCTCTGTGCCTCGTGCATAGTGGCTGTGTGGTGTGGCGCACGGACTCCTGCCCTTCCCAGCCTCAAGGTACTCAATCCCCAGCTCCTGGGAGGAGGGTTGACTGCTGATTCCTTACATGCGAGCGCCTGTCCCGCAGCTGTCCTCGGCAGAAGGGAGCAGCCAGGACCAGGGCTTAAGGCCAGTGACCAGCGGACCTGGGCTCCAGAGGCTGGCCTCCAGGACAACTCTGAAGGCAGAGCGAGCTCCAGAGCTCCTTCCCAGAGTGCGAGAGCAGCTGATGGCCCTCAGCTGTACTGCCCTTCCGGTTTTCCTGGCTCCCTTCCTCTTGAGCCCTCCTCTTTGAACACTCGGCAGGTAGCTCTCAGCATCTCAGATGCTGTTTCTCGAGGAACCTGACCCACAAAATGTGAGTCAATGTACAGAAACGGTTCCTCTGCCACCGCCTCTTTCTTCTTCTTCCTAATAAAGACATATTAACATAGAGCCTGCCCTGGTCTGTATCATGTCTAATTTCTGGCACCTAACAGACATTCTGTGAATGTTGGCTGCACATGATTAAAACATGACTCCCACTGGTAAGAGTCACTTTCTAGAGAAGCCCACCCCACTGGTAAGACAGTCTACCCCATGGCCATCCTTCCCCTACACAGAAGCCAGCTGTGATCAGCTGCACAACACGGGCCAAGCACTCTGACAAATATATCTTCCTTCCAACCTGTCCCTCAATGTTCTTAATTCACCACTAGATCTCCAGGGAAGCCCCAGTTCAGATCCATTTGGCAAAGGCTTCCTCTACTTGCCCCAAGCGCCACCACCCTGACCACCACAGTTATATATTAATAAAACTCCTCAGAACTAATCCCCATTTGCTGCTTTATTCTGGATTAATCTCCAGTGCAAGTGTTGCATCATTCTGAAGGCGAGACCTGAGAAAGTCCCAGCCTGTCTGAGTCAGGCACGGAGAGCTGAGCTGGGCGTTGTATTACTTGACTCATTCAATCAGAGCTGTAATGCCTTGCTCAGGAAATTTGTGGAATCTCCCTCTGTGGAATTATTTTTAAATGAAGCAATTCTCATTTCCTGGGATAGGTTAATAGGGTTCTGGCTTAAAGCAAGGAAAATAAACTTGATGGCTTAGAAAGGTTAATAAGCTTCTGTGTTCTCAAGATTTTTGTGAATCTTGTGAAGACGTACAAATGTAAAAACTGAATATCCTTTAGCTGTGGTTTCTTAAATTGCACTAGTTATAAAAAATGTAAATTAAGCTCTCCCAGGTGGTAAGTTTGTCAGCTAGCAATAAAAATGGAAGACTGTGAACAAACTTAGATCAGCAGCATTTCAGGAGAAGGCATCAAAGAGCCAATGGAATTACGCAAGAAAAGATAAATTAGAGGACAGCAACTCTGAAGTAAACCCTGACTGAGAAGATACCATCAGCTCTGCTTTTCTGAGCAGCCAAAATAGTTGAGGAATGTAAACAACAGTAGTTTTGTTGTAAGAGCCATAAAAGGTGGCCAGTGGTCCTATCCTCTTTGAATGCTACTGTATTAATTTGCTGCTATAACAGCGCACCACAGGCTAGGGGACTTGAACAGCAGAAATTTCCTCAGAGTTCTGGAGGCCAGAGGTCCACGACCAAGCGGTAGCGGGGTTGCTTCTACAAGCCTCTCTCGTTGGCTTGCAGACGGCTGCGTCTCCCTGTCTTCACGTGGTCTACCCTCCGTGTGGTTCTGTGTCCTTATCTCCTCTTCTTATAAGGACACCGGTCCACCCTACCGTCCTCATTTTAACTTCATCAGCTCTTTAAAGGCCCTACGTCCAAACACAGCCCCTTTCTGAGGTACTGAGGGTTATAACTTCAACATGTGAATTTGGGTGGGGGAGTGGGTACCATTCAGTCCATAACAGCTGCCATGTTCCCCTTGACTATTCTTTCTGTGAGTGTCTTCTCAACATTCCAGTGTATCATCCTTAGAGAATGAGCAGACGAGTGTCCGTTTTGTGAGCTGATTCAAACCTGGCCTCAAGGCCTTCCCTGAAGCCTCCCTCTCCTTGCTCCCAGCTCTGCTGTGAGCATCCTCTAGGCCCTGTGTGCCTGCTCAGTCGCTTCAGTCCCGTCCGACTGTGTGGCCCCATGGACTGTAGCCCACCAGCTCCTCTGTCCATGGGATTCCCCTGGCTAGAATACTGGAATGGGTAGCTATGCACTCCTCCAGGGGATCTTCCCAACTCAGGGATCAAACCTGCATCTCTCATGCCTCCTGCATTAGCAGGCGGGTTCTTTACCTTTGAGGGTTTCCCTGATAGCTCAGTTGGTAAAGAATCCACGTGCAATGTGGGAGACCTGGGTCCGATTCCTGGGTCGGGAAGACCCCCAAGAGAAGGGAAAGGCTGCCCACTCCAGGATCTGGCCTGGAGAATTCCATGGACTGTATAGTCCACGGGGTCTCAAAGAGTCAGACACGACTGAGCACCTTTCATTTTCTTTACCTTTAGGGCTACCTGGGAAACCCTCAAGCCCTCACTCTCCCTTATTTATTTCTCTTGGCAACCCCCTATCCCCTGCCTCCTGGGCTCCTCCACAAGGGCCCCATAGAGACTCCTTGTTGATGCAGACGGTGGCGCGGCACTGCGGGTGGAGATCAGTGGAGACAAGGTTGCCTCACGTCCACAGTGGGCATCTCTCCAAGGCAGCGTCCGCCTTCGAGCTGAGGGGAGAGGGGAGACAGGGTTGATGGGTTTGTGGGCTCAAGTTGTGTCGGAGAAGGAGAAGCCCCGGAGGCTGTGAGTAAGAGCCGGTGAGAGCCCACTTTCCGTGTTCTGCAACTGGGAAAAGGCAAGAGAAAGTCAGGATGCGCTTGACGTGGGATGACACAAGGAAGGTCCCTGCGGAAAGCGGTCACGTGGACTTCACATGCTGGGCGGAGGCCGCTCTCCCCGAGGAGGGAAAACCTGGCAGACGCTCAGTGCTCAGCGCGTGATGAATTGCCGTGTTGACAGAACGGTGCAGGCCTCCTCACCGGGGCCCAGGCCCCCGCCGGCCCTCCCTGACTCCAGCAGCTGCCTACGCTGTCCTCGGGGGGCGAGCTGAAGGCCGCTGGGGAGGAAGGAAGGAGAGGCCTCTGCAGCCAGCTTCCGCGGGCAGAGGCTGCCCCCCAGTTCTGCAGCTCTTGAAGGGGCAGAACAGCAGGAGTGAATGACAAGTCCGGGGGTGGTGGCAGCCTCTTCCTGGCCTTTAAAACTGTTGCCCACGGTGGTGCCAGTGGTAAAGAACGCACTTGCCCATGCAGGAGACTTAAAGAGACATGCGTTCGATCCCTGGGTGGGGAAGATCCCCTGGAGGAGGGCATGGAAACCCACTCCAGTATTCTTGCCTGGAGAATCCCATGGACAGAGGAGCCTGGTGGGCTAGGGTCCCATAGCGTTGCAGAGTCCGACACGACTGAAGTGACTTCCCACACTTTGTTGCACACCCATCCTCGCTGGAAGGCCCCCTTCTGGCTTGAAGCTTCCTCCTCAGGGTCAGATAGGCGTTCTTGCATGTTCCTGCTTTTCTATCATCTGGTCATTCTTGGCTACTTTGCGGCCCCTCCTGCCCCTTAGAGGAGGGTGTTTCCTCAGCCTTGGCTGCCTGCTTCTCTCCTCTTCCTTCTGTCATCTCTTCAGAAACCTCATTCCACCATGGAGCTTCACTTTCTGCATCTGGGCAGCCCCGCCTCCCTGGAGACTGTGAGGTCTGCGTTTGCAAAAGCAAGTTCCTCTAGACAAGTGATTCTCAACCTTGGCTGCTCTGATGGAATCACCCGAGAGAATGTTTTAACATCCTGAAGCTAGGTTGCACCCGAAGACTCATTACATTAGAATCTTTGGGGGCTGAGAATCAGACTTCGGGATTTTTTGGAGTCATTTTTAATTCTCCCACCTGGAGACAGTGGTCTCTGGTCTGAGCTCCCACAGTGGTTTCATCTTTGTTCTTAGACAACTGACACGTGGTTTGTTTGTTTGTGGGTTGTAAAGTCTGGCTTGAAAAACAAACTGGGTTTCCTGGCCTTGATATTTATCAACCATGAGACTTCAGGCAAGTTTGTTCAGCCTCAATTTTCTCGTCTGTAAATGGGATGTGGAGAGGAATAATACTACTTACCTCAGGGGGTTGCTACAAGAAACTGAAAGCTTAGATCAGTGCCTGGCATACAACAGGAAATCAATAAAAGTCAACTATTACCCCCAAATCAGCTATCATAGTTTTGAGTAGTCAGTAAGATTTGTAAATGATAAATTTGTGTCTAATCCAGTGGTTCTAGAACCTAAGCCTTTAAAAAGATCACCTGAAGAGTTTATTAGAAAACAAATTCCTGGGCTCTATCCCCAGAGTCTCTGATTCTGCAGGCTGGGGATGGGGTGGGGAGGGGCTGAGCACCCTCATTTCTAACAGACTGGGGGGCATTGCAGGTCTGAGGACCCAGGTGGGAGCGTCCCTGCCCTCTTCCCCCAGCGTCCTTTCCTGCTCACCCCTGCTGCCGCAGGAGTGGCAGGAGGCCAGCTTGGCTAGAGGTCTTCTAGGGTCCCGGACACCGAGATTGTTTTCCAGCCACCGACGTGGTTGATCATTAATTAGTCCAACTGCCCAGGTACCAGAACTTGCCTGACTCAGACTCGGAGCAGAGTCCAGGTTGTTCTTTCTGTACCAATCAGAGCTCTCAAGGAACAGGATGGATTCTGAGGCAATAACTCAAAACCAGCTCCTAGTCTGTACTGTCATGACACTTTTTAGAAGCTGTGGGTTTGTGGCAAACTGTGCGAATGGACAGAGTCTGCTCTGATTGTGATCTATGTCCTCAAAAACGACCCTGCTTCTTTTTTTTTTAATAAAAAATTATTTATTTTTAATTGAAGGATAATTGCTTTACAATATTGGTTTCATTTCTGTCATACATCAGGGGGGGCTTCCCTGGTGGCTCAAACGGTAAAGAATCTGCCTTCAATGCAGGAGACTCAGGTTTGATCCCTGGGTCGGGAAGGTCCCTGAAGAAGGGAATGGCAACCCACTCCCGTATTCTGGCTGGGATGGTTCCACAGGCAGAGGATCCTGGTGGGCTACAGTCCCTAGGGTCGCAAGGAGTCAGGCGCGACTGAGTGACTAACACTTTCACTTTCACTGGCAGATATCAGCTGGAATTAGCCATAGCCAATGTACGTATGTACATAGCCATTGTACATATGTCCCCTCCCTCTTGAACCTCCCTCCCACCTCCCACCTTTCCCCTCTCAGGCGAGGAGAACAGACTTACAGAGACGGGCAGGGGGGAGGAAGGAGAGGGTGAGACGGACAGAGAGAGAAGCAGGGAAGCACATACGCCGCCATATGGGACACAGATAGCCAGTGGGGATTTTCAGGATGACGCAGGGCACTCAGACTGGTGCTCCGTAACAGCCTGCTTCTGTTTTACCCTCAAGGTACTCAGATGTACCCGAGCCCACCAGGTGCTCTATCCCTGTGGACTGAAATCACTCCCTCAGACAGATAGTCTCTGCAAAGCCTTCAGATTGACCCTCTTTGTTTTTAGGTGTTTTTTTTTTTTTTAGTTTATTTATTTTAATTGGAGGCTAATTACTTTACAATATTGTAGTGGTTTTGCCATACATTCTCATGAATCAGTCCCCTCTTAATGAGGCGAGGAGGGGGCACTGGCTTCTTCCTCAGACACGCAAGATGCTGCTGTGTGGGTGTCCCCCGGGGGAGCACAGAGGTCCTTCCCGGTGCTCTTGACCCTGATTCTGGCTTCTCTAATGAGATTGCAGCACCAGGCTTTTAAAGCCATTTTCTTCCGAGGAAGGAGCCAGAACACATCCACCACTGAGTCTGGTGCTGTGCCCTGGTGCTGTTTACTTGATTTTCCCCTCCTCTGTGCAGCCAGGGCATCTATCTCATTACATTCTCCTGTTAAGCGGACTCTATTCTGTTTCCATTTTCGCTCAAGTCCATTATGCTAACTACTGTACACATTATTATCCCCTAAACAACTTTACACATTCCGTTTTAGTGAGCAAGGTCAGGGCCCAGTGAGCTGAAAGACCAGCCTTCCAGTTGGCTCCCAACCAGAACAGCCAGCAGCCCCCTGCTTCTCAAATCAACCCTGCTCCCAGAGGGATGGCGCTTCACGTCAGTGAAGAATGTATTAATTAAAGGAAATGAAAATGTGCTCATTTGTTGTAATGAATTTAGGTCTTGCAGGCCATTTTCTTCGGGGTGGCCTGCCTGGAAGATGTGCTGAAAAGAACCAAAGGGAAAAAAGACATTAAGTTTGTAACGGCCTTCAGGGACCTGCTTTTCACCACACTGGCTTTTCCGATATCCACAGTAAGTTACAAAGATATACAGGTGATATAATGCATGTGTCATATGGACCAACGGTTCTCCTAGGCAGCAAGAGCCCATTACTGTAATCCATGGCAACTGCATTTGCATAAATAGCCCGAGGACTGCATTGCACTGCCCAGTGTCTTGGGGAAATAAGACACATCACTGCCAAGATTTATCATTAGCTTTTGTATCTTTGTGAATGTTTGATATGAGATCCTTATTACTGTCTGGCAGGGAAGTCTAAAGGACCTTTCTTAACCAAAATACATCCAAGATAACCTTGGTTCCAACAAGATGACGGGAATGGAGGGTGCTAAAGATGGACAGGGAGGCCTGGCGTGCTGCGATTCATGGGGTCGCAAAGAGTCGGACACGACTGAGCGACTGAACTGAACTGAAAGAGGGAGATGAATAACTTGCCTTTCCTACATTTGGTTTCACTTGAACCATAAGCATTTGTTACTTTTGCAAGTGGAAACCATTTTTTTAAAAAAGGTATGAAACCTTCCAAAGTTGACATTTTGAAAGGAGAGAGACAGTCTGTCTGAAATACCTGGGGTGGGGCCCAGGTGGGTGGTGCCTCATGCATTTTGTTGAATGAGTGGACATCGGGAAAAAGCAAGACATATGCCAGGGGCAGTTGTAGCTGGTACTGTCCACATTTCTACAACATCACTCACGATCTCATTCAGTAGTTAGAATGAAAACAAACTGAAGCCAGGCACGCCAGCGGCCCAGCAGGGCCTGTAATGAAAAATGACTATCTCCTTCCACCTGTCATTGTCCTGCTTCCTACAGTATTGAGACTTTAAACTTAAATCCAGCATGAAACTCTCCAAGCACTAATGAATTCTCAGATGGCAGAGCAAGTACTGGCATTCCAATCTTACTTTGCAGGACACCTTCTCCTCCACCCCCAAAAATCTTCTAAAGCCCAAGTTGCTTAACAATGGAGTTTATTCATTTTTTCTAAGAGTTAGAAATTGAGCCTTTGGAATTTAAGAAGATAGGACAATCAGAAGATTAATGTTTTGTTTTGTTTTTTTATCTCTGCATTGATTTTGTAGCATGGAAGGCAGAGACTGAAAAGATAGCCAAGGGGTACAAGAGGATGGAGATCAATCCAGCGTTCTGAGCAAGAAAGAGATCCAACTGTCAGTTAACTAGCTTGGTGGATTATCCTGGGGGCTTGTCACTTATCCTCCCCCCCAACCCCGACCCCGTCTCCCTGCTCCCCTGGCCACGCCTACCTAGAGAGTGGGCAAGCCGTAAGGCTTAGCCACTCCATTTGGCTGCTTTCAACCTCCTGGGGAAGCTTAGAGAAGAGAAAAGTCATTGGTTAAAATGAAATGACTTAACGATCTGCAAATTCTGTTTCTCTACATCCTCTTTGCCTGCCACAATGACAACTGATTCCTAACTCTCTCAAGTCCCCAGAGACTGAGAGTTGTAATTCTGTGATTAATAATTTTTTCCTTCATTTAATAATTCTATATAAGAATGTATCTTTAAAACTGGTATCTATTTTTATTTTGCTATGTTTCTCAACTATCTTAGGAAGCACTGATTGAAAATAAACCTAATGGTGTTATTTTTCTGTTCTATTTTGCAGTTTGTATTTCTGTCATTCTGGATTCTCTTTCTCTATGATAGAGAACTCGTTTACCCTAAGGCCCTAGATAACATCTTTCCAGTGTGGCTGAATCATGGAATGGTGAGTAAAAGGAAAATTTAGTGAATCCTGAAAAGCAGTAGACTCTGTTCTGAGAACTCCAAGTGCCTTATTTATGTTTCCAAGCTTCTCCTCAAGCCCCGGCATCCCACTCACTCCTCCCGCTTCACCCTGTCACTGTTTATTTAAAGAGCACACAGAACATGAAATGAACAAAAAGTGGTGCTGTAGTCAGAATCACTGAGAGCAGATGGGATGTCCAGGCAAAACTCTTGCCAAGTTGCTTATGAAGTCATCGAAAAGACATGAAACCAAACGGACAGGCAACTTCTTGGAGGTTCCAGTCCTGAAAGAGAAGCACCTTCAGCAAATATTAATAACGTGTAATGAGATTCCTACCTGGGAATTGAATCAAGCAAGCTTTAAAATTAATCCATCCTGAATGTTAACTAGACTTACCGTGGTAAACATTTTGCCGTACATACGAACGTCAGATCATTATGTTGTACTCCTGAAAGTAATATGTAATTCCTGTCGATTATACTTAAACACCTCCCCCACCAAACCACCCAAGTGTTCAAAGCATATGTCACAGCTCAGAAGTAATTTCTTAGTCAATACCTGATCAGGAACATTTATCACAAAGTGTTCTGCATAATTCTGTTTCCCATTTGATTTTTTTATTCATGCATTTATTTTTGAGGAACTGAAGAGTACACAGGACCTGTTCTGAGTTATTCAGGTCACAGTATCTGGATGCCCCTGCCAGTGGCCTGCACAAGCAGAGCTGGAGCAGGCCTGCCCAGGTCTGGGATGAAGGAGGAGGTCTGAGTCATGGGCACGAAGCCATCGTTCAGAGTGTTTGCTCCACTTCTCAGTATTTACAAAATGTATTTCCACGTTAGTCAGGTGTTCAGAAGGAGGTCCGAGAGTCTGTGAAGCAAATGACGTTTAAAAACCTCCGGGAAATCACAAGGGAGTTGCGTGTCCAGGCAAAAGGAGAAGGGGTCAGCAGAGGAGGAGATGGTTAGATAGCATTACTGACTCAATGGCCAAGAACTTGAGCAAACTCTGGAAGACAGTGGAGGACAAAGGCACCCGGCATGCTGAGACCACGGGGCCACAAGGACCCAGACTTGACTGAGCAACTGAACAACAGAGTGTGTCAAGGCTCCTCGGGTTCACGGACTTTCTTGCACCCTCAACTTTTCCACTGTCCAAAACGTACACAATTAGCAGTTTGGAAAAGCGGCTCCGTCCACTAACTCTGCTCCACCACACGGCCTGTCCCTTAGGAAAAAAACATACTTTCACTTGAAATATGTTCTCAGTGAGATACTAATTATTAACTAAGGTATACAATTCCAATCTCATTTAGAGTTCAGGACCAAATGTATTAAATAAATCCCAGTGCTCAGAGACCCCTCCTACAACCTTCTCTGTGTCAGATCACCTCCTCACCGTCCCAGCTTCCCATGAGCATTAATCTGAAACCCTTACATAGGGAATATTCTGAATATTTGATGGCACTTACACTGTTAAACGGGCTTCCCAGGTGACTCAGTGGTAAAGAATCAGCCTGCCAATCTGGGAGACACAGGAGATGTGGGTTCAGCCCCTGGGTCAGGAAGATCTCCTGGAGGAGAAAATGGCAACCCACTCCAGTACCTGGAAAAATCCCATGGACAGAGGAGCCTGGGGGGCTACAATCCATAGGGTCGAAAAGAGCAGGACATGACCGAGACTGCACTCACAGACACACACACGTACTGTGTTAAGCCTTTTCCTCAAATAGGAGCCCATTTAATTCACACAACTTTCTTTAAATAACAACTATAATCCTGACTTTTTTTTCCAAATTTAAAAAACACTCAGAAAATTTAAGTGATTTACCTGGGGCCACTGAACTCATAAGTGGGACAGTATTTAAATCCAAGGCTGATTCACTCTTCGTCACCTTATATTACAGTAAGTGCAGAACTTTTGGTTTGATCTGGTTTCATAATTCACCAGGCAATCAAAAAAGATGTCACTTTGCTGATTAACATAGCAAAGTGAGAATTCTCACTTAAAAAAATCCAAAACTCCCATCTGCCTGCTAATAAGCCAAAGCACTACTTAAGAAAATGAAGCTATTTGAGACAACTGACTGAGCTAGACGTTACTGAAATAAAAAGGCAGAGTATTGAAAGTGTCTTTTATCTGGAGCCAAATACATATATCAAATAAATACCTTTTCGAGGTTTTGTTAGCCCAGCTAGTAGTTTTCTTACATCTATTTCAAGCTTCCTACCTCTTTGGGGTACCATTTTCCCTCATGGAAGTAAAGTTAGGTTTCTTCCAAATAGTTGTGATGGTGATGCCTAGCACTTGTGAGCTTGCTAAACAGCCATATGGATTTTTGGTACTTTTGGAAGCAGACAGCTTGATAATGTACATCCTATCCATCAGTTAATTAGCCAGGCAGATACTATACAACAGAGAACACAAAATAGTTGCATACCTTCACAATTGGGGGTTTCTTTTGACCCTGCTCCTTGACTTTTGGCCAATCAGGTAACCCGAATCCTTTAACGTGAAGGTCAAAAAAGGTGGGATGAGAGTGAAAAAGAGAGCAAAAAAGGCAACCTGCCCTGTGTCAGACACAGACTCTTCTGTGATTTTGTTAATTTAATTGGAGAACCTCTCAAGAGAACCATTTCTGGTGACAATGTTGGTGTCAGCAAAACCAGCATTGGGTACACCCAGTGGGATCATCCCCAAACTTCCAGGCTCCTTTTCATGTCTGACCCACATCCAGTGTGCTCACGACTGCCTCTCATCCCTCTCCCCCAGCCTGCCACCCTTACTCTGGACATTTTCTGTCCTCAGTATTAAAGTCTCCTGGTCTGTGGCCTCAAGGAATGCTCTCTGTTAATTTTCTAAATACTGGTACAAAAAAATACAGAAATGACTGTTACTGGGTTAATTTGTCAACACTTCCTACATTGTAACAGTGTCCTCGTGTGACAACTCAAATGAGTAAATAAAAATACCCAGAAACCACCACTGTGGCGGCCAAAGTGACGATGGGTAATCAAACCGGCATGGATCTAGCTGTCTCCACGTGGGGCTGGGCCTGGCCTTAAAAGGAACCGGTATTGTTCCTTTTTTTCTTTCCACACTATAAGAATTTCTTCTGTACAAATCCAGTGTTATGCTTTCCTGAAAGGGCCTTTCATTTCACAACAGCATTTGCGTTTGCTATTCCTTAGCTTTGGAATATCCTTCCTGTTGTCATTTGCGTTGCTGCCCTGGGATTATTGATATTTGTGCAGTCCTTCGTAGTTTGTAAGGTGCTTATCTACACATGCTCAATAATCGGGTGGTATTTTCAAATGCAGAGGGCCTCTGCGGGGGTGGGTGGGGTTCTCTGATATTTTCACCTTTCATTTGGAGAAACCTGAATGATGTAGGTTGATTTCCAGAGAAATAAGTTCCCCAGACACCCCAGGTTAGGATCTAACTGTTTCCTCAGTTACTGAGTCCTCCTCCTGCTGTTTAAATCTGTCTTTTCTGGTTCTATCTTTAGTAGTCTTTTAGATAATGCCTGAGGAGTTAATGTTTTCCTGGCAAAACCTGGTGGAATACTTTGTCGTTTCTTTCCCTTCTTTCATGAAGACTGGAGAATGCTTAGCAATAAAACAGTCAGGTTGATCTACTTTAAATAAGGCAGCCTGACCGTGGTGGATGTAGGCATTTAACCGATGTTACTGTTTGGTTTGAATATACAGCAAGGATAGAAAAATGTCAATTAAAGGTGATGATCAGCTTTGCACGGTCTTACTGCAATGGCAAGTCTATTATGAACTAGAGGGGTTAGACTGGAAGGAGACCAAAGACTTGAAACATAAAGGTTTTAGAACTACACTGTGTCAAAGGGGAGAGTGGTATTTCTTCATTTGACAAATATTATGTCACTATAAGATGATCACTGGATTTGCAGTAGTGATCTCTGGTGACTTGCAGGAGAGAAGTTTGATCAAGGGGGCCAAGGAGAGCCTTGGTAGTGCTGTATGTATTCGATTCCTGCTGCTGCTGTAACAAACTAACACAAACTTAATGACTTAAAACAGTACAAATTATTATTTTGCAGTTCTAGAGGTCAGAAGTTCAAGGGGTTTCCCTCGTAGCTCAGTTGGTAAAGAATCTGCCTGCAATGCAGGATACCTGGGTTTGATTTCTGGGTGGAAAAGATCCCCTGGAGAAGGAAATGGCCACCCATTCCAGTACTTTTGCCTGGAAAATCCCATGGACAGGGGAGCCTGGCAGGCTACAGTCCATGGGATCGCAAGAGTTGGATATGACTTAGCGACTAAACCACATGTTCAAAACGGGTCTTAAATGGGATAAACTCAAGGTGTCAGAGCACCGCCCCTCCTGGCAGCTCTAGGGCAGAGTCTGTTTCCACGCCTTGCCCATCGACAGTCTGCCTGCGTTCCTCGGTCCATGGTCTCCTCCTCCTTCACATCTGTTGCACCATTAAATTCTTAAATCTTCTCTGAACATTTTGTACTCTAGACCAAGTCCACGTTAGAAAAAAAAAGCTGTGACTGTCAACAATGACCAGAGAAGGGTGTTGGGAAATAACTTGTCATGTGACTCTGCAGAGGGAAGAGCGGCTCTAGCTAAGCCAATGACTGGATGTGTCAATGCTGTAACCACAGGAAAGATCCTTTTTCACAGCCCTGCCCTAAAGCTCCTGGGCAAGAATGACACTAGAATCATTCATCACACCTTGATATTTACTTTGGTATTTTTTTCAGGTTTAATCACTACAGTGTTATTTATAAATTGTCCTCTTGCTTTAAAATACCTTATTCTTTCCATTCATCTCCTAATCTAAAGTAGATTAGGCTCTCCAATGGGACTAGAGAAACACTGAGAAGTTAAATGAATGCTTAAAACTCAGCAGTGAAATCAGAAGCTAAACTGGGATTAGAAGGCAGAGTAAGCTGAGTAAGGACAATAAAGCCATCTTGCCCCTCAGGAAGTCTTAAGGTAAACAGAGGAGATTCTGATAATGAACTTCCAAAGGATTACCAGTCCACTTAGAGTTTTATATAACTAGAACCAATCAATCACAGTGCCTGCTTTCTTCATCACTTGAGAGCAGGAACCAGAATGGTGAAAGTATATCTTTTTTTTTTTAATCCCAATTCAGAGAACTTCCAATGTGTGCTAAAGAGTAGCTTTCTTTAATAATTCTATTATCCAGTGATACTCTATCAAGGGGCTGCCTTTTAAATAGAAGAACACCAGTAGAAAATACATCCCAATTTCAAAATCAAGGTCAAAGATTTTTAATGACCAAAAATTATACATGTCTTCTAAGAAGTTACTGGGAATTTGAATAAGTGAAATCATTTGGTGCCCTTGAGGGTTTGCTAGCAGTTCTCCCCTCCTGTGTGATGTAATTAATCCCCACTTCCATGGGAACCATGTGCAATACCACCAAAAGGATGCTAGAGAATAACCAGGATGGAGAAACTCACAACAGAAGATCCTAAACCTCCCTGAAATTCCAAGACAGATAAATAGAACCTAAGTAGGTTCAGTTCAGTTCAGTTCAGTCACTCAGTCATTTTCGACTCTTTGCGACCCCATGGACTGCAGCATGCCAGGCTTCCCTGCCCATCACCAACTCCCAGAGCTTACTCAAACTCATGTCCATCGAGTTGGTGATGCCATTCAACCATCTCATCCTCTGTCATCCCCTTCTCCTCCTGCCTTCAATCTTTCCCCGCATCAGGGTCTTTTCAAACGAGTCAGTTCTTTGCATCAGGTGGCCAAAGTACTGGAGTTTCAGCTTCAGCATCAGCCCTTCCAATGAATATTCAGGAGTGATTTCCTTTAGGATGGACTGCTTGGATCTCCTTACTGTCCAAGGGACTCTCAAGAGTCTTGTCCAATACCACAGTCCAAAAGCATCAATTCTTCAGTACTCAGCTTTCTTTATAGTCCAACTCTCAGATCCATACATGACTACTAGCAAAACTAAAGCTTTGACTAGACAGACCTAAGTAGGTAGGGGAGCATTAAAGTCCCATGATCTCAGAACAGAAGTGAAAATGCCCACAAGCAGCCTGGTAGAAAGTGGGAAAGCCTTCTCTGATAGATCTGAATGGACATCCCCTTCCTAATTAGGGAGCCAGCACAGAAAAGCCCCTTCATGCTTCTAGCTGCTTTGTTACCCGGCAGCAGACACTGAGAGCTGCAGAGTCCTGCCCTTGAACAGGGAGCTGCTGACAGACTCAACCAGCGCCCACATCTCTTTCCCTGGTCTCTTTATCTTCTCTGCCTACAGAGCAATCACTCATGCCTAACTGGGAATTGAGCCTCTCCAAGTCCTCTAATCTTACTCTCACCTCCAGGGCTTTGGGTTACCAACCAGGAGATGATTTCTATGAGCTTCCTTGGTGACTCAGTGGTAAAGAACTAACCTGCCAGTGCAGGAGGTGCTGATTCCATCCCTGGGTCGGGAAGGTCCCCTGGAGGAGGAAATGGCAACCCACTGCAGTATTCTTGCCAGGGAAATCCCATGAACAGAGAAGCCTGGTGGGCTGCAGTCCATGGGGTTGCAAAATGTCACACAGGACTTAGCAACTAAACCACCACCACAACAAGATTTCTATAGAGAATTATCTAGTCTATTTGATGGTGATTCCACTTGCCCACATATTATACATCCATCGCATGGTTTCCTAGCTCTCACATGCTTATATTCTAAGTTTTGAATTCCCAGCCCTGCCCTCTGTCCCTCCCAACTCAATGGGCACATTCATTTATATATAGGTACTTGCTTGCCAGGTGCTTCCTAAATCTCAACAGCTCTTCCAACCCACTGTAACTTACCAGCTTCAGCCCTTTTCTATCACCTTCATGTACTCATTAGACTCATGCATTTTCTCTAAAAGTTTATATTTAGAACAAAGCCGAAGAGGAGTGAGAACATGGAGACGAGAATGAACTCTTTCTCTAGGGACCTAGGGAGTTCGTGAGTGTTGAGCCACGTGAGACGGGGTGACTGCCAGAGCCTATGGGAGTATGAGCAAAAGATTTGCTCAAAGAGAAGATCCTGCTCTTAAGCTCAGTGATTCTACACTGAGTGCTGAATGTATATGCACCGTCTTTTAATACTGGTCTGACAGCCAAAATGGCCCAGATGCTGTTAAAGAGCATCTCCATTATTATGAAAATCTGTAGGCAGGTCATGCCCACTCCCCCTAGTCACTCAACGAATCAGCTATCTAATTATGAATGTTTAATAACAGAATAAAAACCTGACGTTAGAAACAAGGCTGCCGATCAGGAGCAAGAGGGCATGGACATTGATTACTTGAAAATACCATTTTTGCTACTGTTTTAGGACATGTGACTAACAGACAATAATGTAGTGATATTTCCCTTTTTAGCCAATTCGTGCTTGACATTCTTTAGCAGCAGTGATTGGCAGAGATACTAAAATACTTAACCTATCAAACAGTATTTAATAAAAGTCTTTTGTCTCCAATCAACCTAGGGAGTTTAGTTTAAGGCTTATATGTGGGAACATTTTTAATTAATATGCATACTTTTTCTGACATATTTTAAAATACTTTGTGAACCTAATCATGTCAGAGTTAGTGGCATTAAAATATCACGGTGATCACAGAAATTGTAAGCTTAGCAAAAAAGGTGCTTAAGAAATATTTGTTGAATGATATTTGACAACTGGAATATTAAGCTGCCTATCCAATGGGAATGACACTTAATATCTTTTGAGACAGTGACTTTTAGAGCATGGTATATATAGTCTAAGACAACTCCAGGTGCAGATCAGCAGGAAATGTGCCATCTGGTGAACCAAACTCTATCTTCACAAAGCCCTTTCACATCTGTTAAGGTTCTTCTTGGGCTAAAAAGTTTGAAGGGGTAAATATTAGGAAGAAAGGTGCTGACCCTTGATCCCTAAACCTCAGTTGGGGATGAGTGGAAGCAAAATGTCTTGGCTCTGGGTCTCAGTTGCAGAAATGGTTGATCTCAGATCAACAAGTTTTCTACAAGTTAAAGTTTGATTTAATGTAAAGATTTTACTTAGGTACCAGAAAATCTCAGTTCTAGCCCCATTTCTGGGATTGTCTTGCTGTGTGGTGTTTGGGAAAGCTAATAGAGTTACATTGGGTATTAATTCCTTAAAATAGGTGTGTTTACTCTTCTTAATTCTCCCTGATGCTATTGTTGTTCAGTTGCTAAGTTGTGTCCAGCTCTTTGTGACCCCATGGACTGCAGCACGCCAGGTTTCCCTGTCCTTTACTATCTCCCAGAGTTCGCTCAAACTCATGTTCATTGAGTTGGTGATGCCATCCAACCATCTCATTCTCTGTCATCCCCTTCTGCTCTTGCCCTCAATCTTTTCCAGCATTAGGGTCTTTTCCAATGTGTCAGCTCTTCAAATCAAGTGGCCAAAGTATTGGAGTTTCAGCTTCAGCATCAGTCCTTCCAAGGAATATTCAGGGTTCATTTCCTTTAGGATGGACTGGTTTGATCTCTTTGCTGTCCAAGGGACTCTCAAGAGTCTTCTCCAGCATCACAGTTTGAAAGCATCAATTCTTCAGCATGTAGTTTTCTTTATGGTCCTACTCTCACATCCGTACATGATTATTGGAAAAACCATAGCTTTGTTGACAAAGGTGATGCTATTAGGAGCAAATAAAATAATATGTGTGCAACATAAATGCTATCAGGGATATGTATCAACCTACGCCAAACTGTTGTGAACTTGGAATCATCGTCACCCCTTATCCATCCTCCTCTGTGTAGCAAGGGGTAAGCTTGGAACCACACGCCAGCTCCTAGAATCTCTTTCTCCATATGGTTCCAGGTAAGAACCATGTGCCAATGAGAGGCACACCCGTGAGATGTAAAAGTGGAGATGTAAAGTAAGGAAGCCATTTCTATCTAATGTTCGTTGAAAACAGTTGTGCAGACGTGAGATTAGCATCAGCTCCTGGACAGGCACCCAGGAATCACAGGCTTTTATCCTCAGCGGCTAAGTTCAAGGGAGGCAGTGCCCAGAGACTGCTGAGATTTGCTGCAGCTTCTTGGCCAGCTCCCTTGATCGTTCTCTCGTAGTGGAAGTCTCTGTGACTTTTATTGCTTTCCCTTTTCCAATAACTGCCAATGCCTCTAAAACGTTCATGCTTGAAAACCCTCAATGGGCTCCCCTGTTCTTGGGGGATCCTGACTGATAATGAGAGTGAATTCCTGCATCTTTCCAAATCATGCCCTCAACCCTTAACAAGAGGAGAGAGTCATTCATCCAAAGGAAACAAGGTCCTGAGTGATGGCAGTTTCTGGCTACAGAGAGCAAGTGTAGCTTGAAGCAAACACACACACACACACACACACACACTTTACAAGACATCTCAAATGTCAAACAAAATATTTTAAAAATATTAGTAAACATTTGACTTACAAGAAAATAATGGAAATTCTCCAAAGCTAAAATAAAATAGAAGAGGAGCTAAGGAAGAGTGATGTGCAGGCAATATTTGAAGAGAGAATCACTCATTATTTCTTGGAATTTATGAGAAACTAATCCTCAGATTCAAAAAGTGCAATTGAATATAAGACATACACAGGACACAGAGCATCCATGTCTTGTGTGACATCACAGACACCTTAGACAAAAAGATCCTAGAAGTAGCCAGACTAATAAAGTGCATCTTCCCAAAAGAGAACATTGTTACACTGATAGCTGATTTCTCAGTATCAACAAAGAAGCCAGAAGAGGTGGAATCACAGCTTCAAATATCGAAGAAAAAAATGGCCAACCTATTTCCTCACTGAAAGTATCTTCTGAAACAGGGACAAAGTAAAGACGTGTTTAGACACATCAAAACAGACCTTATCACCTGCAGACCTACATTAGTGGAAAATGCTAAAGGTTATGCTGCAGGAAGATGGAAAATGGTCTCCAAAGGGGAAGTATGAGATACCAAAAGTGATGACAAGTAACATGTTCAGTTTATGGTGATTTTAAAAAGAATGAACTAAAATCCTGGATGAAAATAGGGTAAGTTGAGAGAGAGCTGATTAGAATTAAGTTATACCCCTCCTCGATTGCTGGTGGGGAGGGCTAGAAATAATGATTTATATTAGCCATTACCACATTAAATAAGCATGTTTTAATGTCTAGAATGGGCTTACCTGGAGGTTCAGAAGGTAAAACAATCTGCCTGCAACGCAGGAGACCCAGGTTTGATCCCTGAGTCCGGAAGGTCCCTTGAAGAGGGGAATGTCTACCCACTCCAGTATTCTTGCCCGGAGAATCCCAGGGACAGAGGAGCCAGGTGGGCTATAGCCCATGGGGTCGCAAAGAGTCGGACACAATTGAGTGCCTAACACTTTCACTACACTAATGTCTAGATTCAGTTCAGTTCAGTTCAGTCCCTCAGTCGTGTCCGACTCTTTTCGACCCCATGAATCGCAGCACGCCAGGCCTCCCTGTCCATCACCAACTCCCGGAGTTCACTCAGACTCATGTCCATGGAGTCAGTGATGCCATCCAGCCTCTCATCCTCTGTCGTGCCCTTCTCTTCCTCTCCCCAATCCCTCCCAGCATCAGAGTCTTTTCCAATGAGTCAACTCTTCACATGAGGTGGCCAAAGTACTGGAGTTTCAGCTTTAGCATCAGTCCTTCCAAAGAACACCCAGGACTGATCTCCTTTAGAATGTACTGGTTGGATCTCCTTGCAGGCCAAGGGACTCTCAAGAGTCTTCTCCAACACCACGGTTCAAAAGCATCAATTCTTTGGCTCTCAGCTTTCTTCACAGTCCAACTCTCACATCTATACATGACCACTGGAAAAACCATAGCCTTGACTAGACAGACCTTTGTTGGCAAAGTAATGTCTCTGCTTTTGAATATGCTATCTAGGTTGGTTATAACTTTCCTTCCAAGGAGTAAGCATCTTTTAGCCACATAGAAATGGAGTGTATGAATTCTACATCAGTAGAAAGGGAAAAAATGAATAGGAAAAAAAAACTGATGAAAATTCAAATCCATAGTGAGAGGCTACTCTAAGATGTGGAGACAAGCATGGGAACAGGACCCAGTGTAAAGTAGATTCAAAGAAAGACCTGTTCTGCAGGATTAAATTCCCGTAACTGAGCTATTTCAGTTAATAATGGAGTCAGATATGCTGGGGGGTGGGGATGGGTGCAGTGGCATTATGGGAAGGTCAGAATATATTTGAAAGGGAAACACAAAGTCTCTGCAGTACTCATTTTAAAGGGATCGACAGAAGCCAAGAAGGAAAGAACGATTAAATCACCCTCTTGTTCATCCATTTATTGGGGACAAGAGCCCCGTCCCTCAGGTTATTCCACAGGCTGCTATTTAATAATACTAAATTGTGATTATAGATGCATTTGGTGGTATGTTCTCCTTTCTACTTTTGGCAACTGTCCCTGGAGAGGAGGTCCTGAGAGTTTCCTGGCAATTAAGAAAAGGCTCTTGATCCTAAAGTGATCTCTGGAGGTGATCAAATTGCTTGCCTTTCATACTAGGCAATGTAACAATTAAGCACAAGTTTGGTGTTTTTTTTTTTTTTTTTTTACTATTCTGGTACATGCTGTGTATTTGTTCGTATATAATTAAAGTTTCAGGATTGGGTTTTAAAGTCCCAAGATTGCCTGATTTACCTTCCTGTTAATGTCAACAGGGCAGTTCTGCACACACATCTGCAGAATAATCTGGACCTACTAGTGAGTGGAGGGGTGAGATGCATGTCCTACTTGTTAACTGGGATTTCTCCCACTGAGAGAGCTAACTGGAAACCAAGCTCTCAGCTCTCCCCTGAAGCTGCCCAGTGCCCCCACATGGAGACTTTGCCAACAGAGGCATGCGTGCGTGCTAAGTCCCGTCAGTCATGTCCAACTCTGTGCGGCCTTATGGACTATAGCCCACCAGGCTCCTCTGTCTGTGGGATTCTCCAACAAGAATAGTAGAGTGGGCTGCAGTGCCCTCCTCCTGAGGAATCTTCCCAACCCAGGGATGGAACTCACGTCTCTGTGTGTCCTGCGTTGGCAGGTGGGTTCTTTACCACTAATGCCACCTGGGAAGCCCTCGGGGGCTACAAAAGAAAGAAAGTGAAAATGAAGTCGCTCAGTCGTGTCCGACTCTTTGCAACCCCATGGACTGTAGCCTACCAGGCTCCTCCATCCATGGACTTTTCCAGGCAAGAATACTGGAGTGGGTTGCCATTGCCTTCTTCAGGGGATCTTCCCCACCCAGGAATTGAACCCGGGTCTCCCGCATTGCAGGCAGACTTACTGGGGGCTGTGTGGTTGGCTAATTAGGAGTCTCTTTCAGGGCAGATGCTTCTATTCCAGCCACACATACTAGAAGCAGGCGTGCCTTTCCAAACAGAGCAGCGCCCAAGAGCACTGCCCCAGACCCACACGTGTTCCGTGTACATTTTGCCCATCCCTCTTACTCTGCTCGCCAAGTGTCCCCACGCTGCCAAACCCAGGGCTCCTGCATCCACCCCATCTCACTTGCCTCTCAGCAGCATTAGGCCCACTCCACTTCTCCTTCCCTGAAACTCTGCTTTTTTTGGCTCTACTGATAGCAGACCGACTAGTTTTCCTCCTACCGCAGTCTCTGACGTGCCCTCTGCCTGCCCTAAACGATGGTGTTCTTTAAGGCCAACGCACTGGTGTCCCCCTTCATTCCTCATGTAGACCTCCAAACTGATCTCCCTGCTTCCGTCCTCAACCTTCTCTGTAGAGCAGCAATAAACAGGAAATCCGGTCTCTCTCCTAGTGCCTGCAATGGCTTTTCATTATACTTAGAATAAAGCTCGAACTTCTCCTGGGCCCGGCTGAATGTTCTAGACTCTGGTGGGGCCTGTCTCCCCTGACCCTGTGTTACAGCAGCTTCAGCTCTGCTTTGTCCGTGCATCTGTCAGAGCTCTTTCCCACACGAGGACCTCTGCATATGCTGTCCCCCGTCCCTGGAATGTTCTCTGTCCGCTCTTCCATGCCTTGCACTTACCATATACATCCCAGCTTAAAAACAACCTCTCCAGAATGACCTTCCTGGATTGGGTTATGGAAAAGCAAGCGCCTCCCTCCACTTTCCTTCCGATGCGTAGATTCCTGTTTGTTTCTTAGCACACTTATCATGACTGGAATCTGTGTGGTTGTTTAGCTGTTTATGGAAAATCTTGCTGGTTAAACTGTAAGGTCTACAAGGCAGGGCTCATATTTGTCCACATTTAATCCCAGCACCTCGTACAGCACATGGCCTGGGGTACACATGCCATGAAATCGAACGGCTGCGCCAAAGAATGAACCAAGTTTTCCCCTGTTGCCCTGGCAGCTCCTCTGTGCCCTTGACTGACCCCAGAGTTCCTCCTCAGGTACAGAGAGAGGTGCGTGAGGCCAAAGGGCATTGAAGGCGGAGAAAAAGCCTTTAGCAGCCCTGCCTTCAGAGTCTGTGGCTGATATTATATACTTGAAACTTTGAGGTGTTCTTTTGTACAGAAAGTTAGGAGTGATGAAAATTATAGAGAGATTATTGGTACCTTGAAGTATCTCTGGTGTTTTAGTTGTTTTATCTGAGATATAGGACTGATTTATGCTCAAAGAGTTGACAGAGTCATAGTAATGACATATCTTTTATTAAAACAGTTGATATTTGTTCTAATTTGGACTGAACTGTGGCTCAAAAACGGTTCTGGAGAAACCATTTCCAGGCTTACACTTTCCTCTGCTATCACCATTCTCAGCTGTTATTTAGGTAACTGAGTATTCATGTAGCCAAAGAGAGTTCAAAAAAACCCATTAAACCAAGAAGGAGGGGTGGCAAAGGCTGAACTTAAGAAGAGGGATGAAGAAATGACCATGGTGAAAAGAAAACCAGATGAAAGAAAAGCAGTCAAAGGGAAGAGGAGAAGAATCAGTTGCAAAAATAGCCTCTTTATTTATTTATTTATTTGTTTTTTTACCTCTATGAAAGTGTGTGAAAGGTCAGTTTCCCCTTCCTCTTTCTGGCTGGGCTAGCCCTGGCTCTGAGACAGATTCTTGATAAGATCCAATCGAGGGTTCTTGTTAATGGGCAGAAGCTAGTAAGTACGGGGTGCATTAGTATATGTGAAAAGTAAGCCCAGTAATGTGGAATTCCACCAATAGAAAAAGAACAGCAACTTAGGTGGCTGCATGGAACCTAATGTTTTAAGAATGCCATCATAATGAAGAACCTTATGTTGAGGGCAGAACAGAAAGTGAAAAAAAAAAAAAAGGAAGGCCTCATAAGGGCAAGGGAGATTTTAGCATTTCACTTCCCTTACTGAGAACAGAGTTTACCAGTGAAAATTCAGACCTGAAAGCTATAAAAACTGAACAGAAACAAAACAAAAACCTTTGTGCTATTTTCCCCCTGAGTTTGGAAACCAGAAAATGCAAAAATCATTTCAGAGGGGCATCCTGGAGAGCTCAGCTAGCACAAACTGGTTGGGAATTAAAACTCGTGTGTTTTGAGCATCTCTCTCCAAACACATCTAGGAACTCATACAAGCCGCATTTTACTATTCCGTGGTAAGAGGGAATTTTGTGACCTTTTGAGAAACTTGTTTTGTCTTTCCTAAGAAGACCACAATAAGGAAGTCAGCCACATTTCTTGGCAATGGGACACTATTTCAGTCCCCAGGCTTGCATTCCTGGGAGTGGAGAGGGCTCTGAACAAGCGACTTGTCATCAGCTTGTCCCACACGTAGACTCCCAAAATGTACACTTACAAACATGTCTAGATTTCCACCCACTGCTGGGGGTTTGTAGAACAGAAGGCCATGGTAACCACGGAAGCATCTTTATGTTAACCTTCTCCCAGACCCAGGGGCTCCAAGGTCCAAGTCTAACAATACTATGAAGAGGAGGTTGAAACCCAAAGATGCAGGAACCTGGACCAGAAAGATGGGAGTCGGCCTAGGAGGAAGAAGGAGCCACCGGGACGTGGTGGCAGGCTTCTTTCTGCCCACCACATGTCCTCAGCCCTAAAACCAGGGGCACTACACCTTTCCTTGGCATTGGAGCACATCTTTTTCTCAAAATACTCTCTGCCTTTACCTTACCGTAGACTGTCTGACACTCCTTTTCAACTACTTTTGCAAGATGGACTTCTTTGGTCCATCACTTAAATCAGGGATTTTCAACTGGGATTGCTTTTGCTCTCCAGGGAACACATGGCAATACGTGGAGACAGTTGTGATTGTCACAACCAGGGCTGGAGGGGTGGGGGGCGGCGCTCCTGGCTTCTAGTGAGTTGAAGCAAGGGCCGTGTCACACCTCCTACAAGGCAGAGTCAGCCCTCCATGACCAGGTATTATCTCTTCAACATCAGTGGTTCAGAGATTGAGAAACCCCGGCTTTCACAGTGTTTATTTCTAGATTCCTTACCATTATTCTCACTCTCATGCATTCTTTGGGTTATCTCATCAACTACCACTAAAAAATCATCCTCGCTCTGATGGCTCACACAGCTCTATCTCCAGCTAGCTTTCTCTTTTGAGCACCAAACTTGCGTATCTACTATCCTATCCAGGCTTCTTCCGTTTACTATCCTATAAAGGTCCCTTTTGTTTTCACTGTTGGGCTTTTTGATGCTCAGCAAGAAAAATAATTGTTCATAACAGAAAAAGTAGTCTGTGATTATAGCTATCTGCTTTTAATAAAAGAGAATGAAGATTGACTGTTATTTTGAGAGAACAAAACGCAGCTTAGTGACTGTCTATGAGACGTTAAGATACAGACTGTCTTGACACTCCTTTTCTGGGATGCCTCGAAAGCTGTTTGGGAGAAACCCTTGAGTCTCTTAGGTGTGAAGAATTCTTACCTAGTGTGTCTTTGCGGTGAACGACAACTTGTTCTCTTTGGTTGTGGACTACAAGGACTCAACCCAGTGCCGCCTGCTGCTACTTAATGCTGTCAAAGCCTCCACGACAGAGAACCTGCCCAGGTCTGTGTGCAACCTGTAGTGTTAGAGTCAGTGTAAGTTGAAATTCATCAGTATCTTTGTGAGTTCCAAGACCATATCTTCTGGACCTTTTAATGGCCTGGAATGCTGAAACATCTCTGCTGCTCACGAGGTGGTTGATGGATATCAGATGAGGGCACTTCCCAAGCAAACTTTTCTTTTGCTTCCAGACCCCATTCCGATCCATCTCTTTCCTTTACGGGGGAGACACAGTGAACTCATGTACCCCACTCATACAGACTAACTTACAGGCTAACCCTCAATCAACCACTTACATACATCTGGGAAAATCCTCAGTGAGCAACCGCCATTCTTGCCAAACAGCGGGTGAGTCCCTTTAGAGACAGTGTGGAAATGATCCACCGCAGGATCCATCACCTGGAAAGTTTGGAACTTTGCCCCCAGTGCCCGTGCTGACCCGGGGAGGAGAGAGTCGTCGAGAGAAAGGACAGCGTCCTGAGAGACGGGGGCTCTAAAGCAAGGGCGGATTCTTGCGCTTCCCAAACTCTCTCTTTCTTGAAAAGAACAGTCTCCTTCCTCCAACTTGGAGCAGCTTTCTAGAGAGCTGCCCATCTGTCTATGTCTTAAAAACAAGTCTCCATGTGTGCTCTGTGGAGCCAGGCACAGCGGCATGGAGGAAGCATGGATTACAGATGGACAGAGAGGAGGGGTTACAAGGAGGACAGCGGACAAAGCCTGGAGAGTTTCCATCTGGCCCAGTCTCAGAATGGAGGGCCCCAGCCAGCGGGCCCCAGAAAAAAAGAGTCTGCTGGCTCAGCACCTCCTGACTTCCTGCAGGGCTGCAGGGAGGGTGACCCATCTTTACTGAGTCTGTAGTTTAGTTGCCATCATGTGGGCACCCAGAAGTTGTTCGCAGGAGTCACATTTTCTTACAGGTGCTCCTGTGACCCACAACATACCGGTTTTCAGGATTTGGAGTGCCATCTATAGCTTCCCTGGTGGCTCAGTGGTAAAGAATCTGCCTGGAATGCAGTGAGTACAGGAGACGCATGTTCAATCCCTGGGTGGGGCAGATCCCTTGGATGAAGGCATGGCAACCCACTCCAGTGTTCTTTCTTGCCTGGAGAATCCCATGGACAGAGGAGCCTGGCGGAATACAGTCCATAGGGTCGCAAAAAATCGGATGTGACTACAGCAACTTAGCACACGTGCACGCACTATAGCCATGACAAAGGGTAAAGGTGGCCAGCCTGAAGTGGGGTTGACTCTGTGGCCCTGCTAACCATGGGCATAGCCTAATCTGCTGCTGCCAAGGCCAGCTGAGTCTAGCCTGTGGCTGTTGTCCTCTTGCTCTGCAACACTGACTGTCTTCCCAGGCTATGCAGAAGAACCCTTCTTTCTCTTCTGTCCCACTCTGCTGTTTCAGTGATTCAAGCATAAATGCCATAGGTATTCAGTGGCCAGAGAGGTTAAGCCCCATGTTAGACACTGGAGGTCACCTGGAGACAGCCCTGCGCCTCGAGTTGTTTCCATCTCTGGAAGGTCTGGCTAGAATTGGGCGAATGAGATAGTGTGATGCTGTGATGCAGGTGAGCAGAGGGGTGATCCAGCCCTGCCAAGAAAGGCTGCCTGCTAGAGGTTCCGTTCTGCCCTGGAGGCTGTGATACTTACCCTGAGCCCTACAAGGGGAGAAGGTGGAGGGGGCTGAAGAAGGAGAGACACAAGTGTGTGTAATGTACCAGGGGTGAGAACGGGGACCGTGGGTGGAGGGCAGTGTAGTCGGGGGGTAAGGGCCGGGTGAAGGTCATAGGAGAGGGGCTTCGCAGGGCAAGGAAGTCAGATGGGGCAGGCAACTGGATCACGGCGAGCTTTGCAGGCCATGCTGCTGCTAAGTCATGTCAGTCGTGTCTGACTGTGCGACCCCATAAAGGGCAGCCTACCAGGGTCCGCCGTCCCTGGGATTCTCCAGGCAAGAACACTGGAGTGGGTTGCCATTTCCTTCTCCAATGCATGAAAGTGAAAAGTGAAAGTGAAGTCACTCAGTCATGTCCAACTCAGCGACCCCATGGACTGAAGCCTACTGGGCTCCTCCATCCATGGGATTTTCCAGGCAAGAGTACTGGAGTGGGGTGCCATTGCCTTCTCCATTGCAGGCCATATTAGGGGTTTAATTCTTTGTGACACACAGGTTCCAATGAAGAAAATCAGTCAAAAAAGTACGATTTGATCAGAGGGTGAAAGGGAGTCCTGAAAACAAATAAGAGGTGAGAGCTTTGACCTTAAATTGTTTATAATCTAATTGAGAATAGAAGAAAAATACATGAAATCAACAGTGTGAAAATGAAAACTGAATATAATTAAGCACAGAAGAGCCTGATGTAAACCGAAAGAGCTGCAGGAGGGGCAGCGAGAGTCCGCATCTCAGGCAGAAGCAGGATGCATCAGGGGTGGAACACGCCTGTGACTTGGGCCCCAGAGATGGCAGAAAGGGCTGGCCGCTCAGCTCTGAGAGGCAGGATGGTTTCTGTGGTGAGGCTGCTTACTTGCAATAAAAGAATGTCAGCACCACCACTGACTCTGAATTCCTGCAAGCCTTTAGATCTCTGCGTCATCAACAGTGTATAATACCTACACTCTAGGGTCTAAGCAGAGAAGGAAACACTGGCTGTTGTCTGACTCACAGGGTGAAAGCCCACAAAAGCACTCGTGGCAGAGATGTTTTTTCTGGAGTCCCTCTATCGCTCAGAAGCCTAGGTAATCGTACAGTGTTATCCCCTTACTGGCAGAATCCCCTTCAAAATATGTTTTATTATTTTGCCTCCAGATTGTATCAGATTGTATCATTTTAGGGTGCTGAGGTCTCTGAAATGTTTTGCTATGGGGACACTGGGGAGACCGGTGCACTATTACTTCAGTCAGTCATTTCAGTCACTCAGTCATGTCCAACTCTTTGCGACCCCATGGACTGCAGCACACCAGGCTTCCCTGTCCATCACCAACTCCCAGAGCTTGCCCAAATTCATGTCCTTCAAGTCATTGATGCCATCCAACCATCTCATGCTTGGTCGTCCCCTTCTCCTCCTGCCTTCAATCTTTCCCAGCATCAGGGTCTTTTCAAATGAGTCAGTTCTTCGCATCAGCTTCAACATCAGTCCTTCTAATCTATATTCAGGACTGATTTCCTTTAGGATTGACTGATTTGATTTCCTTGCTGTCCAAGGGACTCTCAAGAATCTTTAACACCACAGTTCAAAGACATCAATTCTTCGGCGCTCAGCTTTCTTTATGGTCCAATTCTCACATCCATACATGACTCCTGGAAAACCATAGCTTTGACTAGACAGACCTTTATTGGCAAAGTAATGTCTCTGCTTTTCAATATGTTGTCTAGGTTTCTCAGAGTTTTTCTTCCAAGGAGTAAGCATCTTATAATTGCATATCTGCAGTCACCATCTGCAGTGATTTTGGAGCCCAAAAAAATTAACTTCTGTCACTGTTTCCATTGTTTCCCCACCTATTTGCCATGAAGTGATGACATGAAGACGCCATGATCTTAGTTTTCTGAATGTTGAGCTTTAAGCCAGCTTTTTCACTCTCCTCTTTCACCTTCATCAGAAGGCTCTTTAGTTCCTCTTCACAATAAAATGCAACAGAAAAAAGTTCTTTGAGGCCTAATTACTAGTGAAAAAGCTTAATTTCCCCTAGAAAAGGAACTGTACATGTTCTCTTTCTTTTCATTCTGGCTCTTGAATAGAACTGCTAAGTTTGAATCTCGACCACAGCAGTCCAGCAAACCTCTGGCAGGCGCATTCCTGTTTCAGTCTTCTGGGTCCTCATGACTTTTCACATCTTCTCATGTTAATGTGTGTGCTTTTGGTTGGGAGGCATCTCAAAGGTGTGTGGGTCTGACTGAGAGGGAAGAATTGAGAAAAGAGTTAGGTAGATGAGAAGAGGGAGGAGTTCTAGAGAAGGAAACAGAATGGAACACAATAATGAGGAGCTGGGGTTGAGTGGAAGCCTGTGGAGATACTGTGGGAAATTCGAGAGACAGACGAGGTCAGAGGAGTGGACAGTGGGCTGAGGCAACAGGGAGCCACAGAAGTAACACGAAACTTGCCTTAAGAGGTTTGGTCTAATTGCAATGTTGAGTATGTACCAAAATAGGAGAAAGTGAGCGAGGTGAAACTGGGGAAGATAAAAGGAATAGGAGGCCATGGGAAACATCTGAGGGGGGAAGTGAATCGAGTTTGGATTGAGAAGGAAAAGAAATGAGTCACTGATTACAGCTGGTGTCTGGGGTGTTATTATTGCTGGAAAGAGTCAGCTTAGAAGAAGGGGTTTGGGTGCTTTGGAGAGGCAGGGACAGAGAGGAGGAGAACAGGAAGAGGCAGGTATATTCCTGACTGCAGCGTCCTAAGAGCCCAGATCTTTCTTTTGTCTCATCCTTAACTGGATAGAATCTAAATGGGCACTCCTTCACCAGGCTGGACACCATCAGAGCCAACTAGCTTCCTATTTATAGAAGAACGCTGCTTTGAAATGTTGGCTAAACTACTTATTAACCCGAAGGACAATAGCATAGTAAGTAAAAAATCACTTAGAAAGTTCAGAAGATTCAGAAAGTTATCTTTTAACCACCTGCTCAAGTCACATACAAGTTCATAAATAATGGCATGCTTTTCTTCCTCAGCCCAATGGAGCATTCATTTCACTTTCCAGGTCCGTAAGACTATTCACATTGCTCCCAACATTTTATTAGGAATATTTTTAAACATAAAGCACAGCTGAAAGAATTTTATAGAGAACACCTGTAACCTGCCTGATAGGTCCTACTATTAATAGTTTACTGTATTTGCTTTGTCATAAACCTATGTATCTATCTATCCACCAACTCATCTTATTTTTGGTGCAGTTCAGTTCAGTTCAGTCAGTCAGTCATGTCCAGCTCTTTGCAACCCCATGAACAGCAACACACCAGGCCTCCCTGTCCATCAGCAACTCCCAGAGTCCACCCAAACCCATGTCCATTGTGTCAGTGATGCCATCCAACCATCTCATTCTCCGTTGTCCCCAGAGTAAACTGCAAACATTACTACTCTTCTGCAATAAATAAAACTATTGTTTTTTAACTTCTGTTCTCTGAATTTTTACCCAACTGGGCTGTGTCAGCCCACCTAGGTAGACTCTGAAGATCAAAGAAAAGCATTTAGCTCTTTCCATGGGTGGCTTATCTTCCCAGTCCCTCATACCCAAGCACTGACTCTTTGATTACAGTTCAGTCGCTCAGTCGTGTCCAACTCTTTGTGACCCCATGAATCACAGCACGGCCAGGCCTCCCTGTCCATCACCAACTCCCGGAGTTCACTCAGACTCACGTCCATCGAGTCCATCTCATCCTCTGTCATCCCCTTCTCCTCCTGCCCTCAATCTTTCTCAGCATTGGGGTCTTTTCCAATGAGTCAACTCTTCGTATGAGGTGGCCAAAGTACTGGAGTTTCAGCTTTAGCATCATTCCTTCCAAAGAAACCCCAGGGCTTATCTCCTTTAGAATGTACTGGTTGGATCTCCTTGCAGTCCAAAGGACTCTCAAGAGTCTTCTCCAACACTACAGTTCAAAAGCAGCAATTCTTCGGTGCTCAGCTTTCTTCACAGTCCAACTCTCACATCCATGCATGACCACAGGAAAAACCATAGCCTTGACTAGACTGACCTGTGTTGGCAAAGTAATGTCTCTGCTTTTGAATATGCTATCTAGCTTGGTCATAAATTTCCTTCCAAGGAGTAAGCGTCTTTTAATTTCATGGCTGCAGTCACCATCTGCAGTCATTTTGGAGTACCCAAAAATAAAGTCTGACACTGTTTCCACTGTTCCCCCATCTATTTCCCATGAAGTGATGGGACCAGATGCCATGATCTTCATTTTCTGAATGTTGAGCTTTAAGCCAACTTTTTCACCCTCCACTTTCACTTTCATCAAGAGGCTTTTTAGTCCCTCTTCACTTTAAGCCAACTTTTTCACCCTCCACTTTCACTTTCATCAAGAGGCTTTTTAGTCCCTCTTCACTTTCTGCCATAAGGGTGGTGTCATCTGCATATCTGAGGTTACTGATATTTCTCCCGGCAATCTTGATTCCAGCTTGTGTTTCTTCCAGCCCAGCGTTTCTCATGATGTACTCTGCATATAAGTTAAATAAGCAGGGTGACAATATACAGCCTTGACGTACTCCTTTTCCTATTTGGAACCAGACTGTTGTTCAATGTCCAGTTCTAACTGTTGCTTCCTGACCTGCATACAGATTTCTCAAGAGGCAGGTCAGGTGGTCTGGTATTCCCATCTCTTTAGAATTTTCAAGTTTGTGCTGATTCACACAGTCAAAGGCTTTGGCATAGTCGATAAAGCAGAAGTAGATGTTTTTCTGGAACTGTCTTGCTTTTTCCATGATCCTGTGGATGTTGGAAATTTGATCTCTGCTTCCTCTGCCTTTTCTAAAACCAGCTTGAACATCTGGAAGTTCACGGTTCACATATTGCTGAAGCCTGGCTTGGAGAATTTTGAGCATTACTTTACTAGCATGTGAGATGAGTGCAATTGTGCGGTAGTTTGAGCTTTCTTTGGCATTGCCTTTCTTTGGGATTGGAATCAAAACTGCCCTTTTCCAGTCCTGTGGCCAGTGCTGAGTTTTCCAAATTTGCTGGCATATTGAGTGCAGCACTTTCACAGCATCACCTTTCAGGATTTGAAATGGCTCAACTGGAATTCCATCACCTCCACTAGCTTTGTTCGTAGTGATGCTTTCTAAGGCCCACTTGACTTCACATTCTGGGATGTCTGGCTCTAGGTGAGTGATCACACCATCATGATTATCTGGGTCGTGAAGCTCTTTTTTGTACAGTTCTTCTGTGTATTCTTGCCTCCTCTTCTTAATATCTTCTGCTTCTGTTAGGTCCATACCATTTAGTAGTGCCTAATCTGTGCCCTTGGAGAGGGCAATGGCAACCCACTCCAGTACTCTTGCCTGGAAAATCCCATGGATGGAGGAGCCTGGTAGGCTTCAGTCCATGGGGTCGCGAAGAGTCAGACATGACTGAGCGACTTCACTTTTACTTTTCACTTTCATGTACTGGAGAAGGAAATGGCAACCCACTCCAGTGTTCTTGCCTGGAGAATCCCAGGGACGGCAGAGCCTGGCGGGCTGCCATCTACGGGTCCCGCAGAATCGGACACGACTGAAGTGACTTAGCAGTAGCAGTAGCAGTAATCTGTGCCCTTGAGTTCCTAGTAAGTAGAAAAGGGAATTTTTACAAACCCAGTTATCTTCCATAAACTCTCGTATTTGATATGGCAAAGACTCCTGGTGGAAGAGTGAAAAAAAGTCCCTAAGATAAATAAGTAATATAACCTATGTCTACATACCTAGATTGCCATCTATGCAGCAAAACTGCACCTTTAGTAACATAAGGGCCACAGAGAATACAGATGGTTTCTGATTTTGGATACAAAATATTCCCAGAAAGACCATCACCCCTGTCCCAAACTGTGGGATTTAGAGGCAGAAACTACAGTGAGAGAAGCTGGTGAGGAGTGAGGTCAAGTTTTTTAGCTGGCAAATGGATATTATCAAAACCAGAGATTGCCTTACTAAGATTTACAAAACAACCATTTACTGTGTGTGTTTCACCGTGCGTAGTTTTCAAGCTTAAGGAACATGATCTGCCACTGTAATAACAAGCCTGGGTACAATGGTGTTCTATTAAGATTTGTTTTGCCTCCATCTTCATGTCTATTGTTTTATTTATGTTTACGTTTTAATTGATGTTTTGACCATGTGGTTGCCTTGAGGAGATTTTGTGAAGGCTTCCATTTTGAAACACATTTTAAAAATAATATATTTAATATACAGTAAGCAAAAATATTCTTGTGTATGTACCCAGAAGTAAAATCTTACTGGTGCACTAAAACTTCATTTTAAATGTCTATCCATTAGTATGATAAACAAACCAAAGACGTGATCTTAGAGTCTCGAGAGAAAGAACCTCAGTTTGGGGAGAGCCAATAGAAGGAACTAATTCTCAGATCCAAGTGCTGCCGAACAGAGAGGAAGGAGGGAGAAGACTGAAGCAAATGTGAACTGGGCAATGTTACATCAGCTCAGGACTAGGAACAGCACATGGAGGAAAAAGCCTCTCGATGACCAGTCTGAGAAGGTGGAGGCTTCTCAGACTGGTCAGCTCAGTCTGGTTGACTGAGTCGGTCAACTCAACCTAAGTTGGTCAACTCAACCTAAGGGCTGGTGTCGTAAGGAAATGAAATAGAGGAAAGAGGCAGAGAACTGACTTTAAAATGTTATTGTCTGATTTTTAAAATGTCTCGGCTCTCTGAGTTTCTTTTGCTGAAAACAATCAAGTGCTCTTGGATCCCCAAAAATCTTGGAGATAAGTGTGTGGCTATCCTAACCTTCCAAAGGAGGGAGATTTGTCACCTCTGTGGGTAATCTGAGTGATCAAGACTTGGGTCTTTCTCAATAGTCAGGCAAATGCGTCCTGTTTTAATTTGAGCCTCAGACGCAGGGAAGCTATTTAGAGCAGCTACTTGTCTACTATGAAGTTAGTAAAACTAAGTGCTCGTTACTTTCCATGTTGCCATTCCTATAACCTTACAGGAATTCTCCATAGGCTGGTAAATTTTAGGACTTATCTGCAAGGCTACTTTGCAACCACAGACTCTGAAGTGCAATTATTATATGATACTTAAATCAGTCTTTCATGCTTATGTTTCTGTCTCCAAGATGTTCCGATGGAGGTAGGTATCACACAAAGGATAGAAGGAAAGGTGTAACTTAGTAGGAAAAGATGAAAAGAAAGAACAACACTTGCCTTTTAACCAATGCTCTTGGAATGAGATATTTAAATAAAAATCGACCGAAATGATGGCTCAGTTGACGAGGAAAGATAGCTTCCTCCCATCCCCTCTGTTTACGCATACTATTGTTGCAGCCCATGATGTTTTGTTTACTTTGGAAGGAAATATTTTACCCCCTCTGAGATAATTAATTTTTGTCAGCTTCACTGTTTATAAGGGAAACTGAGAAACTGTTAATTGAAATACAGAATGAGTCACTGTTTTCAGTAATTTTTGGCAGCATTCTAATTTGTGTCAATCCCAGCCTAATTATTAGATTTTTTGGAAGCAGAAAGCATATTTGATTTTTCTCTTACTAAATTTTTCTCCTGTTTTTTTCCAAAAATATGTGCTGCCTGACAAAGGTTATGTAATTTATGTCAAAGTGAGGTGAAATGCCAGTACCTGTGGAACACCAGGAGGTTTATGGCGTCACACCTGGCTCTTCGCACTGGCTCAATATTTAGAAAGCTCACAGAATACAATCTTCCTCTTTTCCACACTCCTACCCCTCAGCCCTGATCAAACAATGTGATTCTTTTAAAGACCTTTTAGCTGGTATTAAGCCACAGTATATGGCCCATCACTCATGACATCCCTGAAGTAAACTTCCCAGAAGCCATCAGGGAGAATTCATTTGGAAATCCAATTGAATGTCGCTTGCAAAGGGCAGGATCCTAGAAGAGGCGACCAGTCATGCATTCCTGAGTTATTTGTCGTAAAAGCATTAATCACTGTGAATTCATTTGCTCCCGATGCAAACTCGCCACACTGTAGCACAGGAATTCTGTTCCAAGCGATCATTAACGTAGAGAACAGAAGCTGCTGACTGTGGGCAGGGATAATAAACTCTGTCAGATCAGTGGCCAGTATAATGGGACTGTTAATGGTTCCTAATAGAAGTCGGACCTTCCTGACGGAGTGAAGGTGGAGCAGAGAGGCAGGCAGCTCCCCTGGGCAGACAGCCCCATCTCTGGCCTGCTGGTGGATGAGAGGGGCGTCAGTGTCGGTCACAGAGCATTGCTAGGGCTCTGAGGTGGCCATCGCTGGGAGCATGGGCAGCAGCTATGGGTTGGGGAGGGACCCGTGGAGACGCAACCACACTCCAGCCGGTCGCCGGCCGCAGGCAAGGTTGCCGTCGGACATCTGGCGCTGTGGACATCCCAGAACCTTGAACTCACCCCACTCCACGCTGGGTCACCACTGACAGGGAGGATGGCAATCACAGGGATGATAGCACAGCCGGGCACGGGAGCATGTGACGCGGCTCTGTGACATTCCTAAGCCCCGGCCACTGCTGTGATTGAGGTGCTGACACGGCTGTCCCAGGGCTCAGCAGTGGGGCTCGGTGGCTTCCAAGAGCTGAGGGAACTGGGGAGAAGGGATGGAAGAGGGATGCTCGCTTTAAACATAAAAAGTGTAAAGTACTAACACTGCGAGATATTTGCCAATAAGCACAGAGTACCACAGCGGAACTGAATCAACGCGTTTAATAGATGAAAGGACATTGCCAATAGACTCCAGTCACCTCTCCCAGATGAGTTCCCAGAAACCAGAGCGGAGTGGGACACGCCAGTCTGTGCCAGAAAACACCACTCATCCTCGATTACGTTGTTTACTAAAACCTAGTGTTCAAGAGTTTGAAAGATGTGAGAAAACAGATGGTTATAAAGGAGGAGGTGAAGCAGGGAAAGCGCTGGGACAGTTTTCAGAGGAGCCTCTCCCCACCCCCTGCCCAGCACCCATCACCGTCAGCAGGACCGTCCCATGGAACTAGGCACCCCACAGCGGGCAGAGATGGGCTGATGGCTTCTCGGCCTCTCCCCCACAGAGCCGACGAACCCGCGCCGAGAGTGCTAGACTCCACGGCACAGGGTATAAATGCAGCGGCACTGGGGGAGCGAAACCAGCAAGAGGGAAATTCAGAGACAGCGGCGTGGAAGACTGCGCTGGCTGTGAACAGCGTGGACGAGATGAACCCGGGGGTGGGGGTGGGGTTCACACAGACTGTCGAGGCATGAACAGGAGTGTGAAGGGGGAGCAGCATGCTGAGTGCAAAGAGGGAAGGAAGCAGCCTGGTTCGGTGACGGAGTGTTGCATATGCGTGCGTGCGTGCGTGTGTGTGTGTGTGTGTGTGTGTGTTAAGACAGTGGAGCAGCAGGCAATACGCAAAACCAGAAGGGTGGTCGCGTGTTACAAAGAGCCTTGGTAGCCAGACAGAGGAGTCCGGATCAATGTGGTGGGCAGTAGAGACCCGCTGTAAGCCCTTGGCCTCTGAGGAGCAGAGCCAAGCCAAGTTCTGGAAAGTTTCATCTGGTGTCTGTGTAGGAGGGGAGACTGGAGGGGAAGAGAGAATTGGGGGCGCTGGGGGCAGCTGGGGCGGCCTGGCTTGACTAGCTCTCACCGTTCCTCCTGCAGCACACGTTCATCCTGCCCTTCTCACTAGCTGAGGTCATCCTCAGACCACACTGCTACCCACTGAGGAAGAAAGGACTCACTCTGTTGGCCGCTGCTTGCCTCGCCTATGTCAGCAGGTAAGACTGGCAGAGAGAAAAGTCAACTTGGACTGGTCATTCCAGACTCTGAGGAATATTCCAGAAGCAGCACACTGTTGTATAAGCGTGCCTTCATCTTGGGACAGCAGGGATTTCACCATCTTCTAATTTGCAAGAAAAAATGAATCTTATTGCTTGCTTTTGCTGCTCGTGGAAACATCACTTGCCCGAGAATACGTAGGTATGCGTGCGTGCACACACAGCAGGTCACGAGCTCTCCCAACCCCTCGTGAAGAATTCATCTTTGTAAAGCTATGCATGTTACTTTCCCTAGGAAAACATTGATCTTTGGTTCCATCTGTAATTAAAATGTTTGAATGCTTGAATGACCTAGGGCACCTAAACATATTCCATCTGAAAAGTCATTTGACAGATTGAGGGGCCGAGGTTTGGTCCATCCGTCTTGCCTGGATCACCGTGGGCTTATTTGCATCAACATCTGGCACTTGAGCACCGAGAGGGCATTTGGGCAACTGCCCAGGGGCTTGCAGAACAGCCTAGCTGGAGGCCTGGGAGATAATTTAAGGAGCTGGCCTAGATTTCATCATTCAGCCACCTGGCGACACTAATTCTCAGAAATTTTGCCCAATGTCTGTAATCAAGGGAAAGTGCTTGGCCACTCACCGGTAACTGGAAACCCCCCTTTCCATTCCACAGCCTTCTCCTCCACGGCCAAGCTCTGGCTCTACTGGGAGGGGCTTACCAAGGAAAATACCTGCAGATTGCGTGTAAATCATGGTGTTCCTACGTTAGCCTCGACTCACCTGAGCTTTTCACATCTGCCAATTTGGCTAACTCCCCAACCCCCACTGGGGGAAAGTTTCACCCAGGGCAGTGTTCTGGTAGAGACAAAAGCCTGGGAGAGAACACAGTCCACAGGACTTGGTCTCCAGCAGCTCCTGCTTCCCCAGCCTTTGTCTTAGAGCCATAACCTTTATGCCCAGAACTCAGGTGCTGGTTCCTCGCTAGCCTTCCCTTCCCTTTTGCAAGATATGCTCCTCCTGCACTTCTGCAGCCTTCTTTCCCTGAGGGCAAAGTCCCTTCAGGTTTCTCCTTTCCCTAAGAAATCACTTGCTCAGTAAATCCACCCCAGCTCTCCATTGACCTACACTGTTCACTAGCCTGGGCCTCTGCCTTTTAACAAAGGACAGTTTGAGAGAATAAAGCATAAACTGGGGACCTGCTGGTAGCTGAGGTCTGGAGCACGGTGTCGAGGAGGATTCTGGGACCCTAAAAGAGTTGTGCTATCATCTAGCAATATCTGCCAATAGCATGTGATTGGAGAGTGGTGTTGGAGAAGACTCTTGAGAGTCCCTTGGACTGCAAGGAGATCCAACCAGTCCATTCTAAGGGAGATCAGTCCTGGGTGTTCATTGGAAGGACTGATGCTAAAGCTGAAATGCCAATACTTTGGCCACATCATGCAAAGAGTTGACTCATTGGAAAAGACTCTGATGCTGGGAGGGATTGGGGGCAGGAGGAGAAGAGGATGACAGAGGATGAGATGGCTGGATGGCGTCACCGAGTTGATGGACATGAGTTTGGGTGAACTCCGGGAGTTGGTGATGGACAGGGAGGCCTGGTGTGCTGCGATTCATGGGGTCACAAAGAGTCGGACACGACTGAGCGACTGAACTGAACTGAACTGAACTGGAGAGTGGTGGGACATGTGCTGTGTATTTTCCAAGCCTGGCTTAACCAAAGAAATAAATCCCTAACTACAGAATATCTAGGACCTGGGGTGGGGTAAGCATATGCATAAAAGATACATTTTTTCCTCTTGTGTGTGTTGAGAAGAAGCAGGATGGTAGCTGGTTGATTACGCACATGCATTTCCATACTGGCTTTTTTTTTTTTTTGGTGGACTTTCAGCTGATTTTATTCTTTCTTGCCAAGGGTAACTTTTAGACTTTGTATATAAGATAGCATTTTTGGTTTATTAATTTTTTTCTGCCTAAGGACTTGGGGGTTGATAATCAATCCTCATATCTACCCTCACTCTTTCTCCTCAGAAACCAAGGAGGTCAAAGAGCACCTGAGGCCACTGGTATTTGGAGAAAACTGTGATGCCTGTAAAGATGAAATGCAATGGTCAAGAGGGTTTGGCTCATAGCTGCCCGGGCATGTACTCTGACATGCAGGGAACGTGGGTGTTGGAGAAAGGAGGTATAACAAGAAGGCACTTATTCCTCAATGCCAGGCATTGAGCAAAAGGTATGAGGACACGGAGATGTACAAGATACCAGGTTGCCTTCAAGAACTGCCCGAGACAGAGAAAGGAAAAGAGACGATGGTCAAACAGGGTGATGAGACTCTCAGAGGGATAAGCACAGGGTGCTGGAGAATGTCGAGGACTGGCTTCTCAAGGGAGGCGGTGTCTGACGTTAAGTCAACAGCGATGTGGAAAAGAGAGTCAGGCAGAGGGAAGGGCATACCCGAAAGGCTAGAGGAGCTGAGGGCATGGCTGAACTGGAAGACAGGGAGGAATTAGATCAAGAATTCACATCAGTGGGTTCAGACTTCTGAACGGAGGGGGTTTTCTCTGTGAAAGTTTTCACAGACAGGTGAAATAATGTGGCTTGTGGAAGAAAGATGACTAGAAAGATGATTCTGGCTGAAAAGTGTGTAAATTAAAGAGGAACAAGACAGGGAAGCCAGTTTGTGGCATTTGCAGTAACTCTGGAGAGTTGATGTTGGCTTACAGATGATGATATCAATCAGTCTGCAAACAGAATCAGAGAGGGTGGGTGATGGAAGGCTCAGCGGGTTAAATGACATGGCCAAGGTCACATGGCGAGGGAAAATCAAAGCTGAGACTTAAATCAAGGACTTTCAAATCCAGTTCTCTTTTCAGTGTATTCAGATGGCCAAGTATTTTGTTCACTCCCTGTTTGGGGCTTCCCTGGCAGTTCAGATGGTAAAGAATTTGCCTACAATGTGGGATACCCAGGTTCGACCCCTGAGTCTGGAAGATCCCCTGGAGAATGGCAACCCACTCCAGTATTCTTGCCTGGAGAATCCCACGGACAGAGAAGCCTGGACTAACACGGTGTAAAATATACGCTACTAAATGCTGGAGGGGTGAGAATGCAAACAATCTTACCATCATCTCTAGAGTCTAAAAGCTTGCATGAAGTCCTTCTCAGGTCTGTGCTCAAACTGTACGTTACAGCGAAATAATGGAGCAAATGAAGGGAAGGGACGGAGCCTTATCACCAGCAGGAATGTAGGCAGGTGGACCCTGACAGGGAGTTGAAGTGTTTTGGGATTTGGGTTTTCTTATTATTAATGAGGGGCTTCCCAGGTGGCTCACTGGTAAGCAAGCTGCCTGCCAATGCAAGAGATGGGAGTTCGACCCCTGGGTCGGGAAGATCCTCTGGAGAAGGAAATAGCAACCTGCTCCAGTATTCTTGCCGGGGAAATCCCACGGACAGAGGAGCCTGGTGGGTTACAGTCCATGAGGTCATGAAAGAGAGGACACAATTTAGTGATGAAACAACAACTCGTTAAGGAAGTACAAAATCAGCACTCTGGCCCGTAGGCCTCATTTTTGCTGGAGTGCACCAAAGGCACCTGTATACCGGCTTTATACGCTGCCCTCCTTCTTGACAGCTCCCCACTCTGGCTGTTCCCTCACCAGAGGAGCTCAGACTCATTGCTGCCAGCTGCCTCCACCCTTACGTAACACCCTGGGGGCTACATGGGCCTTCTCGGCCACAGATGACCATCAACAAGTCCCACAGACTGTGGATATCCATGGAGATATTTTAGGGTCATTTGTCAGGCGTGTCCATTTGGATGCTCAAATAGGGAAACCACATAGCAGGAATGAGGTAAAGAATATGGTCCCGGGCCAGAGAGAGCGTGGGAAACCAACATGAGTCAAAAAAATGGAAACAGCCCTGACCCGGGGAAGCATTTCTCTGCTGAAACCATGTTACAATGACTTAAAAATAGTCCCCAAGACCATGGGGACGGCCTCCTATGTGGCACTTGCTTTTTTGTTATTTTTCAGATTGCAAAATTGGAGGGTTGACCCCGAAGAGGGAAAATAAAGCTTCGCAATGTAGTAATAACTGTAAATCTTTCATTTCCTTTGGAAAGCATTAGTCATCTATAAATATGGTAGCTCACTCACTCCACCCTTCTCTCTCACCCCGGAACACATCACCTAGCTCTCTGTGAGGCTGTGCTGAAGAGCAGGAAAACAGAAATGTTCCTACTGCTGGCTTTTATTCACTCTTTTATTGAACAAATATTTCCTCTAACACAGGACTGGTCCTGCTGGGGAAAGCAAAGCTATATAAGGCCAAGCCCCAGCCGGGAGGGGGTTTGTTCTTAATAAGTGGAGATGAGCCATGCATGCAAATTATAAGAACACAAGATGGGAAGTGATAAACTGTCATAACAAGTATGAGGAGCCAACAGGAACACAAGGAGGAAGCGGTTACGTCTGGCTGGGCCGTGTGGGAAGGACTTCATCAAAGGTGTCGTTGGATCTGGGCCCTCAAGGACTGGCTGGGTTGGAGCAGCAAAAAAAAAAAAAAAATAGAAACTGAACAACACAGCACAATCGCAAAGCCAAGAGGACACAGATCCCATTAAAGCAATGGTTTCACTTTAGCCGGACCTACAAGTGAAAGAAACTAACAGGAAATGACCCTGAAACTGCCCTCTCACAGTCTTGCAGATGGCAGGCTGGAGGGTATAGACTACATGAGATGTGCCCGTTGCTGCTGTTTGTTTGCCGTGGCATTAGGAGTGAGAATTATAACTTGGCCAGAGAGTCAGGCTTTAAAAAAACTATCCTGACAACTGTACCTATAATGGATTGAAGCGGCAAGACGTGGAAAGCAAGAATCAAGCAATATCCAAATAAAAAGCCATCCAGAATGCTCTGAAGTCATCCAGTTCAGTCACAATGGTTTATTCTACATCCATGGATATTTCACAATTGCAGCGTCTGGACGCTTGGAACATCCTTCTGCAAGGGGTCTAGTCCTCCAAGACTGCCATCTCTGAGGGATCTTAACAACTCAGTGAGTGTTCACACATGGCCCTGTGTACACTGTCCTGAGCATTCCTCTCCCTCACAGACTGTAAAGTCACAGTACCCAACCTCTGGGATTCAACACCCCACTGGGACCTGCCTTAAGGTCAGCTTACCGCCCCCACCACTGTCCCGGCCCACACTGCCCCCGCCCATCAGTCTCCACTGCTGGCAGAAGTAGGATGCTGCTGCTGCTACTGCAGCAGCCCCAGGCCGGTCTCCACTGTTGGCAGAAGTCGGATGCTGCTGCTGCTACTGCAGCAGCCCCAGGCCGGTCTCCACTGCTGGCAGAAGGAGGATGCTGCTGCTGCTACTGCAGCAGCCCCAGGCCGGTCTCCACTGCTGGCAGAAGGAGGATGCTGCTGCTGCTACTGCAGCAGCCCCAGGCCGGTCTCCACTGCTGGCAGAAGGAGGATGCTGCTGCTGCTACTGCAGCAGCCCCAGGCCAGTCTCCACTGCTGGCAGAAGGAGGATGCTGCTGCTGCTACTGCAGCAGCCCCAGGCCGGTCTCCACTGCTGGCAGAAGGAGGATGCTGCTGCTGCTACTGCAGCAGCCCCAGGCCGGTCTCCACTGCTGGCAGAAGGAGGATGCTGCTGCTGCTACTGCAGCAGCCCCAGGCCGGTCTCCACTGCTGGCAGAAGGAGGATGCTGCTGCTGCTACTGCAGCAGCCCCAGGCCGGTCTCCACTGCTGGCAGAAGGAGGATGCTGCTGCTGCTACTGCAGCAGCCCCAGGCCGGTCTCCACTGCTGGCAGAAGGAGGATGCTGCTGCTGCTACTGCAGCAGCCCCAGGCCGGTCTCCACTGCTGGCAGAAGGAGGATGCTGCTGCTGCTACTGCAGCAGCCCCAGCTGGCCTGCAGTGCGCCGACACCTTGCTCTTGATGGACCAGAAGTCTGCTGATGCAGTAGGTGTCTCTGCCAGGGTGTCAGGTATTCCACGCCAGGCGCAAGTGTCACACAGCTGTGCAGCTATACCCCAGCCTGGGGAGAGAGATCTGTAAAGTCACTGCTCAACTGCAGTTCTTACGGGGAAAGAAATGATTCCTATCTTCTGTTCTGTGCTCACTTGGGTGAGGGCCCAGAGCAGAGCTGTCTGGTCACTCCTAGTGTAATAACCCTCTAAGTTTCTGCACCCGTTTACACAGTTACACACATAGACATCTTCCCAGAGAAGACATTAGAAACTGCCAGAAGGGCGAACTGAGCTGAGTTCCAGGACCAGCCTCCACGTCATACACACGCCAACAACCCTCTCCTACCCCTTCTACTGCACTGTGTAAATTCCCTCCCAGAGCCACTGTGACCCTTTCCTGAGCTGTGACCTTAGTCCAGGACCATCTAGATGGCACCATTGTTTTACAGCCTACAAAGTTGGGGTCGGAATCCTAGCCTCATTTTCCACAGAAGAACTCCTTAGCCCTCATGTAAATTAATATAGGAAAATAAATATAAAGATGCCACACAGCTTCCCCTGTTATCAACATCTGGGGTCCAGGTCAGCCTGCATGCAAATTGAAGAGGAATGGAAATGGAGGGCTAGGCATGGAAATGAGTGTCTACACTTTTCATGATTCCTGTGCAAATCTCAGTTCCTGTTCACCCAAAATGCCTGTTACAAAAGTGAGAGATAAGAAGAGGTTGAAAATGGATATAGCTGTACAATTAGGAACGAGGGACATACCTGAGACATATTGTTGGTGGAACAGAATGGGGTTTTATGGATTGATTGGTGTGTAATAGGCTAATGAAAAGGAAAAATCAAGGAGAATACTCAGGATTCTCAGCTGGTGAACTGGGAAGATGGTGATTCCATTAAAAGATATGGAGACGTTAGAAAACAAATAGTTTTGGGGTACCACTCCAGTACTCTTGCCTGGAAAATCCCTTGGATGGAGGAGCCTGGAAGGCTGCAGTCCATGGGGTCACTGAGGGTCGGACACAACTGAGCAACTTCACTTTCACTTTTCACTTTCATGCATTGGAGAAGGAAATGGCAACCCACTCCAGTGTTCTTGCCTGGAGAATCCCAGGGACGGGGGAGCCTGGTGGGCTGCCATCTATGGGGTTGCACAGAGTCAGACACGACTGAAGTGACTTAGCAGCTTGATGTTAAAAAGCCAATTTAAAAGCCCATATCTGGGTCCCATTCCAGAAGATTCTGGTTTAATTGGTTCAGGATATGTCCTGGGCATCAGAATTTTTAGAATGCCCAAGGCAACTCTGGACTCAGCCTGATGGCTCAGACGGTAAAGAATCTGCCTGCAATGCAGAAGACCTAGGTTCAATCACTGTGTCGGGAAAAGCCCCTGGAGAAAGGAATGGCTACCCACTCTAGTATTCTTGCCTGGAGAATTCCATGGACAGAGGAGACTGGTGGACTACATTTAGTCCATGGGGTCACAAAGAGTCGGACATGGCCGAGTGACTAATGCCCTAAAGACAACTCTAAATCTTCAATCAAAGATGAGCCACTTGTCTAGAGGAACTTGCAATTGGAAATGCAGATCTGGCAGTCTCCAAGGAGGTGGGACTGTGGAGATGCAGGAAGTGGAGCCCCATGGTGGGATGAGGGTTCTCAAGAGACGACAGAGGGAAGAGGAGGAAGTGGGCAGCAAAGGCTAAGGAAACACCCTCCTCCAAGAGGCAGAAGGGGCCGCAAAGTACCAAGAATGACCAGATGGTAGAAAACCAGGAACATGAGAGAACCCCATGGCCCTGAGGGAAGAGGAATCTTTGAGGCAGAAGGGAGCCTTCCAGCGAGGGTGGGCAACAGTTTTAAATGCTATGAAGAGGCTGCCACCCCCAACAACTCACATTAATGCTGGTATTTTAAACACCCACCCAGGTAAACTGTTTATCTAACACTCTAGCTTCACAGTTTCTTTTCACTCCTTTTTAAAAAATTTATTTATTTATTTATGTTTTTTGCTTATTTGAAAGTAAATCATGCAGGAAATTTATTTTTAGGACACTAGTAGAACTTCACAACTTTATATTAAAAAAAAATTTAACTCTTGTAGTTATTAAAGCTAGGAAAGTGAAAGTGTAGCTCAGTCATGTCTGACTCTTTGTGACTCCATGGACTGTAGCCCGCCAGGCTCCTCTGTCCATGGAATTCTCTAGGCAAGAATACTGGAGTGGGTTGCCATTTTCTTCTCCATTTTCTTCCTGATGCAGGGATCAAACCCGGGTCTCCTGCATAGCAGACGGATTCTTTACTGACTGAACCACCCGGGAAGCAATCATCCTTCGTATTTCGTCAGGAACAGAAACCCTGGACAGATAGGTGAACTGAGGCAGGAGTTTCGAAGTCAGTACCAGCTCCACCCCCATGCTAAGGAGTCACCAGGGAACAAGTTCTCAGGGGCATCTTCAGTGCAGAAAGTCCTCTGCTAACTTGTCGAATTTATTCACAAAATGTAAATGCAGACTGTGCTTGCTTTCTGGCATCAGATGTAACTGTGACCCTCTCACAGGGTTACTTATGAAGTCTATGAAAACATGGAACCAGAGGATCCTACCATTCTGTTTATTCTGCTGGTCTCGAAAGATATGTCATGAGAATTAAAACGTTGAGAATTATGTGCCTGCAGCCGACCAAACCCCTAGTTATCTACTAACCTCTAACCCAACAGACTTCCACTATTGATAAGACACAGAAAATACAAATTTCATGATCATCATTTGATGCTACAAGATTTAGGATGAGGAGATTATAAAAGATTAATGTTTGGCTACCACTTTATGCCCTCCTAGCCTGACTCACATAGATTCACGTGGCAGACAGCTCCACATACAGTATTCTTTGCCGAACTGAGGGTCAGAAGCATTGGCCTCTTCAAAGTATTAATAAAGTGAGTGGCCAATTAACTACTATTTGGAAGGCTACTGTTTACACTTCTGTGGTGTTCTTGCTGCGTCAGCAGCCAAGGCCTGCCTGTAGAAGCCACAGCGAACAGCTTAAAAGGAAACACTGGTGCTCGTGGTGCCCCCTCAACAGCCATTTATTTAAAAATAAGGAACTTGGGAAACAGATAACACATATCAGATAAAATCCCCATCCTCATAGAGCTCCCAGAAGCCCTGAAGGAAGACAGACAAATATGAGGGCAGGGTAAATTCATGGTCGGGGAAGCACACGGCATGGCAACCTAATCGGATGTGGGTTGTGGGAAGAATGGGCAGGAAACTTTTTCTGGAGAAACGAACTTTTAAGTTAAAATTCAAACGTGAGGAAGATTCAGCTAGGGACAGAGTAAGAAGTGTGTCCTTGGAAGGGTGAAGATCAGAGTTGTTCCAGAGACCATAGCAGGATGCAGAAGCTGCAGAGCTTGGTCCATTCAAGAAACAGAAATGGGTCCGCAATGGTCGGGCTGCGGATCTGAGGATGGGTGGGTGGACGGGTGGACAGGGCAGGGCCAGGTAGGCTGGGGGAGGAGTGTGGGCTTTTTCCTAAATCAATGTGGATCCCCTGGGAGGAGGGGGAGCACCGGGAATAGGTATTTTTCTTTTAGAGACATTATTGAGTTGCTGCGGTGTGGAAAGTAGATGGAACGGAGGATCCTGGATTGAAATCATGAAATGAGTGCCCTGCAGAAATACCTAAATAGGATTCCGTGGGATCACATTGGCAGCTAGGAAGGACCTGGGACTTCCCTCATAGCTCAGCAAAGAATCTGCCTGCAATGCAGGAGACCTGAGTTCGATTCCTGGGTCGGCCCTGGAGAAGGAAATGGCAATCCACTGGAGTATTCTTTTGCCTTGAAAATCCCATGGACAGAGGAGCCTGACAGGCTGCAGCCCATGGCGTCACAAGAGTTGGACACGACTGAGCAACTAAACCATCACCACCACCCCCACCAGGGAGGACCTAACACTGACGGGGGGAGGACCAGGAGGGTTCAGCTGCATGCAGGCTGAGTGCCTTTCCCCTCCCCCACGCCTCCCAACTTCCACCCTCTCCTTCCGCCTCTCCCTCCCTCTCTCTCTTCCCTTTTTACATATATTCTGGCAAGCCATAAAGAGGTAATAGCACCTGACCATGACTATCTCTGCACTCAAGCCTCTCTGCAGACCGCCCTGCATTAAATTGCCTGCCATCTCCCCTGACACTCTATTTGTATTTGCATTACTTTCCCCGCCGTCAGTTATCACACTTATAACTTTCTCTGCACCTTCTCTGGGAAAGCACAGACTTCGTTAACTTACCTCAGGAAATTTCCTTTACAAACCTTACTCTGGAGGAAACAAAAAGTAAATAAACAGAAACTTTCCAGGCCTCTAGGAAAACGTCCTTATTTGTAGACTATCTTATGTAAATGTGCATGGAAACTAGGAAGCCCTAACTTCAACTCTAGGAAATAAACAAAGCAAGCAAATTAATGCAACCCGTTTGGAGTCTGTTTGGAGCTCCTCACCGACCCCAAACGCCTGGCCCTAGGTACTTGAGGGTATTTGCTTTCTGTCCCTAAAATGTTCCTTTCTGTCCCTTCCTCTGTCCTGTCATGCAGCCAGGCAGGAAAGAAGTGTCATGGGTGTCCTTCTAGAATGCACCCACCGGACACACGTGTCACAGAATTCCAGCATTAGTCATAGCGCTAATAACTGTTATTGTTATTGTCCTGTTCTGAGGACATGAGAGCAGCATCTAGACAAGTCCAGGGCAGCAGAGCAGCACCAGCAGGGCCAGAACGACACACACACAGCATGCAATTTACCATTTCGAGGACACCGTTTAGTGGCACTAAAGACATTCTCACTGCTGTGCACCCATCACCACTATCCTTTTCCAGAATGCTTTTCTTCCCAAACTGAAGTTTTGTACTCCTTACACAGAAACTCCCCATTCCCTCCTCCCTCAGCCCCATTCTGCTTGGTCTATCCGTTTGATGACCCTAAGTACTTCATGTAAGTGGAATCATACAGTATTTTTCCCTTTGTGACTGGCTTATCTTACCTAGTATCCCCAAGTTCCATTCATGTTATAGCACATGTCAGGATTTCCTCCCTTCTGAGGGTTGCATAGGGCTTCCCCGGTGGCTCAAGCAGTAAAGAATCTGCCTGCAATGCAGGAGACTTAAGAGATGTGGGTTTGATCCCTAGGTCGGGAAGATCCCCTGGAGGAGGGCATGGCGACCCACTCCAGTATTCTTGCCTGGACAATCCCATAGACAGAGGAGCCTGGCGGGCTACAGTCCATAGGGTTGCAAAGAGTCGGACACAACTGAAATGACTTAGCACACATACATGCAAGGGTTGCATAATATTTCATTGTGTGTGTATACCTGTACCACACTTTATCTGTTCATCCTTAAATGGACACTTGGGTTGCTGTCATACTTTAATTATTGTGAGTAATGCTGGTATGAACATAGGAGTACAAATATCTCTGAGTCCTTGCTTTCAATTCTTTTGAGTCTGTGCCCAGAAGTTGGAATTGCTGGATCATATGATAATTCTAGGTTTAATTTTTTTCAGGAACTGCCATACGGATAGCAGTTACACCATTTTACATTCCTGTCAACAACAGTGCCCAGGGGTTCCAATTTCTACACATTCTCTACAACACTTGATGTTTTTTCTTTCTTTTTTTATAGAAGGCAGTCTAATGAGTATGAAGGTAGTATCTGACTGCAGTTTTAATTCATATTTCCCTAATGATTAGTGACACTGAGCACCTTTTCCTGTATTTGCTGGCCATGTGTATATCTTCTTTATAGAAAGATCTATTCAAGTCCTTTTTCCATTTTTCATTGGATTTTTTATCTCCTGTTGAGTTCTAAGAGTTCTTTATATATTTGCATATTCTGGATAACAATCTTGTATCAGATGCATGATGTGTAAATATTTTCCCCATTCTGTAAGTTGCCTTTTATATCCTGTTGGTTGTGTCCTTTGATACGTAGAGATGAACTTCTGTTCACCTCCCTTACCTCACCCTAGGCCTGGCCCTGATATTAGCGCTTCTCTCTTCCAACAAAGCATTTGACGAAGTATTTGAAACAACCAAGAACGCTTGGGTTCTAAAAATTGAATTAAGTGCATAATTTTCATTCCTCCATCTGAACTCCTATGACACCCTGGGATATCCAAATCTGAACATCGTTTCTGAAGCATAAGCTAGGCTGTGCTAAGTTTTACAAGGGATGAATAGCCATAAAGAAATTGCTGAGGCATGCCCACTGTGCCATCCCTCGGAGAAGAGAAGCTTTTAAACTCTTATAGAATGATTATGATACGCCGGACGCTGTTGTGTGTAATTTGCATGTGTTAAATTAACGCCCTTAATCTTTACAATAGCCTTATAAGGTGTATGCCCTGTGCATCCCCACTTTACACAGAGCTTAGGGGGAGAGGAAAGCTTAATAAATTAGTGAAGGCAGCGTGGCTAGTAGGAAGCAGAGCTAGGATCTGAATCACAGAAGCCTGGGGCCACGTTCTGTACTCTTAACCAAGTATAAACTGTAGCTGCTACATCATCTTCCTCATATTTAAGGAGTTATTTCAGACTCTGGCATCTTCTGGTGCAATTTGTTTCCAGCAAACTGCATTTTTAGGCTTCACTTAGACATCACGGCTCCTCTCCCAGCATTTCTTTTCCTTCTCTTGGCTGACAGAAATGACTTATATTCTATCCTCACAAGAGCAAAATCTGAGCCTCCTGGAGATCCATCCATTCCTACTTAATACTCTACCCACGGCTATTTCCCCAAGCTGAAATCGAGGCCAACAATTAAACCCCAGGCCTATTGTATTAGAGTAATAGTGCTCAGTCTCTGCCCCTCCTACCCCAACGGGCTTGGGGGAGCTAATGGAAAGCCACATTTAACTCTTAGGTACAGAAAAGCAAACCCCACTTGTCTGGCTGAGAGTGAGCATATTGGGCACCATCTCAGCAAGTTCAATGTCTCAGCAGGTCATATCTCTCAGGGGAAGAAATAATCCATGTTCTTATACATTTTGTTTAGCTAATGATGTGTACAATGTTTTCCCATATTCTTTTATAATCATTGAATTTTAATGGATTGGGTAAAATAGCCCAGCCCAGCGCATAAAACAGAAGGTCTCAATGAAACAGTCTAGTTATCCAGGAAATACTCACTTCTGTAGCTTCAGCAAACAGCACAGCTGTTAAAAAAAAAAAATGTTCCCTGGGGCTTCTTTCCCTCTGCCTGGACTCCAGGATCTCATTGGTCTTGAAGGGACTACAGCTTTCTCCCCACTGCTGTCCTAACCATTGTGATTTGTCATTTTTTGCAGGGTCCTATGGATCTACTCTGAGACAGGTACATGGGTATATCCTGTGTTTGCCAAACTCAGCCCAGGGGGTCTAGCAGCCTTCTTCTCTCTCAGCTACATCTTTACCATCGGCATCTACCTATTTGGAGAGAAGCTCAACCACTGGAAGTGGGGTCAGTTCATTTCTCTTTTACCTACAGAAACATGTCTTTGTTATGTGTCTTTACTCCTCCTGAAAACAGAAGGATGCCCTAGTAAAGCAGAAGGCAGTAATGTTTGATGCCTTTGTCCAAAGTAAGAAAAAGCCTGGGGGAGGTTCCCACTTTGTCAAAAGACCCCATCAAATTATCTCCCCCACTGCTCCTCCAAACAACACCTCATTTAACTTTACAGCTAAACGCCATCTTGCTTAGAGAGCTTCGGATCCAAAGAGCACAGTGTCACCATCCCCTCCATGCAAAAATGGACGCAGAACCTCCCTCCCTTAGTGGGGACTTGAGATTCACAAGCTCTTCAATGTCAAGATTTCTTCTTCGACTGAAATGGGTCCAGATGACCTTCTGAGCTCCTCCCACCCTCAGCTGTGCCTTCCCTAAAGAGTTACCACCCCTCTCCCACTAGGTTGCTTCTCAGACTTCAGTAAAGTGTTCATCAGGTAAAATCACACCCTGTACTTGAGATCAGAATTCTCGATGGAGGTTTTAGGCAATGTGAGTATGTCAGAGAGCTGAGCTTTCTAATTATAGGTAAGCAGAACCACGTTGCTTCTTCATAGCAAAAAAATAATCCTAACTTAGTTGGTTTTAAAGTGGAAGATTTCATTCTCCTCCCTGCTTCCCCCACTGCTCCCACCCCCAGAATATTTTCTTTTGGAAAAGTAACCATGGAAAAGTCAGGTTGCAAAATATCCATGATTTGTTACCTACCCCAGGAGACATGCGGGAACTCCACTCTGATTTTGTACATAAGGAAGGCAAGAGTCACACACAAGCCCCCACCACACACCCACGAGCCATTCTGTTCCATTAAAATAGAAGTGGCATCTTCTGCCCAGTCTATGAACTGGTGTGAAAACATAAGCCTGTGTATGCAAAAAAATTAAAAAGAAAAACCAACAATTTCAGAAGGTTCAGTACAAGAGTGTATATTTCTGAGAGGGGACTGAGACCCTGGAGAAATAAGCATACAACTTGGCTTTCTCACGTATTTTCGACTCTTGGAGAATTTAACTGGTTAAGAAAGCCTCAAAGGCAATATTCTCCTTGAAAGCAAACACTTTAAAAGAAAAAAATGACATACTAAAAATTACCCCAAAAATCAGGATTTCAAATCACAGGAAATTATCCAGAAAAAAAAAAAAAAAGTGTTGACATTTCAGATGTGCTGACTTCTGATTCTAACTAGTTTTGGCTTCCTGAAGTTCTGGGTAGATTTTTGATGCCTTCCCAAAATCTATATTAAAAAAAAAAAGAAAGAAAGAAAGAAAGGAAGGAAGAAAACTAATCCATTTAAAACTTGGCAGAAAATGTGCAGAGAAAAAAGTGATTACTCAGAGCTTAGAGAACAATAACTTTTTAAATCAATTGTATTGAGTTCAATAGGATTAATTTTAAAATTGACAGTCTACAGTGACTTTTAAACATTTTATTGAATTAAAAAAATTTTTTCACTGTATTCATATTATTGAAATTGCTGTTTTCAACACAAAGCCCTTTTAATAAGCCTCATTGTTTAAGTACTATATCCAGTTTTCCACGAAAGCCCCAGTGAGCAAACGAGTTAGTGTCAACATGTGGTCGCTCATTTGCATCATGCATGTGTGAATGTTCATGTTAGCGACAGACACTCCCATCAGGGGCTGTGTTTCTCTCTTCTCTCTAGATTTTTAACTCCTTAAGAGCAGAATGGGTATTCTATATGAATTCTATGTAGCATTGGATAGGATGTGTTATATTCTGAACTGATCTTAATTATAAATGGTTAAATAAGAAATTAAAAGAGAAATTAGATCACATAAAATTCCAATGGCAGTGAACACTGGCTTGCATGTTCATTCACTCTGTCATGTCTGATTGTTTGGGACGGTATGGACTGTGGCCCACCAGGCTCCTCTGTCCATGGGATTTTCCAGGCAAGAATACTGGAGTGGGTTGCCATTTCCTACTCTAAGGAATCTTCCCGACCCAGGGGTCAAAACTGAGTCTCATGCATTAGTAGGCTGATTCTTTACCACCGAGCCACCTGGGAAGCTAGCCATGTCCCCAGTGAACACTTAAATCATCTACAAGTAAACAGAGCTAAATATGTGAAAATATTTCTCACTTCCTATTCTGCTGAAAGCCCTGTAAAGAAAGTAAAAGTGAAAGTCACTGGTCATGCCTGACTCTTTGCAACCCCATGGACTACACAGTCCATGGAATTCTCCAGGCCAGGATACTGGAATGGGTAGGCTTTCCCTTCTCCAGGGGATCTTCCCAACCCAGGGACCAAACCCAGGTCTCCCACATCATAGGTAGATTCTTTACCAGCTGAGCCACCAGGGACGCCCAAGAATACCGGAGTGGGTAGCCTATTCCTTCTGCAGCGGATCTTCCTGACCCTGGAATGGAACTGGGGTCGCCTGCATCACAGGCAGGTTCTTTACAAACAGAGCTATCAGGGAAGCCTGAAAGCTCTGTAAGTCCTCCTCAATTGACAGATGAAAATCCGAGTCTTCAGAAGGCTCACAAGGGTCTCTGCGAGCCAGGCCCTGCCCTGACTCTTGCTCACCTATCTGCATTAATGCATTCAGGTCCTCAGTGATAAGATGACCTGTATGAAGGGCAATTGCTCATCTCCGTTTGCCCAGGACCGTCCTGGTTAATGCCTGCTGTGCACATGTGAACAGAGTTTTACCCTGGCCAGGCTTGAACAACACATCCTTCTATCTCTGAGTCCCTCTCCAAACCCTCTGTTCTGGATGTATGGAAACATGTAAGTAGCCACCTATTCCATCCGAATTGAGGGCTCACTCTTGCTTTCCGACCTTTCCCACAGCCTGAGCTTCCTTGGATGAGAACAGAAATTCAGAGGAGTGCTTTGATGATGTGGCGGGAGGCAGTGGTTAGGAGAAAACTTCTGTGCCTGATTGCCTGGGCTCCTCCCTCGGGCTCACCACTTACAGACCTATGACCCTGGGCAAGGCACTCCATGTCCTTGCATTCTGGTTTTCTCTTATGCATCATGGAGACAATTTTAGTACCCTTCTCACGGGATTCTGGAGGATCAGAAATGACTTGGGAAGTGTCAACTGCCAAGAACAGGGTCTGGCACACAGGGTTAGCCACTACTGCCCTAATAATTACATTATTACTATTGCTGTAATAATTTCATTCTCACCAAGGAAAAATCAGTAATCTTCTTTTCTGTGTGGATATTCCAATCATCTCCTGCAATGGCATGCACATGTTATCAGTTTTCCCCAGCTGAAGGTGATTAAAAGTAGCAACCACCTACTGCTGCTGCTGCTAAGTCGCTTCAGTCGTGTCTGACTCTGTGCGACCCCATAGACGGCAGCCCACCAGGCTCCTCTGTCCCTGGGATTCTCCAGGCAAGAACGCTGGATGGAGTGGGAGCAACCACCTAAGAATGCAAATTGACAGAGGTAGTGTCGTTCCTAGAGAACTTACAGAGTGAAATGGGAGGTCAGGCTAATGGAGGCTAAAATTAATTGGAATCTCTGCTACTGAAATCCTGAGCTACCCTGGCTGGAGGTCACCAGCCAGCCACCAGGTAATCAAGAAGTATCAGTTGGGACCCAGGTCATATGCAGGTGTCTCTCTAGTAATCGTGCTCAAATGTGACTATAGATTTATAAAATCACTAGGGGAATTTTAAGAATACTAAGTCCCAAGCCCACTCCAGACCAATTAAATCTATCCATGGAGATGGGGACGTAGCACGGGTATTTTTCAAAGCTTCTCAGTTATTTTAATTTATATTCAGGGTCAAGAACCACTGTCACAGAACAGTGACCCTCAAACTTGTATGCACCTGAAAATCTTGTTAAAATTAGGATCTTGTTAAGATGTAGACTGTCATTCAGGAGATCTAAAGAAAAGCTTGGAATTCTGTCCTTCCAGCATGTGCCCCAGAGAGACAGACACTGCTGGTCTGAGAACAAGGCCCGATGTGCCACAGGACGCTGGACTCCTCCCAGCTGAGACAATTGTATCTACCAGCTTCCTTGTGCAATGTGGTGTTTTCCCAGGTCAGCTGCTTGGACGAGAAGGCTGTTGGTAATGATGGTCATGTCTACGCACTTTCTGCCTCCTCATGTGTCATGTCAGTAGGTGAAAATGAGAAGCTTTAGAAGGGCAATAACCATGAGTGACACCAGGAATCAAATGTAAACTTGGAAGTGTGTGGCATTCTCTAGGGGTATAGAAATGCAGAGAGCAAGCCCTGGGCACCAGGGAGACAGCCCCATCAGGCCCGCAGGAAGGTGCCACTGGCCTTCAAAAAGATGCTGTGGCTCGGAAAGCTCTCACGAGGTTCCAGAGGACCAACCTGCTTGAGTTGTTACCATCTCATTCCCAGACCTGTACTAGCTTTTCTGCGTCATGGAACAGAGGGGTGGACAAGCACTGAGCCAGTTATTGAGGCCAGAAAACCACTGGGTAAGAGCCATTTTCTACATTGCAGGCAGAGTGAGGTGGAACACGGATTTCCATCCCTGACGAAAGCCAACGGGGGAAGCAGTCTTTGGTAGATCACTGAAAGCTTGGCTCACCATGTCTGAGCACCTAGAGATGCTCTAGACAGATTGCTGCCACTCTGAATGCTCGGAGAGAGGGGCTGTCATGGGGTCCCAACACAGGACCCCTTCTCTGCCACTTAATATTTAACTTTGCTTTTTGTTTTTCCCCCTTCTTGATAAGACATAAAGATTTTGACGCCAGGACACAAGTCCATCAGGAAGAAAAACCCAACAACCCACAAGATATATCAGGCGTGAAAGGGGCCATGTGCCTCCAGGTCAAAATGGAGAGCCTCTTATATGTAGGTGTGGCTGGAGAGGTGGTCAGCTTACCTGTGGCCCATGTTCCCTGTCCTTACATTCACATGAGGGCTATGTGCCAGGCGTATCCTTCGTCAAGGCCCAAGACCACAGATTCTTTCCCCTCCAGGATAGTTTATAAGCTGAAAATTCCAATCTGGCCAAGTAACCTTGTGATGGTGCCTTGGACAGAATGATATTAAAGTCTTCCTATAATATAACTTCCTATAGATCAGATTTATTTAAAGGAGATTTTATTGTTGAAAGCTACTTAGAGGCCATCTAGTATATCCCCTCAGTTTTATCCACAAAGACATTTGTTATAAGGTCTGTCTATCTTGCATATTGTCCCTGATCATTTCATAAAAAAGAATCCTACCATGAGCTGACTCCATATGTATGTATAAAGCGTAACCCCACTGGGCACCATTTAGTCAAAAAGAAGAATACAGCTCCTTTTTGCATTTCTTGTCCTAACTTCATCTCTCTATTCTCTAAGAGAGTCCATTCAGGATTATTACTTCTCCCTCTTCCTCAGCCTCTTTTCCCTCGAGGATTTCTCCAGCCAGCTCTCAATTCCATCTCCCCCCTCTACTTTCTACACTGTGACTTGTACTCATCTATGTTCGAATCTCATTCTTCTAACACCTCATATCCCCCCAACAATCTGCCTTCTCACCCTTTTCCAAGCCAAGCCTCTGAAACTCAACAAATGTTCTTCAGATTTTCAGCTCTAAGTCTGTCAGTAGCTTTTATGATTGTGGATACATAGGTGTCAATTTTTTGAAATAGTCTGATTTTACTTATCCCGTGTTCCAACTGTACGAAGAATAGGGTGTGTAATTACATATGTGTCCATAGTGATGTTGGCTAAAGGAGTGGTTTCCCTTACCATGCCCGCAGAAAAGGTTTGAATCTTGCATGAGACGAACGTTAAATGTTTGGCCTAAAATATCTCTACTTCTTGGTACTAACAGAGGATAAAGAGAGGACTGAAATAATTCAGGATGGGAGGAGATCAAAACGGGCTAGTAGGAGGATGCCGGGCTCACCTTCCCTCATGAACACATCAGAACCACAACTACATATAGGGTGACTCTTGATTTCAGCGAGAGTACAGCAGAGCAGCTACTCTCCAACCCAGGCTGTAAAGAAAGATCCATGCAGAGCTGAGGAGGAAGGAGGAGAGGCAATCTGCTCAGGACTTGCCCTCACCGGTGGGGGACACAGGGGCGGGGGAGATATCACGGGCAAAGGGATCCTCCCTGCGGAACGAGGACTTTGAACCGTGTATCAGGCACCTCAGCCCTTGGATCTGACATGGGGAAGATGAGCCCGCTTGGCTGGCTTGAAAACCAGTGGGGTTTACTGAGGGCTGTAAGAGACTGAGACTCCACTCTTAAGGAGGTCATGCACAGGTCTGCTTCCTCCCAACGACAGCACAGAGGCAACTGGTTGCAAAATGCTTGGGGACCGCCTCGGGGTGCCCCTCAGCCCGCACCAGGCTCCGGCTCCAGCCCCTCTTGCTCTGGTGGTGCTGGTCTCCTCTAAGGCAGAGGCCACCATTGCCAGCGAGAGTATGCACACTCGAAGGGCATGGAGCCAGCCTGGCCCCTGGCCCTGCTCTGACCTGGGTGGAGGCAACCATTACCAGCTCTTGAATCCCTGCCCACACTCTGCAGGGTGAGTGTCATTGCTGCAGGACAGATCCCCTCTGGGGGGCGGAGGGGTGGAGGTGGGGTCAGCTCAGTGGCATGGCATCAGCCTCTAACCGAGGGCACACACGGGGGAGAAAGTAAAACCAGCACTGAAGTGGGGCCCCAAGGCCTTAGGCCCCGCCTTTGTCCCAAACCAAGATGGGACTGCCATCACACCCGAGAGAAACCAGCTCCCTCAGGGGTCCCTGCTCCAGCCCCTATACCCCCAGCCACTGCCCCGCTCCAGCAGAGCAGTGACAGTCACTGAGCATAGAAGCAGCTCTGCTTGCACCTGGTTCCGGCTCTCGCCCCTCCAACCCCAGTCCTTCCACCCACCAAGGCCATGAGCACCAGCACATCCTGGATGAAGACATGCTCACTTCAAAGCCGGCTCTCTCACCAGAGCTGATGGGCTCACACAGACTCCAAGGGAATCTAACACCAGGACTTGACTTCAAGACAGAGATGAGCATCTGTTTCACCTGACTTCACACAGACAAAGAAAGTTAAACAAAATGAGAAGACAAGAGGACTATGTTTTAAATGAAACAACAAACAAACAATAAAAAGTGCTAATGAAACAGATAAATAATTTACCTGACAAAGAATTCAAAGAAATAGTAATAAGAATGCTAAACTGGAGAAAAGAATAGATGAACACAAAAAGAATTTCAACAAAGAACTAGAAAATACAGGAAAGAATCAGTCAGAATTGAAAAATGCAATGACTGAAATGAAAAATACTCTAGAGCGCATGAGCAGGAGATTATGTGATATTGAGCAATGCATAAGCAGTCCGGAAGATAGAATAATGGAAATCGCCCAAGCAGAAGAGCAAAAAGGAAAACTTAAAAAATGGGAATAGTGTAAGAGACCTCTGGGACATTATCAATTGTACTAACATTTGCATCTTAGGGTTTCCCAGAAGAAGAGAGAGAAAAAAAAAACTATAAATTGTATTTGATAAAATCATGGTTGAAAACTTTCCAAACCTGAAGAAGGAAACAGATGCCCAGGTACAGAAGCACAGAGAATTCCAAACAAGTTGAACTCAAAGGGACTTACACCAAGACATATCGTGATTAAAATGGACAAGGTTAAAGACAAAAAGAGAAGTCTAAGGACAGCAAGAGAAAAACAGCTCCACATAGGAGGGAACCCGCCTAAAGCTGTCAACCGATTTGTAGCAGAACGTTTGCAGTTCAGAAGGGAGTGGCACGATAGAGGTAAAGTGCTTAAAGGAGAAAATCACAACCTAGGATACTCCTCCCAGGAAGGTTATCGTTCAAAATTACGGGGAAGATAAAAAGCTTCTCAGACAAGAAAAAATCAAGAGCTCGTCAGTACTAAACCAATCTTACTTCTCAGGTGGTTCCCTGGTTAAGAATCCACCTGCCACTGTAGGAGATGCAGGAGACGTGGATTTGATCCCTTGGTAGGGAAAATCCCCTGGATCCCCTGGAGGAGATCATGGCAACCCACTCGTGTTCTTGCCTGGAAAATCCCATGGACAGAGGAGCCTGGCAGGCGGCAGTCCATGGCGTCACAGAGTCGGACACAATGGAGTGCATGGAGAGAGAGAGAGAGAAATCAATCTTATAAGAAGTGTTACAGGGTGGTCTTTAAATAAAAATGAAAAGCTATAAAAAAAAAGATAAAATTATAGGAAGGGGAAAATCCTACTAGTACAGGCAAATATATAGTAAAGGCTGTGGATCAACCACTGACATAAGGTAGCGTGAAGCTTAAAAGATAAAAAGGTAAAATAAGCTACAACTACAATAAACAGGGAAGGGAGAGACATGAAGATATAAAATGTGACATCAAAAACACAAAACATGGGGATGAGGGGGAAAATGTAGACCCTTTAGAATGTGAATATTCATTGGAAAGACTGATGCTGAAGCTGAAGGCCAATACTTTGGCCACCTGATGCGAAGAACTGACTCATTAGAAAAGACCCTGATGCTGGGAAAGATTGAAGGTAGGAGGAGAAGGGGATGACAAAGGATAAGATGGTTGAATGACATCACCGACTCGATGGACATGAGTTTGAGTAGGCTCCAGGAGTTGGTGATGGACAGGGAGGCCTGGTGCACTGCAGTCCATGAGGTCGCAAAGAGTCAGACACAACTGAGCGACTGAACTGAGCTGAACTTTAGGACGTGTTTGAACTTAAATGACTACCAGTTTAAAATAAATGGATATAGTTACTGATCAGCATATATGAAGTCCACAGTAACCACAAGTCAAAAAACTACAATGTATATACAAAAACCAGCTATGCATTGTGAAAACATCAGTTCAGTTCAGTCGCTCAGTTGTGTCCCACTCTTTTCAACCCCATGAATCGCAGCACGCCAGGCCTCCCTATCCATCACCAACTCCCGGAGTTCACTCAAACTCATGTCCATCGAGTCGGTGATGCCATCCAGCCATCTCATCCTCTGTCGTCCCCTTTTCCTCCTGCCCCCAATCCCTCCCAGTATCAGAGCCTTTTCCAATGAGTCAACTCTTCGCATGAGGTGGCCAAAGTACTGGAGTTTCAGCTTTAGCATCATTCAGAGATAAATTCAGAGAAGGAAATGGCAACCCACTCCAGTGTTCTTGCCTGGAGAATCCCAGGGACGGGGGAGCCTGGTGGGCTGCCGTCTATGGGGTCGCACAGAGTCGGACACGACTGAAGCGACTTAGCAGCAGCAGCAGAGATAAATTCTGAAGACTCAAAGAAATCTAGAGACTGTTGAGCGCCATGAGAATTCAGAACTAAGAACCCATCCCTACCTTCTAGAACCCAACATAAAAATATGATTCCAGTGATATTCACAAGATGTGAGTCCCCTCAGAGCTTCGTGGTTGGACATGGAGACTCTGATCCAGTGGAAGGAGCCACCTGCCTTCCTTCCCCTGAGGAACTGCCCACCATCACCTCCACTCCTGCTTCTGCTGTTTCTCTCCAAGACGTCGTGTTCTGTTATGTCTCTTGACTCAAGAAGGAATCTCCAATCCTTGGCACCCAGGGTTGAAGCAATGAGCTTTTGATTACAGTTAGACTTTGAGGATTGGTAACAACATGGATAAACAAAGTTTTAGGTTGCTTCAGAGAGATCCTGGAAGGAACAACTTTGAGAAGTTTACAATGAGCAAGCTATTGAATACAAGAGAACTAACTTGTTGTTTCAGAGAAGGCAATGGCACCCCACTCCAATACTCTTGCCTGGAAAATCCCATGGACGGAGGAGCCTGGTAGGCTTCAGTCCATGGGGTCGATAAGAGTCGGACACAACTGAGCGACTTCACTTTCACTTTTCAGTTTCATGCATTGATGAAATGCATTCATGAAATGGCCACCCACTCCAGTGTTCTCACCTGGAGAATCCCGGGGAGCCTGGTGGGCTGCCGTCTATGGGATCGCACAGAGTCGGACTGAAGCAACTTAGCAGCAACGTGTTGTTTACCTGAAAACAGATTCATTAAAGGTCCTAAATGTATACTTCAGAAAAAAGAAGATATTGTGCTTATGTCTACAGACCTAATGTAGAGAAGACCTAACTGGGGCAAAGAGAATTCACATCAAAAATGTAAAACAAGTGGAAGCATCAATGAAAAGAACGTGAAACATGTAAAGCTAGATAAATCAGCAAGGCTTCACTTAAGTTATTGGGTGTAGTATGGATTGATGAGGAACTGAAGAAAGGAGACTGTGCTTAAAGATGTTGAGAGACATGAATTCAAAGGTGGCTGTTGGGGCTGGGTGATTAGGAGCTAGCCACCCTAGAAATCAGTGTGATGAGGGGGCTACAGGAGGACCTCATGTCATCAATCTCTAACACCTCTGAGAAGGGGCGTTCCAGCAAAATGCAATGATAAGCTATTTAAAGTTTACTGTTAAGGATATAACTGATGGAGGGGGCAGGGTTTAAAGAATAAAGCCTGGAATTGCAAACTGAGACTGTTGTGATAATATGAGCCAGGAGTAATGGGGCTCTAGAAGGGCTGAGAAGAGACTGAGCTGAAAAAAGACTGCGTTTGGCAACAGACAGGAAGGACAATGAGCTAATGAAGTTTCTGAAATTTCAAAGTTTATGTGAAGATTTGTGATCATTAAAGATGGAGATACCAATTGTTGGCTAAATGGAAGTCATTCTAGAAATCTAATGCTACAATTTCAATAGAATAAACCCCTCTAATAAGCTTACTAAACACTAATCAATATTCCAGTACTTTTCTATGCATGCCAATAAACTGATTTGGTTAAAGGTTACAGAACGGCACCTAGTTAGGTGAATAGCCACGCTTCTATTTCCTCTCTCATTTGATTGATGTGGTCTCTTCACCTTCATCTGCAGTCTCAAAATTTGTTGACAGACTGTGTGCAGCCTTCAAACACATGCCGAAAGCAACAGCCATCAGTGGTTCACAGGAAATGTTCAGAGCCACAGGATGCCAACTGCCCCTTTGGTCAGCTGGCCAGCTGTGAGTCACGCCCCAAGCAGGACAGCAGAAATGTCCCCTCCTGTCCTTGCAGCAGTGCTGGTGGGTTTCAGAGCTCTTCAAGTGCATCATCTCGCCCGTGCAAAAGTTTCCTCAACTCTCCACTGTGCCAAGTCAGGGTGGACGTCTACCCACAGGAGAACACCCATCAGGGAAGCCCAAAGACTAAGGTCTCTTTCTGTTCTCGTTTGTGCAGGTGATACAATGCAACCCAGGAAGAAGAGGAAGTGATCAGACACTTTTGCAAGAACTAAGACGGAAGAAAACATGAGAATTTTTTCCCATCTTTTTTTTTTTTTTCCTGGTAGGGGAAGGTGGTAGAGCAACATAGAAAAGTAGAAAGGACAGGGAATAATATATAAATTTTAAAAGAGGGTTATGAAGGTAGGGGATTAATTTGAGGACTTTTGGCTTTTGGAAACATTTGCCCCCAAAACAATTCCTGCTCTCTCAGAATGTGTTACCTCTGTCTGACCTCTGGGAAGGATGGTCTGTGGTCAACGTCTCGCCGAAGGCCAAAGACACTTGTGTAAATGCGGTGTCAGAGAATGTTTAAAGAGAAAGGAACTTCGGGTCATCCACACTCTTCACAGAGAAGGAGCCTGAGGACCTAGACGGGAAGTTACCTCATGCGGCCAAAGCTTTAGTGTTAGAACCAAGACAACAACTTTTATCTCCCAGATCTGCCAACTCCCAGTCCTGGCCCATGTCTGAATAATCCCAATTTTCCTCAAAAGAAGCGCTTTAATAAGCTAGTTATTTTCATGGATTTCTCATCTATTTTTTTTTCCTGTAAATGGAAATGTAGGAAGATGGCTGTTGCTAGCAAATTAACTGGGGCAATGAGAAAATAAGTTATAAAAATATTGGGAAATCTGTCCCTTTGTGAGCAAGCATTTGGGGCAAGTAAACACAGAACACAGGGACATTGTTAGAATCTCTTACATGGGAATACTGATTGATTCGTTAAATAAATGATCATTTTACTGGGGGAACAATCTGGATGGGAAGTGACATGATTATGACTGCTGAGACTGCTTTGGTACGAAGCACTTTGCTGAGTTGCTGTTGTTGTTCAGCTGCTCAGTCGTGTCCGACTCTTTGTGACCCCATGGACTGCAGCACGCCAGGCTTCCCTGTTCTTCACCATCTCCAGAAATTTGCTCAGACTCATGTCCATTGACTCAGTGATGCTATCCAACTCATCTCGTGGCTTAGGTTATGGTTTAAAAAAGCTGATTGTCAGCTGATTAACGAACGTGTTCGCAAACCTGCTTTAATTTTCCTAGAGAATTTTTCTGGGTCTTTATTTTCAGACACATTTTATAAAGAACACAAATGATTAGTGGTAGGTAAACATGTTTGAGTCCATCGATACGCCAACAGACCCATATGGGCTGGGTGAATTGTACCTGGGCTTTCCAATCTAACATGATACAGGAGAAATATGGTTAAAATGGACACCAAGGGCGGTTTGATAGACTTAGGGAAGAGAGCAGCGTATTCCAATAGGGCAGGGAGTCCAGGGGAAGACCAGGACAGGCACCAAGAGACCCGCGGGATCTCCACTCCTCTTCAGTTATGCAAATATGAGCCTTGAGTCTTTTGTTCTGAATCTGGAAACACCACCTCCTTTCCCACACCAGCTGCTTCTTGACTGCTCCACACACCTGGTCTCAGCGGGAGCTGAGAAGCAGTTGTCACAGTGGAAATTCTCCAAAGGTGAAGCCCACAGGGGATCACCCAAATTTTCCACACCCCCCGAATGACTCGGGGCTGCATATTTCTCAGAGTCATAGTAAGCTCCTGCCTGGGATGAGCCTACAAATTTCTATTTGTGACTTCACTGTCCCCGGGACCAAATTAAACTCTGCTAGCTGCATGACTGGCCACCGTGCAGTAGCTAATCCAGCTCTAGAAATACCTCAGAACCATTCCCCAGTGAGCACAGATGTAATCACACAGTGCTTCCTTGACGCTGCTGTAGCTTAGGAAAGGAGAGTAATAGAACACCAGTCATGAACACTGATGAAACGCTCCTTAGAAGGGAGATAGTGTCAGCTGCCCACATAAAGCTGTGTGAGACCCTTAGTGGTTAGAGAACAATACAAACCAAATGATAACGATGAGAAAACTGGCAACAATATTTGTACAGTGTCATGAATTTAGAGCCACTCTCACTTCCAAGACCTCATTTTATCTTGGTGGTTGTTCAGTCACTGGGTCATGGCCGACCCTTTGTCACCATGGACTGCAGCATGCCAGGCTTCCCTGTCCTTCACTATCTCCCAGAGCTGGCTCAAACTCATGGACTGGTCCCTACCTGTGCTTATACTCTGAAGTTGCTCTCTCCCACGTGACACCGATTTTGAGTTTGGGGAGAAGACTTGCCTTGTTTGCCTAAACAATACATTAGCTCCATCCTCCCTGTGAATGGGTCATCCGTTTCTCAAGCTATTTTTGGCTCCTCTGCACCTACTTGCTTGCAATACTTGTCATTACAGGAAGTCAGTTTCATACACTGTAATCCCCAAACGCCTGGTGCTGGCATGTGGAGAGTGCGGGGTGTGGGGGAGGGGGGTTGAGGAAAGAGTGAGGAGGCCAGTCTCCCAGAAGGCTGCCTGGCTGAGCGCTGAGCCCACCCAAGTCTGGGTACCCCCACCCCAAGGGTACAAGTGTCAGAAACCTGAATCCATATCCAGACTATTTTCCATTCTCATGTAGCTGACGGTTCTTTTCTTTTCTCTTTTTTTTTTTTAAATAAGAGCATTTGAGTAGGCAGCAAAGCCAGTCAGAACTGTTTATTTATAGCAGTGGATTTTCAATGCTGTATAAATTAGAAATCATTGCTGAATGAGGCCCGCGCCCACTCACACAGGCAGGGCCGCTATCTGAGAGTCCTTTCACACAGTTTGACTGTACACAGTCTAAAACGGGAGAAAATGACATGCTCCGAGTCAAATGACGGAGTCACAGCTAAACTGCAAAGCAGAAAACCAGCAATTATTTTTCTCCAGCACAATATGGGGAGTACGACAGGTGCAATTATCCAATATTATTTAACAGCACCGGTTTGTGGTGTAGGGAGAAAATAAAGGTTTCTGTGTCGTGGAGAGAAAAAAAGGAAAAAGGAAAGAACTTGCCTCCAGCTCCTGTTTCTGTGGATTAAGCTGTGTTATGTAAATTGAAACTGGCCTGGATTCCAAAAAAGGAAGGAAGAAGCACCTGGCTTCCTCAGCTTGGCTCCCCGGAAGCTCCCCACTTGCGTCACCGGGAAAAAGACCCTTTCCTGGGGATCCTGAGCCTCCTTCTCAGAGGCAGTGGCTCCAGGTAAGACTGTGTGGAAGGCTGAGCTTCCTGAACTCCTGTCCCTTAGAGGGAAAGCGTCTCCAGCAATGATTCCTCCACCCTCAACTGAATTAAGATGCAGTAAAAGCGAAGGCAGACCACAGGAATAATTTTCACTCCCTTAATCAGATCTCCAAGATTTTGTCCTTCAGCACACTTTTATTTCCACTCCCAAGCCTTTCCTTTCTTGGCCATCCAACTTGGATGAGTTAGATGGCATCGTCAACTCAATGGACATGCGTTTGAGCAAACTCTGGGAGATGGTGAAGGACAAGGAAGCCTGGTGTGCTGCAGTCCATGGCGTGGCAAAGAATCGCGCACGACTGAGTGACTGAATAACAACAAACCTGGAAAGACCTCTCTTCTTCCAGCTATTATCAAATAAGTTGTCCTTTGTGGCTTCCAACTCTGAGTGTCACTTAGTTCTAAAAAGTTCTCTCTTGCCGGTCCAGGGCAGCGGGCTGGCTCTTCCTCTCAACTCCCACCGCAGGCCCCATCCCGCCTTCTAGGCTCTCCTTTTCACCTCTCCCTCTGGGATTCTGTTTCCATAACAATACGGAATGCTGAAAAGAACAAAAGCATCAGAACCCCGTCAGACCTGAATTTAAATCCTGACTCCACCACTCAGTATTTATATAGAACCTGGGGAAAGTTTACTTTTCTGAGTCTTGGTTCCTTAAAATCATGTGATAATCCTGATCAAGTGAGATGATTTAAAGTGATGCATGCAAGTGTTTGGCATCCAAGGTTCCCTCCCCATTCCACCTCACTTAGGTGCAAACTCCTGGAGCCCAGGTATTTGTCTATATCCCCCATAATGCCTAACTCCATGCCATGAGAAAGTACTGAAAATACATGCAGACTCACTTGAGGATTATTTACAACTTCCAAATTCTACAGGCCTAATCACCAAAGAGGAACTAAAAAGCCTCTTGATGAAAGTGAAAGAGGAGAGTGAAAAAGTTGGCTTAAAGCTCAACATTCAGAAAACAAAGATCATGGCATCTGGTCCCATCACTTCATGGGAAATAGACGGGGAAACAGTGGAAACAGTGTCAGACTTTATTTTTGGGGGCTCCAAAATCACTGCAGATGGTGATTGCAGCCATGAAATTAAAAGACGCTTACACCTTGGAAGGAAAGTGATGACCAACCTAGATAGCATATTCAAAAGCAGAGACATTACTTTGCCAACAAAGGTCCGTCTAGTCAAGGCTATGGTTTTTCCAGTGGTCATGTATGGATGTGAGAGTTGGACTATGAAGAAGGCTGAGCACCAAAGAATTGCTGCTTTTGAAATGTGGTGCTGGAGAAGACTCTTTCGAGTCCCTTGGACTGCAAGGAGATCCAACCAGTCCGTCCTAAAAGAGACCAGTCCTGGGTGTTCTTTGGAAGGACTGACACTGAGGCTGAAACTCCAGTACTTTGGCCACCTCATGCGAAGAGCTGACTCATTGGAAAAGACCCTGATGCTGGGAGGGACTGGGGGCAGGAGGAGAAGGGGACAACAGAGGATGCGATGGTTGGATGGCATCACCAACTCGATGCACATGAGTTTGGGTGAACTCCAGGAGTTGGTGATGGACATGGAGGCCTGGTGTCCTCCCAGGGAGGACAGGGAGAGTCGGACACGACTGAGCGACTGAACTGAACTGAACTGAATCACCAAATCACTTCCTTCTTTTCCAGAAGCTGAGAATCCTAGCATGAGATTCACTGTTTCATTTAAGATACTTTCTCCATCTTAAGTCCCAGAATCTTACTGACAATGGTGATCAAATTTTCACATGATACTGCAGTGGAAAGCATATGGATAGAATGGGACTTAGGACGAGTAAATTTTTATAAAGAAATAAAAAGAAAGATGAGGGAAGGCCTGAAGAATAAACATTGCATACAGGTGACTCTCCAGATTGGACTGTCTGAATGACAATGATTAACCCAAGGAGAGCCCACAGGATGCTAGGATTCAAGTCAGGGAGATTGACCTTTAAAAGGTGGGGGGGAGGGCATCAAAAATAAATAGTGTTTAGCTCTGAATTTATTTTTCTTTAGGTGCCTGCCCACCTCTTCCTCACAGATGATACCTGCTGTCATTGAGGCTTGGTCTAGTTTAACTCTTACTTCATCATAACTAAGACTTCTTCAGTCACTCCGTGGTATGAGTCTCCAGGGATGTTGGAAAGGGGACTCTGCCACCCAAATATCTTGCCAATGTACAAAAAACCTCCTTCACTAGAAATTAAAACCTTTCCTTTTACAGGGAGAGACATATTGAACATAAACACTTCTGAGGCCTTCCCTGATGGCTCAGATGGTAAGGAATCTGCCTGCAATGCAGAAGACCCATGTTTGATCCCTGGGTCAAGAAGATCACCTGGAGAAGGAAGTGGCAACCCACTCCAGTATTCTTGCCTGGAAAATTCTGTGGAAAGAAGAGCCTGGCAGGCTACAGGCCGTGGGGTCACAAAGAGTCAGATACAACTGAGCAACTAACACTTTCACTTCTTATGAGAGAAGTAACTTATTGACTTACACTCATCCATGTCCAATTACCAATGAAGGATATTTGATGATTTAAAAGTACGGTTTAATATGACAAGAGGCATGCTTGGAAAAATAAAAATTGGGATATTGTAAGAAAAGGAGCAGTACAGAAAGAGTCAGCTACAGACTCAGAGGACAAACCTTACTAATCCACAGCGTTTTACCACATGGCTGCCAAGAAAAGACTGGCTGTGTGTCCTGTGATGCCCACCCCTCCTTCCGAGAGCTAATCTATGGCTGGAGCACCCCCAAATAGAGTAGACAGTGATCTCAGCCACTGATGGGTCAGAAAAACTCTGCATCCCTTTGAGGAAGCACGGCTGTGACCCACCACACTTGATGATTCCAGTCTTGACCAACTGGCTGCACTACAAGAATTTAAACTTGCTTTATGACTGGGGAGAGAACTCACTGCAGGGTTGTCACCATTCTTAAGAAGAGAGGAGACAGCAGAGACAAAAAGGGATCCCACTGGCTCCTGAAGCAATTATGATGCCTTCAGAAATGCATTTTACATCATGATCCAGTAGAAACACACACACACAAAACACACTTTTAATATGTATGATAGATCAATTTATTTTCTATCCTCTTATTTTCTATTTGAAAGATTTTGTGGTAATTGAATTGATTTCTTAATACAATAGCAATAGGGCTGCAAGCAGTGAGTTGAACAACACTGTACTCCACCATACTGTGGGACTGATTCATTCACTCATTGAACGGTAATTATAAAGTGCCTACTATGTGTATGAAAGTGAGAGTGTTAGTCACTCAATCGTGTCTGACTCTTTGCGACTCCATGGACTGTAGCCTTCCGGGCTCCTCCGTCCATGGGATTCTCCAGGCATGATTACTGGAGTGGGGAGCCATTCCCTTCTCCAGGAGATCTTCCCGACCCAGGGATTGAATCCAGGTCGTCCACATTGCAGGGAGATTCTTTACTATCTGAGCCACCAGGGATACTTTGTGTATGGCCCTGGCCATGTGCACGCCGTAGCCTGACGACAGGAACGCGGTGGCCGTCATTGCATTAGGGCCTGGGGTGTGCGGCCTTTTATCTTGCTGCACCCCTGGGAATACAGAACCAAGCCTAGTTTTTCCAGCTCAGTCTGTTAGCAGCTGCTCTGCCAGGCTCAGCTCCTCTGAGATGCTGACAGGAAGAAGAGAAAAAACACTTCCACTGCGAGAGCTTACAAAACCTTCCGCTGAGGCTTAAGTCTGGCCTGAGCCAATATATTTGGTTACACTTTGGGGATTTGTTTTCACTCAACACTTAATTTTATTAAGATTCAAATGATGAAGTTAGATGACGCAGAGTTAGGAAAACATACTATACGACTCCTACCTTGCCAGGAATCTGGTACAGGATTCTGAGAACTCTCAATCTAGGCATGTTTTATTCCATTTGAAAAGTTTTCTAACTAAATCCTAAAATGCACTCATGTTGGACATTTTATGTACATGCATTAACGCAACTTGGCCAATTTTTAAGATCGTGGAGTTAAATAAAATTCTTTTTACTGTGAAATAAGTTGCATTGGCACTGCCTGAATTTTCCCCTGTAGACTTCCTGTCATCGTGAACTTCCAGTGCCCTTATACCACCAAACCAAAAGGAAGAGGCCAAGAGATCTATCTGCACCCAATTCAGTCACAGCCGCCTTGCTCAGCAGTGTGGGTAAGCCTCACATTAAGGGAAAGAAAAGATGGGTTGAAAAATATTCTTCCCAGTTACAGACGAACCTCTCCCGGGCCCATCTGGGGGCCATATTAGACCGTAGGCATGGAATGAATATAGGGGTTACTTGTGTGACTGTATCAACAATGATGAAGGGAGACTTTGCTGTCATTCTGGTGGGTTTAATGAAAAGGCTGTGTGCTCTTTCTGTGGCTGCTCATTAGGACAGAGATTGAGACTACAACTCTAGAAGCAGATGTCCAAGGATGAAAGCCAGCAAAGTCTAAGCTGTTTGTGTGTGCATGTGTTTATGTGTGCATTACAGGAGTTGTGCTTGTACACCTGAGATTCAAGGGCAGCAAGCCCCTTTCCCCTGGTTGGTGGGTGGAGGTGCCAGGGCAGGCAGCAATGCGACTTGTCCTTATTGCCTTCCTGCCTCTCCCCTTTCCCCCTCTACACGCATCACGCATTAGTTCACGCATCTCTCACACAGTCACCCTTGAACACCCTCCCCGTGCTAGTGGTCTCAGCCCCTAACATAGAATGTCATCAGATAAGTTGTTTATCCAGTATCTAAATAATCTTAATTAACATTTAGCTAAAACAAGAAGGGGATGACAGAGGATGAGATGGTTGGATGGCATCACCAACACGATGGACATGAGTTTGAGTAAGCTCCGGGAGTTGGTGATGGACAGGGAGGCCTGGCGTGCTGCAGTCCATGGGGTCGCAAAGAGTCGGACACAACTGAGCGACTGAACTGAACTATCATTTCTAATTTTAATTATATTTACAATATAGATTCATTTATAGTTGCGATAACCCGGAAGTACTACATTACCTACTGAATTAGTTTCCTCGGGCTACCACAACAAAGGACCACAAAGCAGGCTGACTAAAAATGGCAGAAGTTTATCCGCTCACAGTCCCAGAGGCTGACAGTCTGAAATCAAGGTGTTAGGAGAGCCACGCGCCCTCAGAAGGCTCCAGGGAAGAATCCTCCCTTCTGAGGGCTTTTGATGATCCTCGGCTTGTGGCCACAACACTCCAATCTCTTCTTCCAGCTTCAAATGGCATTCTACTTTGTGTGTCTTTGTGCCTCTTACCTTAGAGAAAATCTGGAACCTGTGTTCCAATTCCCCTCTCCTTTCTTGTGTAAAGACAGCAGTCGTTGGTTTTAGGGCCCACCCTAAGTCCAGGATGATTTCATTTTGAGACACTTCACTGATCACAGCTACAAGGGTCCCATTTCCTGATAAGGTGACGTTGTGAACTTCCCAGTGTGCAGTAATATTGCAGAGATGCTGTTCAACCCAACACATTATCCCAGTTTTACAAATGAGAGAACTGAGGGGCACAAGTCGTTAGACATCAGATTTTAGCTTTTAATTTCTCTCTCTTGTCTGTCTTAAGCCAAGCAGTCACCAATAGTTTATACCTCTTTGAGTGCTTACTATAAAAATGGCCATTTACTATGCACTGACCATGTGTTATGCCATTTACTATGCATTATCATCTAGTCTACTGATGCCTTTGAACTGTGGTGTTGGAGAAGACTCTTGAAGAGTCCCTTGGACTGCAAGGAGATTCAACCAGTCCATCCTAAAGGAAATCAAACCTGAATATTCATTGGAAGGACTGATGCTGAAGCTGAAACTCCAATACTTTGGCCACCCGATATGAAGAATCGACTCATTGGAAAAGATCCTGATTCCAGGAAAGATTGAAGGTGGGAGGAGAAGGGGATGACAGAGGATGAGATGGTTGGATGGCATCACCGATTCTATGGACATGAGTTTGAGTAAGCTCTGGGAGTTGGTGATGGATAGGGAGGCTTGGCACGCTGCAGTCCATGGGGTCGCAAAGAGTCAAACATGACTGAGTGACTGAACTAAACTGATCTCTCTAGTCCTTCCCTGTCTGAAGGGCAGACATTATTACCCCAGTGTTAAGGATAAAGAAACAGGTTCAATGAGGTTGGCGAATATGACCAAAAAAGAAAGTTACCCCTGAAAAATGGAGCTCAAGCCCAGTCTGGTCAGTTCAGGTGGCTCCTTTTCTTTACACCATGTAGCTTCTACCAAAGCTTGCTTCTGTTTCCTCTGTGATGTCTTTCCCTCATGATCAGTCCTTCCTGCTAACTCCTTGAGATCACTTTATACCCTCTGATATGACATGGGAAGGTACAGGCCCCAGGAAAATCACATTATGGTGGAAAAATCTCTTTTCAGAGCCGGAGCAGCTCAAATGGCCATGAAAATGGGTTACATGGACATTGTGGGGAGCCTCATACAATGTTCAGCTCAAATGGCCATGGAAATGGCTCACATGGACATTGTAGGGAGACTCATACAATGTGGGGAGGTGGGGAAGGAAATACAGCTGACCCTTGAACAATGCAGGGGTTAAGAGTGACGACCTCACCCACAGTGGAGAATCTGTGTATCTTGTATAGTCAGCCTTCTGTATCCGAGGTTCCTCTGTACTCATGATTCCACACCCATAGATTTAACCAACAGCAGATCATGCAGTACTGTAGCATTCACTACAGAAAAAAAATCCATGTAAAAGTGGACCTGTGCAGTTCAGATTTATGTTTCTCAAGGTCAACCGTAGTGCAAAGGGCTGTTGGAGCTGTATACAGAAGAGCTATTCAGTCTTGCCTGCATATTTGGAGTCATCTGGGAAGCTTATAAAAATACTTTTGCCCAGATCCCTCCTCCAGAAATTCCAAATTGTTCTAGGTTTTGGATTAGGCATTAGGAGTTTTAAAAGCACTTCTAGGTCATCAATGGGCAGCCAAAGTTGGAAGCACTGATATATGGGAATTCTGTTTGAATATTATTTGGAAGTGGCAGCAGCTGAGGCCTAGTTGAATATAGTAAGTTTTGATTGCTTTAAACATGACCTGGGAGAGCCCCCGCCTTCTATCCTCACTGCCTTCTGAGGCCCTGCCATCCTAGCACCCGGCAGATCTGGAGGCTTCATTGACGGTCTGCTCTATTCGGATGCAGTATCGGAAGTGACTTGGGCAGAGTGCGGGACCAGCCTCTGAGGGTGGTTCACAGTCCTCTCCAGAGCTTTCTGGTGGGGTCTCCTCACAGCTGCCTGTAGATCTCATTGCGGTTCCCTAACACAGACAAAGCCCGCCGGCTAGAACCCAGAGGAGGCTCCTGTCGGGAACTCTGCGGGCAATCAGCCTTTGGATCTTAACTGCGGCACTGGCCTGCCTGGATCTCCAGCCTGCAGGCCCACCCTGCAGATTTCAGACCTGCCAGCCTCCACGACAGCTGAGCCAACCTCCGTGAAACCTCTCTCTCTCTTTCTCTCTCCACCTACCCACCCACCCAGACACACACCCACACACCCACCCAGACACACACCCACCCAGACACACACCCACACACCAAGACACACCCACACCCACACCCACACACCCCCCCACCCATTGGCTCTGCATCTCTGGAGAACCCTGGCTAACACACCCCTCTCCGTTCCCCTTCCCAGCCTCACTTCTTCACTCCTTGTCTGCGCCGCCCCCTTCTCGCTCCATGCCTGCCCCTCATTCACTCACCCCTCTCTGATGACGCCTGCAGCCCCTGTGACTCACAGGCCTATAATAAGCCCTCAGCTTCCGTTTGACAAATTCTCCCTCCTCTCTTCATTCAAGAGTCTCCCCAGATCCCACATCATCCAATCAAGGAAACAACAGTCTGTCCTTCCTCGGATGAGTTCATTCAGTGGAACAGATTTCAGAAAAAAATCTAATACATGAATGTTGCTTTGAAAATTGAATTCTGAGACTGTTCCACACACGACTGTAAGAGGCCTTGGTGTTTCAAATTTCTCTGCTTTAGGGGCCGGGCTGCAAGGGGCTGGGTGTGGACCACAGAGATTCATCCTTGGCACATTCTCACACATGCTAATGATGCTCACGAGGCCATGGCCTTGGGTGTGACTTCCTGACTGAGGTACTAAAGGCCACTGCCCTCCATGGCTACAGATTTTACAACCAACCTCACACCACCTCTGTCCATGTGACACTGCTTACCAGGTGCACTGGGTCAGAAGGAGTAAAGGGGTCAGGACAAATCCGTAAGCATATGTTCTCCCACCTTCTTTCTGGGGGCAAAGCCCATTCTTACAGCTCAGTTTAGTTCATGTCTGACTCCTTGCGACCCCATGGACTGCAGCACGCCAGGCCTCCCTGTCCGTCGCCAACTCCCGGAGTTCATTCAAACTCATGTCCATTGAGTAAAGGAGTCAGGAGTAAAGGAGTAAAGGGGTCAGGACAAATCCAAAAGCATATGTTCTCCTGCCTTCCTTCTGGGGCCAAAGCTCATTTTTACAAAAGTTCAACACAAATGATCAATATGTTACAATTACTCTGGAGCCTTGTCAACCCCACTTGTGCTTTACCTGCAGACCATTCCACAGTCAGAGGCCACTAGTATCTGAGATGAGAAGAATGAAGGGAAAGTGAAAGTTGCTCAGTCCTGTCTGACTCTTTGCGACCCCATGGACTATACAGTCTATGGAATTCTCCAGGCCAGCACACTGGAGTGGGTAGCCTTTCCCTTCTCCAGGGGATCTTCCCAACCCAGGGATCGAACCCAGGTCTTCCGCATTGCAGGCAGATTCTTTACCAGCTGAGCCACAAGGGAAGCCCGAGATGAGAAGAATAGCCATGGCCAAACCATGGCAGTTATTGCAGAAGCTCTGCAAGGGTCATCACGGCCCCCTGAACAGTGGAGGATGGAGGGCTGGGGGGCAGTATCCCTCCCTTTCCTACTGCACGTGCAGAGGGGCCTTGTGGTGCTGCTGCAGCTGCCATCACACCACACTCTCAGCAGGCATTTCAGGGCCTCATTGCAGGGGCTACTGAACACACTGCTCCACCAACGAGCTGCACTTTCAAAGGCTCCTAAATGGTCTGGGGAGAGGAATCCTTGGGTAGCCAGGGGATAAAGAAAACATAAGTTAAGGGCATGGCAACCCACTCCAGTATTTTTGCCTGGAGAACCTTCTAGACCGGGGAGACTGGTGAGCTATATAGTCCATAGGACTGCAGAGTTGGACACAAACTGAAGCGACTTAGTGGACACACACATGCACACAAGCTCATATTATTGAGGCTGGTCTGAAAGACCATGAACTTCACAGGTAAGCAAAATTCAGTGAGTCCACAACATTTACCATCTTGGGTGACTCGTTCAGCCTTTCGGATCTGGGTTTCCTCCTATATAAATTGAGACAGCAATACTTACTTTATGTTAGAGTTACTTTAGGGACAGACTTTAATAATGAAACTACAACACAACCCAGCGTGTGGCCCCCAGTAAACTTCTGTTTCCTTCTCTGTTCTCTTAACTCAAAGGCTCTATTAATCCAATGAGGGGTTAATAATGGGGGCACCAAGGGTCAGAAAATTTTAATGAGAGGGACACTAACCTATCGCTTGCACAGCTTCACAAAATCAACAAAAGGGTCCCAATCATTCCCTGACTGAAAAATACTAATAAGAGACCATTACAAATGACCCAACAATATTGTCAGAGAAGGCAATGAAAACTTGTAAATGCCAATCCAGCAATCCTAGTTTTAGACTCTTCTAAGTCTTGACAGAGCACTGAAATTTTAGTGAACGTCACCACTTCAAGCCCCATTGTAACTCTCCTCTTCCTTCCATGCAACACATGGGAATACCTCCCAAGTGTCCTTGCATTATCATAGGGCATTAGAGATAAATTCATTTTTCAATTAACAAAAGACAAAGAGGCCCTCTTGGACATTCAGAGACAGACTGTTTAAAGCACACTGGCTAGTTTCAATTCTCTCATCTTGTAGTAAGACGACTCGGCAGGATGTCCTTGCAATGGTCGTGTCCAGCTAATGGTGTGGGAAACCATCATACACACATCATCGTACATCCTCCTCTGGTCCGCAGACGCAGTTTTGTCCATCTCATGAACAGTTCTGAGCTTACAATTACATGGAATGATGAGAGCCCTCTGGTGGCTAAATTCACTCTTCCGTTTTTCTTAGATTAAATTCCCTTATGTTGTGAAAGTCCTATGAGTTATTCTCATTAGCAACTTGCTGCATGAACATCATTGTTTCTCCACCTGTGTCCCTTCCCCCTCTGATAAACAGATGATGAGGTATTTTAATTTCAATCTATTTGATGCTCTCACTCAGCAAATATCTGGGCAGATATTTAATCCTTCTGAAGAGATAAAACACGTTTTAAAAAATTAATTTTCAGACATTTGTCTAACATATCTATTGAGCATCTATGCTATAAGAGATACAAGGAAATTTAAAATATAATCTCTAACTGCAAGGAGCTTACTGAACAGTACAGAAAATAATAACATTCAAGACTCTGGCTTAGTTGGTCCATGGCATGTGGGATCTTATTTCCTGGACCAGGAAATCAAACCCATGTCCTCTGCATTACAAGGTGGATTCTTAAACCACTGGACCACCAGGGAAGCTCCTGAACATTTTTATCTTCTTAGGCCTAACGGAGAAGAGGGCAACAGAGGATAAGATGGTTGGATAGCATCACCCACTCAATGGACATGTGTGTGAGCACCGGAGATGGTGAAGGACTGGGAAGTCTGGCTTGCTGCAGTCCATGGGGTCACAAAGTATCAGATTTGATTGAGCCACTGGACAACAGCAAAGTTAAGTTTGGCCTCAGGTCAAACAACAGGGAGGGAACACAGCCCTGCCCATCAACAGAAAATCCAATTAAAGATTTACTGAGCATGGCCCCACCCATCAGAATAAGACCCAGTTTACCCTTGTCAGTCTCTCTCAACAGGAAGTTTCCATAAGCTCTTATCCTTATCCATCAGAGGGCAGAGAGAATGAAAACCACAATCATAGAAAACTAATTGAACTGATCACGTGGACTACAACCTTGTCTAACTCAATGAAGCTATGAGCCATTCCATGTAAGGCCACCCAAGACCGACAGTCACGGTAAAGAGTTCTGACAAAACGTGGTCCACTGGAGAAGGGAATGGCAAACCACTTCAGTATTCTTGCCTTAAGAAGCCCATGAACAGTGTGAAAAGGCAAAAAGATGGGACACTGAAAGATGAACTCCCCAGGTCGGTAGGTACCCAATATGCTACTGGATATCAGTGGAGAAATAATTCCAGAAAGAATGAAGAGACGGAGCCAAAGCAAAAACAACACCCAGTTGTGGATGTGACTGGTGATGGAAGTAAAGTCAGATGCTGTAAAGAACAATATTGCATCAGTTCAGTTCAGTCGCTCAGTCGTGTCCGACTCTTTGCGACCCCATGGATCGCAGCACGCCAGGCCTCCCTGTCCATCACCAACTCCTGGAGTTCACTCAGACTCACATCCATCGAGTCAGTGATGCCATCCAGCCGTCTCATCCTCTGTCGTCCCCTTCTCCTCATGCCCCCAATCCCTCCCAGCATTAGAGTCATTTCCAATAAGTCAACTCGTCACACGAGGTGGCCGAAGTACTGGAGTTTCAGCTTTAGCATCACTCCTTCCAAAGAAATCCCAGGGCTGATCTCCTTCAGAATGGACAATATTGCATAGGAACATGGAATGTTAGGTCCATGAATCAAGGTAAATTGGAAGTGGTCAAACAGGAGATGGCAAGAGTGAAGATCAACATCTTAGCAATCAGTGAACTAATATGGACCGGAATGGATGAATTTAACTCAGATTACCATTATATCTACTACTGTGGGCAAGAAACCCTTAGAAGAAATGGAGTAGCCATCATGGTCAACAAAAGAGTCCGAAATGCAGTACTTGGGTGCAATCTCAAAGATGACAGAATGATCTCTGTTTGTTTCCAAGTCAAACCATTCAACATTATAGTAATCCAAGTCTATGCCCCGACCAGTAATGCTGAAGAAGCTGAAGTTGAACAGTTCTATGAAGACCTACAAGACCTTCTAGAACTAACACCCAAAAAAGATGTCCTTTTCATTATAGGGGACTGGAATGCAAAAGTGAGAAGTCAAGAGATACCTGGAATAACAGGCAAATTTCGCCTTGGAGTGAAGAATGAAGCAGGGCAAAGGCTAACAGAGTTTTGCCAAGAGAACACACTAGTCATAGCAAACACACTCTTCCAACACAAGAGAAGACTCTACACATGGACATCACCAGATGGTCAACACCGAAATCAGATTGATTATATTCGTTGCAGCCAAAGATGGAGAAGCTCTATACAGTCAGCAAAAACAAGACCAGGAGCTGACTGTGGCTCAGATCATGAACTCATTATTGCCAAATTCAGACTTAAATTGAAGAAAGTGGGGAAAACCACTTGACCATTCAAGTATGACCTAAATCAAATCCCTTATAATTATACAGTGGAAGTGACAAGCAGATTCAAGGGATTAGATCTGATAGACACAGTGCCTGAAAAACTATGGATGGAGGTTTGTGACATTGTACAGGAGGCAGTGATCAAGACCATCCCCAAGAAAAAGAAAGGCAAAACGGCTGTCTGAGGAGACCTTACAAATAGCTGAGAAAAGAGAAGTGAAAGGCAAAGGAGAAAAGGAAAGATATACCCATTTGAATGCAGAGTTCCAAAGAATAGCAAGGAGAGATAAGAAAGCTTTCCTCAGTGATCAATGCAAAGAAATAGAGGAAAACAATAGACTGGGAAAGACTAGAGATCTCTTCAAGAAAATTAGAGATACCAAGGGAACATTTCATGCAAAGATGGGCTCGATAAAGGACAGAGACTGTATGGACCGAACAGAAGCAGAAGATATTAAGAAGAGGTGGCAAGAATACACAGAAGAGCTATACAAAAAAGATCTTCATGACCCAGATAACCGTGATGATGTGATCACTCACCTAGAGCCAGACATTCTGGAATGTGAAGTCAAGTGGGCCTTAGGAAGCATCACTACAAAAAAAAGCTAGTGGAGGTGATGGAATTCCAGTTGAGCTATTTCAAATCCTAAAAGCTGATGCTGTGAAAGTGATGCACTCAATATGCCAGCAAATTTGGAAAACTCAGCAGTGGCCACAGGACTGGAAAAGGTCAGTTTTCATTCCAATCCCAAAGAAAGTCAATGCCAAAGAATGTTCAAACTACTGCACAATTGCACCCATCTCACACACTAGCTAAGTAATGCTCAAAATTCTCCAAGTCAGGCTTCAACAGTATGTGAACTGTGAACTTCCAGATGTTAAAGCTGGATTTAGAAAAGGCAGAGAAACTAGAGGTCAAATTGCCAACATCCATTGAACCATTGAAAAAGCAAGAGAGTTCCAGAAAAACATCTATTTCAGCTTTATTGAGTATGCCAAAGCCTTTGACTGTGTGGATCACAACAAACTGTGGAAAATTCTTTAAGAGATGGAATTATGAGACCACGTGACCTGCCTCCTGAGAAATCTGTATGCAGATTTAGTTAGAACTGGACATGGAACAACAGACTGGTTCCAAATAGGGAAAGGAGTATGTCAAGGCTGTATATTGTCACCCTGCTTATTTAACTTATATGCAGAGTATATCATGTGAAATGCCAGCTGGATGAAGCACAAACTGGAATCAAGCTTGCTGGGAGAAATATCAATAACCTCAGATATGTAAATGACACCACCCTTATGGCAGAAAGTGAAGAGGAACTAAAAAGCCTCTTGATGAAAATGAAAGAGGAGAGTGAAAAAGTTGGCTTAAAACTCAACATTCAGAAAACAAAGATCATGGCATCTGGTCCCATCACTTCATGGGAAATAGATGGGGAAACGATGGAAACAGTGACAGACTTTATTTTGGGGGCTCCAAAATCACTGCAGGTGGTGACTGCAGCCATGAAATTAAAAGACGCTTACTCCTTGGAAGAAAAGTTATGACCTACCTAGACAGCATATTGAAAAGCAGAGACATTACATTGTCAACAAAGGTCTGTCTAGTCAAGGCTATGGTTTTTCCAGTGGTCGTGTATGGATGTGAGAGTTGGACTATAAGGAATGCTAGTGCCAAAGAATTGATGCTTCTGAGTTGTGGTGTTGGAGGAGACTCTTGAGAGTCCCTTGGACTGCAAGGAGAAACAACCAGTCCATCCTAAAGGAGATCAGTCCTGGGTGTTCATTGGAAGGACTGATGCTGAAACTGAAGCTCCAGTCCTTTGGCAAAGAACTGCCTCATTAGAAAAGACCCTGATGCTGGGAAAGATTGAAAGCAGGAAGAGAAGGGGACAACAGAGGATGAGATGGTTGGATGGCATCACCGTCTCAATGGTCATGAGTTTGAATAAGCTGCAGGAGTTGGTGATGGACAGGGAGGCCTGGCATGTTTTGCAGCCCATGGGGTCGCAAAGAGTCAAACACAACTGAGTAACTAAACTGAACTAACAGAAAATAATACCCTTTAGTTTTTTAAATTGTGATTTTTCCATAAAACGTAATTGTCTTATCAAATACACATATTTTCCTCTACGAGATATACTCTTCGGTGCTCTTTTTCTGCTCACTTGGGTACAGCAGCAGGAATCTGAGCGCCATCCTGGACCCTTCCTTCTTCCACTCGCCTTTCCAACTACTCACCATGTCCTGCCAATTCTACTTCTCTTTGTTTCTGTTGACACCAGCCTAGCTCAGGACACCATGATTTCAGGTTATTCTAATATATATTTTTTAATATTTTAATTATTTTCGAGTGATTAAATCATGCACATATTATAAAGTTCAAAAGGTACAATGAGAATACATAAAAAGTAGGTCTCTTTCATACCCTTAGTTCCCTAACTACCCAGTTTCCCTCTATGAAAGCAAGCTACAATCCCAATCTCTTCCATGTGCTTCTAGAGATACTATGTTCATGTATGAGCATATATATATTTTTTTGCATATACATATTTTTTCACAAGTAGTGACATTGTGTTCTGCACTTTGCTTTCACATCTTCCACACATTTTGGAGAAAATCTTAACTATGTGTAAAGAGGGCTGCCTCGTTCTTTTTTAAGAGATTAATAGAATTCTCCTGTATGTGTACTACCATAATTTATGTAATCAGTTCCCTATTGATGGAAATTCAGATGGTTTCCAATCTTTTGCTATTATAAGTTGATGCAGCAGTAAAGATCTTCATACAGACATCATTTTGCATGTGTGCCAGAATATATTTAGGCAAAATTCCTAGAAGTGGAAGTGTTGAATTGAATGAAATGTTTTTTTTTTTTAAACTACTGAGTTATTGCCAAATTACTCTTCAAAGACATTTTACCACTGTCTACACTCACTGACAAGACATAAAACCCTGTTTCCCCAAATTCTCAACAATATAGTGGGTTATACAATCTTATGGGTAGAAACAGCATCTCAATATAGTTTTAATTTACATTATCCTTATTTTGAGTGAGGTTGAGAGTCTTTTTATGTTTAAGATGTATTTTAGTTTGTGTAATATATATGTATTTCTATGAACAGACTTTTGTATCTTTTCTCCATTTTTCTGTTTTGAGAGTTTTTTGCCTTACTGAAGTGTAGGCACTTACAGCAGGCAGCTTCAAGCGTGACCCCAGATGACCCCCAACTCCTGATATTCACATCCTTGTGTAATCTTCTCTCGTGTCTTACCAGGGTTGGTCTCAGGGAACCAATACAATATGGCAGGAGTGATGGTGTGTCATTTCAAGATCAGCTTGTAAAAGATGTTGTAATTCTCTCTTGGTGGTCCACTCTTTCAAGTTCCTTACTCTGGCAGAAACCAGCTGCCCTCTCAGCCAACTGCTGATGGAGAAGGCCAGTGTTGAGGAGCCCAGGCCTCCAGCAGGCAGCCAATGCGGAACCGGGGTTTCCTGACAGGAGTCACATGAATGACCTTAGAGGTGGGTCCTCTAGGCCCAGCTGAGCGTTTCCATGACGCTGTGGCCCCACCGACAGCTTGCCTGCAGTCTCATCATGAGAAACACTGATCCAGACACCCAGCCTAGCTGCTCTCAGATTCCAGATCCTTAGGAACTGAGAGATAATAAATGTTTGTTCTAAGCTGTTAAGTTTTGAAGTAATTTATTACATATCAATCAATAACAATATAGAATTCCAATTTTAAGAAATCAGTCTTTTCCTTTGAGTCTAACTCTTTGTATGAGTTTCAAGTACTTCTCTCCATGTGTTGAGTGTCTACTGGCCTTCTTTGTGTTTTTTCTTTCTTTTCTTTCTTTCCATGCAGAATTTTAAAAACTCACTGTGTAAACATAGTGAAATTTACCAATTTAGGGGAATGCTTCTATACTCAGGGAACAGTGACAATGAGACTATTAAAAACATTCCAAATTTAATTTCCCTCCTTTTCTAAGAATAAAGGGATGGGCCATTTGCATCAACCCCCTGATAAAAATTTATAAAATAATTTTCCTAAAAGTTTGTAAAAATTCCCAGTCTCTTTAAAAGCATCTAAGGAATGATAAGATAATGAGGAATTACCAGATCAAGTTCTAAGAGAATCTAAAAACCCAGAAAGGCAAGAAAAACAACCAAAGCCTTTTGCCCTGAGGACATATATGGGGGACTTGTGTTACTGTTTTGAAGACTTGACAAAGTAGAAGAGACAAGTCAAAGCTCAGGGTCCACCCAGGTTGAGAGACCAATGTTAGATACCACCTCTGTTAACCTAGAATCCCAAAGGGAGAACCCACCACAGGATAAAGGTAAACCAGAAGTAAAACTACCTACTTCTCACTCCCAACTTCCAAAAAAACAAACAAACAAAAAAAACCCACCAATAACTAAGAGTCCAAAGACAGAGATGTCTTAATAGAGCAAAGAAAGAAAACAGACACACACACACACATAATCTCTCCTCCAATAGTTCTACCCAGAGACCACCCCCCTGAGAATTTACAGTGTGAATTCAAATCCTAGAAGTAGTTCAGAGAACTTCAAGGCATTACTTTAGTTTGAACTGGTTACAGATAAGTGTTGTTGTTGTTCAGTCGCTAAGTCATGTCCTACTTTGTGACCCCATGAACTGCAGCATGCCAAGCTCCTCTGTCCTCACTATTTCCCAGAATTTAGTAGTAGTGCCATAAATGTCTGGGGAGGTAAAGACAAGACTGTCTGGAGAAGGGCTCCCTTACTCAACTCACAGGAATCACCAAAAACTATGTCTAATGGACACGGATCACTGAGAAGTCAATGACAATCAAGTCACAAGAAAAGTTACAATGAGAAAGAAACAGCAGCAAAAGAAAAGTGCTACACTGTATAAACAGACCCTGAAAGACTTCAGATCCTGGAATAATCAGAGGCAAGTTATGAAATACCTATGTTTAAAAAAAATAAAGATAAAATCTACAGTATATAGAAACTTGAAAAAATGACCTAGCAGATTTGAAAAAGAACCAGGTGGGACATCTAGAAATGGAAACTACAAAAACATAAATGAAAAACTCAATTGATGAGGACTTCCCTGGTGGTCCAATGGTTGGGAATCCACCTTCCAGTGCAGGGGACACGGGTTTGATCCCTGGTCCGGGGAACGAAGATCCCGCATGCCCTTGGGGCAAGGAGACTCATTTGCTGCTACTGAGCCTGGACACCTCACCTAGAGAGCCCGTGTGCTGCAAACTACACAGAGCCCAGGCCCCAGGGAGCTTGCATGCCACAATCAGAGAGAGCCACATGCCGCAAGTAGGACCCAAGGTAGTCAAAATGCTTGTTAAAAAATTAAAAAACAGAAAAGCACTACCCCGCCCCCTGGTCGCCCTTTGCCTCCCCCCATGCTGGGCTGCACCACTAAAGGCAAATCAACATAAGGGGCCTCGGGGTGACAGGTTCCTCGGGGACAAACATGGCCAGGCCTGGGGCAGTCGCCACACTGATCTCTAAGCCTGTCACCCACCTCCGTCCGAGTCTGCTGACATGGAGGTCAGAGGGCAGGCTTCCTGTTTTTGCTCTGCTTTTCCTGCACCTGCTGCTTTTACCACCAGTGCACTCCGTCCCCACCCCTACCCACCCCCTACCACTGATTATCACTTGGCTGCTGGCTTTCTGGTACAATCAGCATTTCTGTTCCAAGGATTACAGGTAAACTGCTACCCAAGGTTGCTATGTTTACTCACTTTTACTGCTTTCTCTATGAGGTCGTGTTGATGGCTTTTTCCCTATTCAGGAACTTAAATGAAGTCCTCTGGTTGTTTTACGGGGGAAGCTATTCAGCAAAGCACCATGCAACAGCCCAACTCCTCTTCTTCCTACCATATTCTCTATGCTCTACAGAGATCTCATTTTCTCTAACGGCCTCCAGCCCCTAGTAGGACTAATAGTTCACCAGAGATCTCTGGCCATGAGTCAGAGGCAAAATCCTCATGTCCCCATGCTGGTAACTAGATGCTCATGTCATGAGGGGAGAAAGTCAGGGTTATAGTCTTTTCCCTTTAAATGCAGGGGACTTTCTGCATAAAAGGTTCCCAGAGCCCCAGTGGCCATATGTAAACTAACCCAATGGTCCTGGGTTTAGACAGTCAAAAGATATAGATCAGCCATCAAGTTCTCTCAAACTTTTATAGCCTCAGAATCCTAACATGTTAATCTAAGAGCAGAGCTGTAAGGACTCTGTGATTAGCTGCCCAAACTCCTACCCCCTGAGGTGGCGTTGATAAATACAGGGTTTTTTTTTTTTTTTAAACCATGCTTTTCAATCATTTCTTTTCAAAGATGATATTTTCCATTGCATTTATTCCTTAGTCCATACCTTTCAGTGACAGGGATACAGGAAATCTGTGAGGATATGTACAGATTTGTGGTTCATTGCAAGGGAAGATGTGATTTTGAATCAACCGGAACACATGCTCACTAGTCTCAAATCCATTCAGAAAAATGGTCAAGGAAGCATCTTCCCTGGAGACCCTCACAGTAGCGGACACTTGTTTTCTAAACGGTTCCAGGCAGGCAGAGATTGCTGTTTGATCTTTGAGTGTGACTGAAAGCGTGTCCTTAAACCTAAGTTTAAGCCCTACAAATTCCCAGGAAACAGTCCCTCTTTATGACTTCCTAAATGTTCTGACTCAATTTTTTTTTTTTTTTTGCTAATAATCTCATCTTCACACAGACTTACACATTACTTCTATTTTTTAAGAATAGAGGTAACTTTGTTCATTGGAATGGCAGCATGAAGATAGATACCGAGAATTCTAATAGCTTTTGGAGAGAGATCAAGGTCAAACATAGGAGCCTGAAGGAAAGTGAAACCAGAGAAATAATTACAATAATAGTTATGCTTATACAATTTGCCAAAGTTTACAAAGCACTTTTACATATATGATCTATAATAATCTACAATCAACTTGGAGGCAAATAACAGACAGGATTCCTGACTAATCGCAGTGGAAATTAGTCAGACTCTTCACTAGACTATGCCAACACTGGGATTCTGCCACCATCGCAGCCATTCTCTGGAGCTGACCTCTAAAAGCACCCAAGTCTTTGTATCCCTCCCTCCAGACTCAGAGTTCCAGGTGGGCCCATCTGATCAGCTGACCCGGTGCCTCAGCTGCTAGAGAGATAAGAAAGCCAGTCTTGACTTCCTTTGCTCTCACCTCTTGGTGTTCAGTACTGAGTGTATCAGTTCCTACTGCTGCATAATAAATTATCACAGACTTAGCAGTGTGAAATGACACAAACTGATTATCTCACAGTTTCTGTGGGCTGGGGATTCTGGCATCGCCTTAGCTGGACTTTCCATTCAGGGTCTCATAAGGCTATAATCAAGGTGGCAGCCAGCTGCATTCTTATCTGGAGAGTCATCTGGGGAAGAATCTGTTTCCAAGCCCCCACAGGTAGCACAATTCAGTGTGTGTGTGAGGCACACACTACCACAATTGCAGCTGTGTGTCTGGGGCCCCTGATTTCTTGCTAGCTGTCTGCTGGGAGCCATTCTCAGCTCTTAGAGGCAGCACTCAAGTTCTTGCCGTGTCCACAGGTCCATCCATCATGGGAAGTTCACAGTCAGACTGCTTGCTTCTTCAGGACCATCAGGGTATCTTACATATTTTCCTTCAGGGAGGCCTCAGCTCTCTTTTAAGAGTTCACTGGCTTAGGTTAAGTCCACCCAGGAAAATCTCCCTTTGCATTAACAACTCTGCTTAAAGCACTGTGGTGATCTGAATGGGAAGCAAGTTCGAAAGGGAGGTAATATATACATATGTATGGCTGATTCATTTCGCTCTATGGTTGAAACTAACACAACATCGTAAAGCATCTGTGTGTGCTAAGTCACTGCAGTCATGTCTGACTCTGCAAGCTCATGCTCTGTAGCCCTCCAGGCTCTTCTGTCCATGGGATTCTCTGGGCAAGAATACTAGAGTGGGTTGCCATGCCCTCCTCCAGGGGATCTTCCCCACCCAGGGATTGAACCCCAGTCTCCTCTAGTTCCTGTGTTGCAGGCGAATTCTTTACAATTGAGCTACTGGGAAAGCCAAAGCAACTACACTACAACAAAAATTAATTTAAAAAATAAAAATACTTTTTAAAGGAAGATAAAAAGAAAAAAAAGAAACAACTTGGGGACAGGGAGAGAGATCCTTCATACTGGTTAGTATGAGAGCTAAAGTCTACATTCTTACTGTAGCTTTTAAAAAGTGTTTACTCATCACAAAGAGTGATTATTTTCTAATTGAAAAGAATAAAGCTGAAATAGAACTTAAAAAAACTTCACAGGAGTAAAACCTCATCATATTCACAGATGTCACCCACACTCAAGGAGAGAGGGTTATGCAGGGTACGTATATCAGGGGTGGGAAATTCTGGGTGCAACTCTGCATTCTGCTTATCATACTTAGCAAAAAATGACAAGAACCCTCCCACTTCACCTTATTGGAGAAGCAGGTCAGGCGTAACATTTCTAATTTTACAGAGGGGAAAAATAAGACTCTGAGAAGTCAGGGACTTGGCTATAGCCACAGAGTTAATACACAGAGGGTGCAGGTTCGACCCCTGGGTTGGGAAGGTCCCCTGGAGGAGGAAATGGCAACCCACTCTGGTATTCTTTGCCCAAAAAATCCCATGGACCGAGTAGCCTGGTGGGCTAGGGTCCAAAGTGTGGCAAAGAGTCGGACACGACTGAACGACTTAAACATAAGCACCGAGTTCAGAAGCAGCTAAACAGGAACATGCCATCCGAACTTTTGACAGTGCTTTTTTCAAAGACAAACGGAAAAGTCAGTAGCAAATGTAAACATTCATGAAAATAAATGATTTGACCATTGATGCCACAAGTTCTGATGGAAATAAGAAATGAAAACTAAAGATGGAGACTTATGACTAATGACCCCACGCCTGCTAAAGGGAGGCTGTTCTTCAGCCTCGGGAAACAATGCCAACAAAGAACATGAGCTGTCCGTTTGATGTTAGAGAGAATGACATGCATCTGTGACATAACTACTATTTTTATAAGCAGCAATTGAGAGCAGGTTTCAAAGGTGAGTATTCAAGGAGACAAAGGGCTCCAGAAAAGACCACGCAGGCACTAGAGAGATCACTGCTAAAGCCCTGTAGTTTCACCAGCTCTCCTCCTCCGTGTGTTTTTTGCTTCCTGTTCACCTCTTGACAGTTCAGAGACCACCCTGCCCTCCTTGGGCAGGATTCTCAAAGAGAAATTGGGCTTATGTCAAGCTAACCAGGTTGTTCCCTTCATCACCATAGTGAAAGGTTACCAAAGAAGCTTTTGAAAGGCAGGATTTAGAAAGATAAAAGAGTTAAGGTCCTCAAAACTTTAGTGTGATACTCTACAAATAACAAAATTTTGTTGTCTAAGGATATATAAGTAGAAGTTTAATGGGTCTTTGAATTAATGTCTGTGAATGAAAAAAACACCTAAATGTATAAAAGAGAGCAGTTTTTAAAAATATATTCAAATGTGTCTGAACACATAATAACATATTTAAGGAGATCAAACAAGCCAACCCTAAAGGAAATGAACCCTGAATATTCATTGGAAGGACTGCTGCTGAAGCTGAAGCTCTAGTACTTTGGCCACCTGATGCGAAGAACTGACTAATTGGAAAAGACCCTGATGCTGGGAAAGACTGAAGGCAGGAGGAGAAGGGGACGACAGAGGATGAGATGGTTGGATGGCATCACCGACTCAATGGACATGAGTTTGAGCAAGCTCTGGGAGATGGTGAAGGACAGGGAAGCCTGGTGTGCTGCAGTCTATGGGGTCACAAAAGAGTCCAACACGACTTAGCAGCTAAACAACAACAAAATAACAATTCACATGTATACCACATGCAATGAGTAACAATAAAGTTACCAGAAAACCTCTGTGCTAATTTAGAGCCTGCCGCCATCCTGTTGGTGATTTAACTTATTGGATACATCCAATTTTGGATATCACCAATCCAGTATTGAATATCACCATCCTATTGGAGATATGATTTAACTTATAGAGGCCTCAATTTTCTACTGTGTAAAAATAAGTGAGAAAATGTGATTTCTGAAAGCCCTTCCACCTTAAAGTCTCAGTAATTCTTCAACTGACTAGATAGTGAGCAATAGTCAATATTTGGGGAAGACCATCTTTAGATGGAAGGATGTTACTTCACTTTGATCATGGGTGACCATGAATTTAGTTACATTTTGAATTACATTCAACTAAGAACATTATCCAGCCCCTGTTTATCATTTGGGGATATTTGCCTACTGTAGAACAACTTAGCATAGCTATATATCTAGCCATCTAGAATCCCCTACGAAAACCCACACCATAAATATAAAGACAACATAGTGACCAGGTTTCACAGAGCAGAAGAAAGGAGTAGCTGAGTTAGCAGAGATTTGCAGGAGGAGAAAAAAAATAGACACAGCACACAGCTTTCACAAATTGACATTATCCATATGGATCACCATTAATTATAATAATCGTCTCCTTTTACAACAAGTATACTGTTTGACCCTACGCCCATGTTTTCTTTCTTTCTGTTTTTAGCATTTCTTTTCTCCTTTATTTTTACCTTTAGGCTGTTAATTAACTGCAGCGAAAGATTAAAGGTCTCCATCACACGATCTTTTTGGCCTGTTGCTGCTCTCTGCTATCTTTAAAGACTCCCAGCACTTTTACAGGAGAAGGGAACGGCAACCCACCCCAGTGTTCTTGCCTGGAGAATCCCAGGGGCGGGGGAGCCTGGTGGGCTGCCGTCTATGGGGTCGCACAGAGTCGGACACGACTGAAGCGACTTAGCAGCAGCACTTTTACAAACAGCAGTCTGTTTCAGCAAAACCAACAAGATAGCCAAATCTCTTCTGTTAACCCCTCGTGTTCAATTTTAATTGCATAACAAAGTACAGGAATGCAAGACCAGAGTCCAGACTCTGAAACACAGTGGAATAGCTGGGACTTGTGCCCATTGTGTTTTCCAATCTATGCAAGAGGAAAGCATATTCTTGCTAGGACCTTCTTAAAAGTCAACTGTATTCTCTTTAAAAGAGATACGGAAACATTTTTTAGGAAAAAAAATTCCATTTTGTTGCCACTTCTGCTTGACATATTCCGTCAACCAACTCAGACTGAACACTCTTTTTCATTGAGGTAACTTCCTCACTTAACAAATGGTATTTCAACTTTACCTATAATTCAAATTTCAATGATTCCCTACTTGTCTACTGTCTTACCCTACTCTCTTTACAGCCAAAAGGAAAGGAAAAGGAAAGTGAAGTCATTCAGTCATGTCTGGCTCTTTGCGACCCCATGGACTGTAGCCTACCAGGCTTCTCTATCCATGCGATTCTCCAGGCAAGAATACTGGAGTGGGTTGCCATTTCCTTCTCCAGGGTATCTTCCTGACCCAGGGGTCAAACCCAGGTCTCCTGCATTGCAGGCAGATGCTTTACCCTCTGAGCCACCAGGGAAGCCTTTACAGCCAAAAATTACCTATGAATTGCTTTGCTCAGTGGGCATGGTGCTTTTACTACCCAACCTGTGGTCAAGTCACGGCTAAGCCCTCTCCCGTCTTGGTGAAATTCCCTCTTCCTTGGTTCCTGAGCCTTCTCCTTCTCGTCTGTCCTTTCTACCACTCCAACTACTCCTCTTCTGTCTTTTGGAGGCTTTCTTCCTCTGCCTGACCCCAAAATGTAGGCACTCTTCACAGCTCCATTCCACGGCCCTTTGCTCCTCTCATTCTTTATACTTTTCAGGATTACATTCAAACTCACCACCCACTCAGTGACTGCCTCTATATCTATATCTCCAACAAAGACCTGAAATATCTACTAGAAAGCATGAGTAAGATGTTCCTCAGATACCTCATACTCACCTGGGCTGTCTTAGTGTGCTCAGGCCGCCATAACAAAACACCACAGAATGGGTGGCATAAGCAACAGGAATTTGTTTCTCACAGTTCTGCAGGCTGGAAAGTCTAAGATCCAAGTGCCACCTGCCTGAGTTCCTAGTAAGGGCCCTCTTCCTGGCTGGTTCAGTTCAGTTCAGTTCAGTTGCTCAGTCGCATCCGACTCTTTGCGACCCCATGGACTGCAGCATGCCAGGCCTCCCTGTCCATCACCAACTGCTGGAGCTTACTCAAACTCATGTCCATCGAGTCGGGGATGCCATCCAACCATCTCATCCTCTGTCATCCCCTTCTCCTCCCACCTTCAATCTTTCCCAGCATCAGGGTCTTGTCCAATGAGTCAGTTCTTTGCATCAGGGGGCCAAATTATTGGAGCTTCAGCATCAGTCCTTCCAATGAGTATTCAGGGTTCATTTCCTTTAGGATTGACTGGTTTGATCTCCTTGCAGTCCAAGGGACTCTCAAAAGTCTTCTCCAACACCACAGTTCAAAAGCATCAATTCTTTGGTGCTCAGCTTTCTTTATGGTCCAACTCTCACATCCATATATGGTGCCGTACTTCTTGCTTTGAGCTCTCATGGCCTTAACTTGGTGCGTGTGCATGTGTGTGTGTGTGTGTGTGTGTGTGTGTGTTTAGAGAAAGAGAGAGAGAGATTTCTGTGTCTCCCTTTTCTTTTAAGAGCACTGATCTCATCACAGCCTCTTGACCTCATGTAACCCTAATCGCATCCCATAGGTCCCATCTCTAAATACCATCACATTGGGGATGATAGCGTCAACATGTGAATTTGGAGGGGACACAGACCTTCTGTTTGTAACAGCAGCCAAAACCAAACGCCTCACCCTCGCACTTACATAGCTGCGCCTCGGAGGTCATCTCATTGAGGACAGCACCACCCCGTCAGCTGCCTGACCGAGTAACTGGAAAGCCACCTTCTAGGTTTCCCACATGTTTTCTCATCTGCAAAATAAGGATACGAACAGTATATGAGATTAAGTAAGTTAATACATGTAAAATGCTAATATAACGTAGGACACAGAGTAAGCTATTGGTAATATCACCTCTCACATTTTCCCTGCAATTTCTTCTTTTTATTAAACCCACAAAAAGCTTTAGATCTTACCTTCTGTAATGTCCTTGGACTTGCAAACCTTCCCCAGCTCTGTCTCTAGCACCTTGACTTTGGGCAGTTAACTGCACACGTAGTAAGCTGGAATTGCCTCCTAACTTGATTTTCTGCGTTCTCTCAGCTATCTGTCTAATCTTTTCAGTACACAGTTATGAGAGTAGTCTTTTCAAATTGTAGTTATCATCATCACAGTTCTCTGGTCAAGTCTTCAGTGGCTCCTCATGCTTTCGAAGTTCAAATTCCTTAGTGTTGCCTAAGGTTCCCTTACTGGTGTAGCCCCTGCTTAACTCTCTAGCCGCTGTTGGGAGACTGTCCACCAGGGGCAATAAGTGTCTCTCCCCTCTTGCTGAGGGTGCCAGACTGCAAGAGCCTCCCATCTCCTGACCCGGAGCAGTCCCTGGAGCTGGTCACATAAGGTACCCACAGCGTGACTACTGTGTCACTGCTCACTCCCTTGATGGTTGACTGCTTCCATAAACAGTGCTGTGTCCTTGGCTTTGACTTTCTCAGCCGCCATGCAAACCCACTGAATGGGTAGCATCCATCTAGGTTATCATATCAGCCGAGTGGGACACGGAGGGGAAGGAAAACCAGTGTAAATAGGCTGATGGGAGAAGGCAATGGCACCCCACTCCAGTACTTTTGCCTGGAAAATCCCATGGATGGAGGAGCCTGGTAGGCTGCAGTCCGTGGGGTCACTAAGAGTCAGACACGACTGAGCGACTTCACTTTCACTTTCCACTTTCATGCATTGGAGAAGAAAAGGGCAACCCACTCCAGTGTTCTTGCCTGGAGAATCCCAGGGACGGAGAAGCCTGGTGGGCTGCAGTCCATGGGGTCGCACGGAGTCGGACACGACTGAAGCGACTTAGCAGCCGCAGCAGCCCGTGATGTTTGCTAAACCATTGAGAGTGAAGTCCTTTGCCTCTCACCTGGGAGTTGTGTGTCACCTGCCAGCATCCATGAAATGGTACCCGGCTAACTTAGTAGCCTGCAAATAGGGGGAAATTCCATACCCTTCACTTTCTGACAGTCCCACCTTCTTCTCTTTCTTGTTCTGTCTCTTCTCCTATGCTCCAATGTACTGAATTAGTTTCTGCCCCTATGATTTAAAAGATGCTTGTCTCTCTACCCCAAATCTTCTTTCTTTTGTTTTCAACCAGCTAATGGCACCACTTCCTCCAGGAAGCCTTCCAGACTTCTAGTGAGGTTTTGAACCCTTTCTCTCTTCTCCCACAGAGCCCTGTGCATGTCTCTACAGAGCTCTTGATGTATTGCACTACGGCTTATTTCACTCGCACAGCTTCTCTACTGGACAGAAAGCTTCTTGAGGGTAAGGGTCATGTTTTGTCTTCATATGCCTTGTTGTCTTGAGACTTTGTATCCTGCTATACCTGGCCTGTAAATGTTCAATAAATGGTAAATGCCTGAATGCATGACTGGACCTTAGTAGGTTGGACTCATTCTGAAAAGTGAGCTTAGAAACAAATTACTCTCTATGTCCCTCTTTGTCCTCCACATATTTTTTCCTCTTTTTAACCTTCCCATCTCCTTTTTTCTATTCTAAGCTACACCCTATTCTGTGTGCTTAGCGAGACGCAAATAGACTTAAGCGGGGCAGAAAAGTATGACTGGAAAGCCATGAGGTGGATTCCATGCACCAGATGGGAAAACTAACCTCACCTTATATAATCAGGGCCTAAAGAGAGACAGACTTCCTTCCCTCTCTCCAATTTCCCGAGAGATTGCAAAAATGGATTAAGTAGCAGGGATGAAGTAGTGTTTCCGTTTTTTAATATTTTTAAATCAATCTCCCCCCAGCCCCCTCCACACACACAACACACCCCTTCTGATAACAGGGAATGGGCCACGGTGAAAACTAAGCAACACTGCCAGGCTTCAGACAAATTTGTTGCTACCACGTGGAAAACTCAACTTTAAATGAGCCCCCTTTTCTGCAGACAGTCCCCAGGCAGCACACCATAAACCTAGATGGTACATCCTGACGTGTACTACATAAATGCATGAGCCGATGAATAATGTTCATGGCATAAATGACCAACCCCATGGACACGAGACTGTAGAAATAAACATTTTCATAGAGAAACGAATAATATTTTCCTTCCAAGGAAAAGTCTATGTCCTCCCCTACTTGCCTTAATTACCATCCTGATTCTGACCATGCTTATAAGTGTATTCATAATAAATGGCTAGGACTTCATCCTAGCGCGCTCCGTCACTGAGTCAGTTATTAAGCTACTCTCTCTCCGTGAAATACACCCTTCCCTCCTTGGCCCTGTGATTCTGGCCCTGCTCTGCAAACTCCGTCTCTGCTTTACCGTTCCTTGCATGTTTGCCTCTTCTGTGAGGGCTTAATAGAGAAAAGAGGGACTTGCTCCTTGTTTGTTTACCATTGTGGTCAATGTCCCCCAGCCTCACTTCTTGTGATTCAAAAGAACCTAGCTCTCCCATAAACGGCAAAGAGCCCATCCCCACCCCTGGGGCAGCATCTTCACCGCCTGCTTTCCTGTTGGCTTCCGCGGGCTGCCAGTACTCACGGCTCCTCGCTCCTCCCGATCATGTCATCATGCTCGCCTCTTCCCTTTCTCCTCTCCCTTTTCCAGCCCTCTGTGAGATCACAGCACTGTCCGTTTATAGGGCAATTGCTAAAATAGCAACTGAGGTGAGACCAAAAATGAGCAGCCAAGAAATAAGTATTTGTGCTTGTGTGCTTAAAAATAACCGATCTGGAATGACACAATAGGAAGAATCCAGATAAAACAACGCTTGCCCTGCTATGAAATCTCAAGTGGCTTTACTGCTCGATGCATTTTTTTTTCTGATGGTAGCACAAATATTTAAAAACGAAAATAATCTCATGCATTCCTTAATCTTTCTTCTCTCCAAAACACATTAAGGAATTTAAAAGATTTCATTTAGTGTCCAGCATTACTTTTTCCATTTAAAAGAGGGATAAACTGAGGGGCTGGCAGTTTTAGTGTAAATCTTGTCATTTTCAGCTCAGCCAAAAACTTAAAGCTCCATTATATTTCTTAAAGGGATGACACAGAATTGGTGGGGTATGTAAAAAAAAAAAAGGAAAGAGAAAAGCAGAAGCAGTGACCACCACTGATGCCACCCCCACGACTGCTGCCCCAGTTGCTTGTCAGGTGGGTCACCACCTTGCTCTGTCCCCCCACCCCACCCCTACAACCCTCTGTGTTCTAGAAGGACATGGAACACTGGTGACCTGTCTTCTCAGTGCTGAGCAGTGGCCTGGTTGCTGTCCCCAGAGTTGTCTGAAAAACCTATCCTAGCGTTCTTGTCAATGTTTCATGGGTAAATGACTTGAATAAGGATGTCAATAACATACTGCTGCTGCTGCTGCTGCGTCGCTTCAGTCGTGTCCGACTCTGTGCGACCCCAGAGATGGCAGCTCACCAGGCTTCCCCGTCCCTGGGATTCTCCAGGCAAGAACACTGGAGTGGGTTGCCATTTCCTTCTCCAACGCATGAAAGTGAAAAGTGAAAGTGAAGTCGCTCAGTCGTGTCCGACTCTTAGCGACCGCATGGACTGTAGCCTACCAGGCTCCTCCGTCCATGGGGTTTTCCAGGCAAGAGTACTGGAGTGGGGTGCCATCACCTTGTCCGCAATAACATACTAAGCAACTGTAAATGGCAATTGATGGAGACACGAGCTAAAACTTTCCATGGGCGAAGGAGAGTCCAAAAAGATCTCAACAAGCAGATAAACAAGCTTAATTAGAACATTTAGGTCCCAAGTAATATGTAAGATAAGGGAAGTTTGGCACACATGATAGAGATGAGGCAGTTTTATTGACTGAAGATTCCATATGAATCATTCATGTGTGTGTACTAAGTCGCTTCAGTGGTGTCCGACTCTTTGCAATACTATGGACTATAGCCCACCAGCCTCCTCTGTCCATGGGATTCTCCAGGCAAGAATACTTGGAGTGACTTGCCATTTCCTTCTCCAGAGAATCTTCCTGATCCAGGGATCGAACCTATGTGTCAATGCATTTCCTGCATTGGCAAGTGGATTCTTTACTGTTGAGCTACCAGGGAAGCCCCAAATCATTCATACAAGTGGTTATTGCATGTTAGGGACCCCTGCTATGAGTTCTGTCTGTGCTTTTGGCTGAATCCTATTACAATGCTTATCACGCAGTACTGCAATGATGTTGTCTATCTTCCACACCACTATAAACTCTCAGAGAGTGGGACACTGTCTTTTTTCTTTCTTTACTTAATTCACAAGTCTAGCATAGTATGTAACCCATTGTGGGAACTTCGTGTCAATTTTCAAAATGAAGTGGACAGCAGTTTTTAACTACAACACTCAATACCACTTATACTATAACAAAATGAAGCTACTTGAAGATTGTAATACTATTTATATTGTATTTGAGGTGAAGTCATATGAGACAGTACAGTGATTAAGCATGAGTGCTCGGAGAGAGACGGCCTTGGTGCTGATTCTGTCTCTGCCACTTACTGGCTGAACAACCTTGGTCAATTTCCTTAGGCCTTTCTATAGCTCAGTTTTTGTCTATAAAGTGGGGTATATAACAACCATCAATTTCAGAGGGCTGTTGTGAGAATTAAATTAGGAATACCCCTACAGTACCTAAGTATACCTGGCACAAGGGATGTGTGTGTGTGTGTGTGTGTGTGTGTGTGTGTGTGTTAGCCGCTCAGTTGTGTCCAGCTCTTTGCGACCCCATGGACTGTAGCCTGCCAGCTTCCTCTGTCCATGGGATTCTCCAGGCAAGAATACTGGAGTAGGTTGCCATGCCTTCCTCCAAGGTAAGCACTCAATATACTTTAACTAGATGGTTATTATTAACTGTATTAAAAAGATGATAATGATGATGACAAGGACTATAACTGAAGTTATAAGACAGTGACATACTAGAATACAGTACTTGAAACATATGAAAAAGGAATAGCATATAGAATAGATATACATATATGGAACTGCAAAATTACATTTAAAAATATAATATCAAAGAATGAGGAAAAATGGGATTTCCCTGGAAGTCCAGTGGTTAAGTGTTTCCAATGCAGGGGGCGAGGTTCGATCCCTGGTGGGGGAACTAAGATCCCATATGCCCCTCAGTGTGACCAAAAGGAAAAAAATGAAGAAAGGTAATAAAAGACAATTGGTTGGAGTAGAAACACAAATAGCCAACAAATATTGAAACCCAAGCTTATCAATAATTTGGAAAATATGAAGCAAAATCCATGAAATAACATTTCTCACCTATTAAGTGGGCAAAAATTTCGAAGTCTGATGACATCAAATGTTGACAAGCAGATAGGGTGATGGGAATGCCTATACACAGTGGGTGGAAGTAGAAACTAGCCAAAAATACCTTGCAGGGAAATTTGGCAGTATATATTAAATTTGAACATATCCAAGAATTTGGTGGTCTTCACACCAGGGTTATTCAAGGAGTTCACAAACACAGAGTTTTACTGAACTGGCGTAAGGACCTGCCTGTGTTCACAAAAGCCCTTTCCACATTCATCCCAAATCTTACTTCAGTGTGCTGTTCCTGAGTTTAAAAACCTTTAGGTAAATAAATAAAACAGAAGGTTCCTTTTGTGATTACTTAGAGTACCATAAAGCCCTTGGCCTTCTAGTCTTTCCTATATTACACACATTTCTGTTAAGAGTGAGGTTGGGGTTAAAATGGAATATTTATACGGTAGAGAGGGGTAGAAGAGATAAGCTCTGCATTTTTACCCCTGTTATTTTGCCTCTACTTTCCTAGACTAATGTCAAAAATTGCAACTCTACTGGCAGTGGTGGGTAGGGGAAGTTTATGAGAACAAATCACAGGTAAGATATTTTTAATACTCTATGACTTTTTCACATGTAGGCAATTTCAGGTGTAGGCCTTTCTTTTAGGCTGCCCTCAATATTTATGTACAAAAGATATCATCAGCCAGAAAGAAAAGTAGCTTTGAATAACCAGAGGAATACATATTAGTGACTCGGATTTGTTTTAAATGCACTTGAAATGTTTTCCTGGAACTACCAAACTGTGGAGAGTAAACTGGATAAAATCCACAAATGAAATATAATTCCTTTCTGACTTGGTGTGTGCGCTTCAATAAAGCAGTTAAAATGCATGTGATAAAAGCTTATCATTAAACATGTATTACAGCTGAAGAAAATTCTCATATAATTTTATTTATAAAGCACTTAATCCTTTCTACTCCTCTAACAAAAAAATAATAAAATTATATGTTTGCTTCTAGATCAATGAGTTTCAGCGTAAGTTCTTTTTCCTTCCTTTAAATACTAGGAACGTATCTTAAGGTCTAAAAATTAATAGTGCTATTTATGTGTGATATTTATACTTGCTTCTAATTTAATTATTCCTCATGGCAGAATACCAACAATCAATATGTACACACAAACACGTTTGCCAAAGAAACAGCATGCTTTTTTTTACATACCTACTTCAAAATAATTTATGATTTTTGCTAAATATAGTATGTTACATTATTATAAATTAAATAATGAGAAACAACATCTCAATTCATTATCTTGTTCCTATAACTTCTTATAAAGTAAATAAATTATATTACATCTGCATTTCTTAAAATCTCTTTTTACTATGCATTCTGAAATGTATTTCTTAGTTGTAGTAGTATTTAATATTTACTCAATATTAAATTCAAGGAATACATAATGAGATTTTTTAATCCAGTATTAACATTTGAATTAAAAATGAAGTCAAAACATTTCTGTCAGAAAATAAGTCTTATCTTCCTGATAGGTTTAACAAAGGGTACTGGTTTTATTTATACTGAGAGGACTTTTTTTTAATAAATTAAATGAGATAAATCTGCCACTTAAGTTTGATGAAAATATATTTTAAAACACAATAAGATAAATATTTTGATTAGTAACAAAATTAATGTTTTTATTTTTCAGCTATTACAGAAATTAATCACACAGAGTATCCTAGTGGCCTGGTGTCTTTAATTGGTAAATAATCCACCTGCAATGCAGGAGAGCCTGGTTTCATCCCTGGATTGGGAAGATAACCCACAGAAAGCAGTGGCAACCCACTCCAGTATTCTTGCCTGGAGAATCCCATGGAGAGAGGAGCCTGACAGGCTAGAGTCCATGGGGTCTCAAGAGTCAGACATGACTTATCAGCTAAGCCGCCACCACCAGGTAAGGCCCCGCTCTGAGCTCACTTCACCTTCTAGTGCAAGCGCCCAAGTCTTTCTGCTTCTCATTCTTACTGCTATAAAAATGAGGTTGGGGCAAAAATAAAATCAATGCAGAAATCTGTATGGTTCTAGCATTATGTCACTCATCAATGGATTTAAGAATTAACTAGAGAGACAAGCATCATTTCAGAGAAACATTTTCCATGATACTTCATTTTTTCTGTTTAACAAATTACAATAGAAAAATTATTTTATAAAAAAAATTGTCTTCGTCAATTGTATTAACAATAATAATTGCAACAACTCAATCTACAAGAAAGTTTGAATACAGCCTTATGATCCCAGGAAATAAAACATATTTTAAAACTTCAATTTCCATTCACTATTTTGTTAAGGAGAAGTATGATAGGGTGGTTCAAAAAGAGACTTCTGGCATGAAAATACATTACATGAAGATAAAATTCTGTGGGAGAATCGGAATGGAAAGAGAAAATGGAAAGAAATAAACTTTCCACAGGAAATTATGCGTGCATTTTTCATAATGGATTATGGTTATTGAGTCAAATTGTTATGGTATTTAGACTCCTTTGGATACACTTAAAAGGGTAATCGTTTTATTTTCAAGTGTTAATATTTACAAAATGTCAGAAATTTTATTCTCTGGAACAATTTAAACCTATGACCTAAATCCTTAAATGCCAATGTTAAACTGTGTGAGGGACACAGAGTTTTTCCAAATTCTTTAAGGGTTATGCAAAAAATAAACTTGAAGACTTACAGGTTGAATTGTGTCCTTCCACCAAATTCACGCATTTGAGTCCCAACCCCAGTACTTCAGAATATGACCTTATTTAAAGATAAGGTCTTCACATCTGCATGCTCAGTCATTTCAGTTATGTCTGACTCTTTGGGATGCTATGGACTGAAGCCTGTCAGATTTCTCTGTCCATAGGACTCTCCAGGCAAAAATACTAGAATGAGTTGCCATTCCCTCCTCCCAGGGATCTTTCCAACCCAGGGATCGAACCTGCGTCTCCTGCATTACTGGCAGATTCTTTACCGCTGAGCCACCGGGGAAGCCCAAGGCCTTCATAGAGGCAATCAAGTTAAAATGAAGTCATCAAGCATGGGCCCTAATTCAGTATGATTGGTGTCCTTATAAAAAGGGAAATTTGAACACAAATAGACAGAAAAGATAATGTGAATAGACAAGGGATAAGATAGCCATCTACAAGCCAAGGAGAAAGTCCTAGAACAGGTTTTTCCTGACCACCCTCAGAAGAAACCACCCCTGTTAACACTCTGATTTTGACTTCTACCCTCCAAAGCTGTGAGAAATACATTTCTGTTGTGTAAGCCTTCTAGCCTGTACTCCTTTCTGACAGCAGCCCCAGCAAATTGTACAAAGACCACACTCCTGGAGAAACTCAAGTGCAGTCAAGGGGAGATAGACATTACTCACTCCTTGCATTAGCGGGGGTGGATAACTAAAATGGTATCCCAGCATGCCCTGCATAGTGCTGGGGATGGGTTCCCGGAAATGGGAATGCAAAGTCTGGTCTCTCTGGCATTATCCCTTTGGATCCCATGGACAGGGATCCCAGGGATCCCATGGACAGGGAAGCCTGGTGTGCTGCAGTCCATGGGGTTGGCAAAGAGTCAAACATGACTAAGCGACTGAACTGATCTGATCCCTTCGGAGTCATGCTCCTGGGTATCTAAAACTGGCAAATGCTCTTCCATTCTTTTCAAATGTCCTAAAGGCATGCAGGCTTTGAACCAGTTTCATGTAGCTTCTTTCCATGCAAATGTCTGGCAATCTTTGGGGTTTCAGTGAGCATCCTGACTCACTTCATCATGCCAAAGGACTTCTGCAGTTCTTAACTTGCAGGCTAATTTTTATCCTTCACATTCTTCTAAATGTGCCCCTTCCCTCACATCTATAAAATTTCTATCTTAAAATCCAGCACGGTTCTCTCCCTTGGTCTCTTTGCAACAAGGCTGGCTCTATTTTCTATTACATCAAAGGGCAAAACTGGCAGTATTGAAAATAAATGACCAGACTTCCCTGGTGGTCCAGTGGTTAAGAATCCGCCTGCCAACACTGGGGACATGGGTTCGCCGCCTGGTCTGGGAAGATCCCCCATGCTGAGGGGCAACTAAGTCCGATGACACCCCTATGGAAGCCTGTGCACTCTACACTGCGTGCTCTGCAACCAGAAAAACCACCACGATGGAAAGCCCAAGCACCGCAAGGAAGAGCAGCTCTCACTTCCCACAATAATAGAAAGCCTGGCACGGCAACAAAGACGCAGCGCAGCTAGAAATAAATACAAATGTTAAAATAAATGACGGAATTTTTTAAAAAGGTGGGTTGATGTGGAAAATGATAGAATGGATAGACAGGCAAGTATATGATAAAGTGTGTGTAGTAAATGTGATAAAATGAGTGTGGTAAAAGACCAACGGTATCATGGAATGTGTTTTTTAAAAAAAAACTATTATAAAAACTTAAACCTTCGACTTTTCTGTGTGTTTTCAAATTCTCAAAATATTGGAAAACAAAAAAATAAATGGCAGGCTGGCTACAGCACAGAGTAAACAGCACAAATTACAGTACACCTTTATTAATAACTCAGGTGACCGAGGTTTTTATCAACTGTTATATTAATGAAGTGTCCCTGATGTGATGGCATGAAAATGATTCTTTACCTCTGTGATTTTCTTACCACAGAGAATCCCAGTGTAAACATGAGAAAAACATCAGACAAATCTCAATTCAGAGACCATCTGCAAAATACCTGAGCCGTAAAACCTAAAACCTTAAGTTCATCAAAACCAAGGAAAATCTGAGACACTGTGGCAGCTCAGAGGAGCCTAAGGAGGTCTGAGGACAAAGCATAGCGTGGCATCATGGCTGGGACCTTGGAACAGAAGCAGACATGGGGTGAAACCTATGGAAACCTGAATGAAGCATGAATCTTAGTTAATAATGTATCGATACTGGCTAGTCCTTTGATCAATGCACCACAGTAATGGGAGATGTCAACCCCAGGAGAGGCTCAGTATGGAGCAAACAGAAACTTCTGTTCTGTCTTCACGATCTTTCTGTAATTCCAAAACTGTTCTAAAAGTTCACTTGAGAAAAACACAGAAGAAGGACTTTCCTGGTGGCTCAGTGGTAAAGAGTCCGCCTGCCAGTGCAGGAGACATGGGTTCAATCCCTGATCCAGGAAGATCCCACACGTCCCCAAGCGACAAAGCCTGTGTGCCACAGCTGCTGAGCCTGTGCTCGAGAGCCTGGGAACTTCACGTAATGAGTTCACGTGTGGCAACTAATGAAGTCCAAACACCCCAAAGCCCACCTGTGCTCCACAATGAGAGCAGCCATCGCAAGGGGAAGCCTGCACTCTGCAACTTGAGAGCAGCCTGCTGCAACCAGAGAAAAACCCGAGGAGCAGCAAAGACCCAGCACAGGGAAAAAATAAGCAAATAAATAAAAAATTATATTCAAAAAACAAAACAAATAATTACCTAAAGTACTTAATGTTGCTTTGCAATTATATTACAGGTGCTATTCGATATATAACTCTAAATGCAATTGTAAGATCTTTATTTGTGAGTCCCTATAGAATAAATGCTTTTATTTCCAATGCTGACCATTGTAGTACAAGGCAAAAGCAAGATCAACACAGGAGTGACATGTGGAGTTAAAGCATCTAGTCAGCTCAACTGTTATCATCAACTTTGTGTGTGTGTGTGTGTGTGTGTGTGTTTGTTTTTAGGATGATGGGATAGGGAGATGATATTAAACAAACAATTAAATTAAAATGGAAGTGATGGCATTTTCCCAGATTTGAACTGATAATATGTGTTATACCAATTCAAACACATTAATAGAAAAAGTATTTTATGAGAATGCCAAGAGTATTCTTTAACTTATTTATAGTAGCACGTATGAGATTTCAAAGTGCATAAATGCTTCTGTAATGCTTCTAAAACACCCATCTTTATTGCATTTTAAATCTACAGAAAAAAACAGCTTCAGAAGTAGTGTCCTTCAGGGAGTCAGCTTTCCCGTCGCCGCCCTCCTTTGGGCCCTCTGCTGGCTGCTTCAGAGCCTGCCATCTAGACACTGTTCTGCCTCCTGGAGTCTCCAGCTCTCTGGTCACTGGGCTTTCTCCCTCAGCCACTTAACTCTTGCTTACTCTTTTTTTAAGTCTTGAATCAAAAGGCTCAGTTCTAAATTTTTATGGGTTTTTAAAAAACTAACATTTCACATTATACTGAAAACTGCAAAGCATTTCCACATACACAGTTTTATAAATGTTATTTATAAATTGCAAAATGTTATTTAAAAAAAAATCCATAAAACTTTGGAACTGAACCTTTTGAGTTGAGAAGATTCCCTGGAGAAAGGAATGGCTACACGCTCCAGTATTCTTGCCTGGAGAATTCCATGAACAGAGGAGCCTGGCAGTCTACAGTCCATGGGGTCGAAAAGACTCAGACATGACTTAGGAACTAACACTTTCGCTTTTACTTTTCACATAAATGACCTTGTTTGATTGTCACAGAAATCTTAAGAAATACTCCTGCATTGGCTGAGGAAACTGGAACACCGAGGGAAAGCTGAAGGGCATCCCTGACTCTCACCATCGACTGTTCTTCCTCTCATCTACGCAGCATCCGATTATCCTTACAGCCAGTGGTGAATCCTCCGTCTTATAAGGTAAGCATGCATGTTCTGAGCCTCTGTTTCAAAGTGTATGCTTTTGTCTGGCTTTTTTCACCCAGCATAATTATTTTGAGATTCAGTTAATCAATAATTACCTCCTTTTTATTGCTAAGTAGTATTTCACTGTACTGGCTTTCTAAGTGGTACCAGTGGTAAAGAACCTGCCTGCCAAGGCAAGAGACATAAGAGGTTCAGATTTGATCCCTAGGTCAGGAAAATACCTTGGAGGAGGGCATGGCAACTCACTCCAGTATTCTTGCCTGGAGAATCCCAAGGACAGAGGAGACTATGGGCCACAGTCCGTAGAGTCACAAAGAGTTGAACATGACCGAAGCAAATTAGCATGCAGGCAGACATTCCACTGTATAAAGAGACCATAAATCGTATATTCATCTACTGATAGGCACTGAGGTGTTTTTGTTTTGTTTTGTTTGGCTTGTTAGCTTGTTTTTCTATTCATCTGTCTGCGTCCAGTCTTGGTTGCAGCACGAGCGTCTTTGTTGTGGGGCATGAGCTCTGTAGTTGTGCCCCGCAGGCTCATCAGTGGCCCTGCTCTGGCGTAGTTTCTCTGCAGCATAGTTTCCTAACTAGGGATTGAACCTGTGCCCCCTGCACTGCGAGGCAGATGTTTAACCACTGGGCCACCAAGAAAGTCCCTGGTCGATTCTTTATCTGTTTTGACTCAACATACAACACCCAGCACCTGGTACAGCATTGAGCACACACAATTCCCTCTTTTCCAAAAATGGATGAATGAATGAAGTAGGTTAGATTCCTCGACTAAGGCGACACAGTGATAAGTTGGGAAGCAGGAACTGGGTTTCTGATTCCTGGCTCAGTTATCAACTTCATGTGGCACCTAAATTAACAATTTGAAAGAACTTCTGAACTGCTGTCAGACTCCCATATCTGTTCTGGAGATGCTGATAATGATACCCAGCCTGTAAATCTCTTAATGGGTCAGTCCCTCCATGCCCCGTGATCAGTTGTTGGTGCATTTGGCCTAAAGAACTGTGATGCTCTGAGGTTATTTATGGGTGACTCCAGTCTTCAGGAATTTCGGTTGATCCAGTAACTGGCCTAAGAATTCGTTTTTGATGATTTAGCCCTGTGCCTAGTGAATTAATGATGACTAATGATAGGGATTTCTAACTGACACTCCCAGGTAGTTAGCTGTTTTAAACAGTACATTAAATAATGTAACACTTAAAGTTCATGTGCCTTAAAAATATTTTATGAAAACCCAGGAGGTGAACTATAAGTGTTGGATTAGTTGCACTAAGAACTGATTTTATAGCTCAAAGGTAGAGCCAGAAGCAGTTCTTTTTCCTCTAAATGAACGTGCCCTTCACTAAGAATACAGGCTCATGATGACTGAATAGCCGAATACGCATTCCAGCTCCCAAGCTTCCAAGATCCAGGGCCTAAAAGGGAGAAGCATGCAAAACTGAATTCAACCACAAGTAAAATTCAGATCAACTCAAATCAAGAGACAGCTCTCAAAAGTATCTAGGTCATGAAAGACAAAAAGACACCGATGAACTGTCCTACACTGAAGCCAGACGACCAACTAAATGCAATTGATGCTGTTTTAGATTCTAGATCCTAGAAAGAACTTTAGTGTGACAACTGGTAAAGTCTGAAGAAGGTCTGTCAACTAATTAAAGGCATTGCGTGTACTGTTTTAACTGGTTTTGGTCACTGTACTATGGTTACATTTGTGGAAGCTAGAAGAAGAGCATATGAAAAGTTTTGGGACCGTTTTTACACCTTGGTTACAAGACTAAAATTATTTTATGGTTCGGTGTTTAAAACATCCCTAAAATGAATGAATAAGCCAATAAGATGAATACATCCAAAGAGAGAGACACAATTTCTATGCAAAGAATGTTATAAATATTTAAAATTTCAGGCAGGTTTCAAAGCACAAAAAACAAGATGAAGGGAAAATCAGAACCTATCCTCTTGAGCCTACAGCTCCTCAGGAAAACCAGTTTTATTCATGTAATAGAGGAAAAACAGAGCCACTGCCACTGGTCTCAGCAGATGCAATAGAAGTAGCTCCGAGCAGACACCCGACCTGTTGCCCCGGCCAGCCCTGCAGACAGTGGCCTGCTGCTGCTGCTGCTAAGTCGCTTCAGTTGTGTCTGACTCTTCAACCCCATAGACGGCAGCCCACCAGGCTCCCCCATCCCTGGGATTCTCTAGGCAAGAACACTGGAGTGGGTTGCCATTTCCTTCTCCAATGCATGAAGCCCTAATTCTCACAGGGCCTGTTGTGTACAAGCTTCCTTTTTTCTCTTTAGAGTTGTCTTATATGTTCTAGCTCCTTTGCCTTTCCATGAACATTTTAGAATAACATTGTCTCTAACCACAAAATAATCTTGCTGTCATTTTGATAAGAACTATATTAAGTCTGTTTATCAACTTTGGGAGAACTGACTTCTTAACTGCATTGAATCTTTCAGTTCATTAACTTGTAATATCTCTCCATTTGTTTAGATTTCCTTTGATTTCTTTCATCGCTGTCTGGTGGTTTTGAGCATATGAATCCTGCATATGTCTTGCTAGATTTACATCAAAATATTTTAATTTTTTTAACAATTGTAAACAGTATTGTATTTTTAATTTCAAGTTCCACATGTTAATTGCTAGTGTATAGAAATACACCAGATTTTTTTATGTTGACCTTGTATCCATACTGACATCACTAAACAGTTGTAGGAGTTATTTTGCAATATTGGGTAGACCAAAAAGTTCATTCAGATTTTTCTTTAAATTCAGATGATCTTAAATGGAAAAATCTGAATGAATTTTTGGACCAATCTAATACATTCCTTGTGATTTTTTTGTGAAACAACATGTAATCTGAAAACAGGAACACTTTTATTTCTTCCTTTCCAATGTAGACGCCATTTAGTTCCCTTTCTTCCTTACCGCACTGGCTAGAACTTCCTGTGTTGAATAGTTGAGAGTGGGTATCCTGGCTTGTTCCCCACCCTAAAAGGAAAGTATCCACTTTTCATCATTATGACTGGTGCAGCTATAGGACTTTTTATGAACATTCTTTTACTAGATTGTAGTTTTCCCTCTACCCCTATTTTGCTGATTGTTTTATGATGAATGGCTTTTGGGTTTTGTCAAGTATTCATCCTCAATTGATGGATATGATCATGTGACTTTTCTCCTTTAACCTATTAACATGGTAGATTATGCTGACAAAATTTCACCTTGAACCAGGTTTTCATCACAGAACAAACCCGTGTTAGTCATGGTACATAATTCTTTTGTTCTCAGTTCAGTCCCTCAGTCGTGTCCGACTCTTTGCAACCCCATGAACCACAGCACACCAGGCCTCCCTGTCCAACACCAACTCCCGGAGTCCACCCAAACCCATGTCCATTGAGTCGGTGATGCCATCCAACCATTTCATCCTCTGTCGTCCCCTTCTCCTCCTGCCCTCAATCTTTCTCAGCATTGGGGTCTTTTCAAATGAGTCAGCTCTTTGCATCAGGTGGCCAAAGTATTGGAGTTTCAACTTCAACGTCAGTCCTTCCAATGAACACCCAGGACTGATCTCCTCTAGAATGGACTGATTGGATCTTCTTGAAGTCCAAGGGACTCTCAAGAGTCTTCTTCAACACCACAGTTCAAAAGCATCAATTCTTCAGCACTTAGCTTTCCTCACAGTCCAACTCTCACATCCATACATGACCACTGGAAAAACCACAGCCTTGACCAGATGGACCCTTGTTGACAATGTAATGTCTCTGCTTTTTAATATGCTATCTAGGTTGGTCATAACTTTCCTTCCAAGGAGTAAGCATCTTTTAATTTCATGGCTGCAATCACCATCTGCAGTGATTTTGGAGCCCCAAAAAAATAAAGTCTGACACTGTTCCCACTGTTTCCCCATCTATTTCCCGTGAAGTGACAGGACCACATGCCATGATCTTCATTTTCTGAATGTTGAGCTTTAAGCCAACTTTTTCACTCTCCTCTTTCACTTTCATCAAGAGGCTCTTTAGTTCTTCTTCACTTTCTGCCATAAGGGTCGTGTCATCTGCATACTGAGGTTATAGGTATTTTCCCCAGAAATCTTGATTCCAGCTTGTGCTTCATCTAGCCCAGAGTTTCTCATGATGTACTCTGCATAGAAGTTAAATAAGCAGGGTGACAATATACAGACTTGACATACTCTTTGCCTATTTGGAACCAGTCTGTTGTTCCATGTCCAGTTCTAACTGTTGCTTCCTGACCTGCATACAGGTTTCTCAAGAGACAGGTCAGGTGGTCTGGTATTCCCATCTCTTTCAGAATTTTCCACAGTTTATTGTGATCCACACAGTCAAAGGCTTTGGCATAGTCAGTAAAGCAGAAATAGATGTTTTTCTGGAACTCTCTTGCTTTTTCTATGATCCAGTGGATGTTGGCAATTTGATCTCTGGTCCCTATGCCTTTTCTAAAGCCAGCTTGAACATCTGGAAGTTCACGGTTCACGTATTGCTGAAGCCTGGCTTGGAGAATTTGGAGCATTACTTTGCTAGCGTGTGAGATGAGTGCAATTGTGTGGTAGTTTGAGCATTCTTTGGCATTGCCTTTCTTTTGTTCTAGTTCTGTGAAAAATGCAATTGGTAGTTTGATAGAGATTGCATTGAATCTGTAGCTTGCCTTGGGTAGTATAGTCATTTTGAAAATATTGATTCTTGCAGTCCACAAACATGGTATATCTTTCCATCTGCTTATGTCTTCTTTGATTTCTTTCATTGGCATCTTGTAGTTTTCAGAGTACAAGTCTTTTGTTTCAGAGTACAAGTTTATTCCTAGATACCTTATTCTTTCTGATGCAATAGTAAATGGAATTGCTTCTAGAATGTCTCTTTCTGATTTTTCATTGTTAGTGTATAGAAATGCAACAGATTTCTGTGTACTAATTTTGTTACCTAAAACGTCACCAAATTGACTGATGAGCTTTAGTAGTTTTCTGGTACTCTCTTTAGGATTGTCTATGTAGAGTACCACGTCATCCCGGTACTCTCTTTAGGATTGTCTATGTATCGTATCGTGTCATCTGCAAACAGCAATAGTTTAACTTCTTTTCCAATTTCAATTCCTTTTACTTGCTGTAAAAGGATTGCTCTAGCTAGGACTTCCAAAACTATGTCGAATTAAAGTGAGAAGAGTGAACATCTTTGCCTTGTTCCTGATCTTAAAGGGAATGCTTTCAGCTTTTCACCACCGCGTACGATGCTAGCTATAGGTGTGCTGTATATGGTCTTTATTTTGTTGAGGTATGTACCCTTTAGGCACACTTTCTAGAGAGTTTTTATCATAAACGGGTGCTGAATTTTGTCAAAAGCTTTTTCTACATCTATTGAGATGATCATATGGCTTTTATCCCTCAATTTGTTGATGTGGTGTATCACATTGGTTTGCAGACGCTGGAAAATTCTTGCATCCCTGGAATGAATCCCGCCTAATCATGGCGTATGATCTTTTTAATGTGTTGTTGGATACACGTTGCTATTATTTTGTTGAGGATTTTTGCATCTATGCTCATCAGTAATGTGGCCTGTAATTTTCTTTCTTTTTTTTTTTTCCAAGGTATCTTTGTCTGGTTTTGATATCAGGGTGATGGTGATGGCCTCTTTTAGATTTCACTTACTGTTGTCATTATACAAAAATAATCTTTTTCATGCATATTGCCCCAGAATGATCTTTTAAAGCATAAAAATGACTGTGTGATTACTCTGCTTCTATCTTTCAGTTACTTCCAGTCACCTGTTGGGAAAAGATCCAAGCCTCATTCTGACCCAGGTCATGGCATACCCTGGCCCCTGCCTTCCTCCCCACCTCATCCTAGGCTGTTTTCTGCTCATCTTCTTCACCTTGATCTCTCTACCTCCAACACTTTCCCCACCTTTTACCCAATTAATTACCCTTCAGATCTTGGTATAAGTTTCCACTCTACACCAAATTGAGTCCAGCTTTTTTAATTTAGCCATTATAGTTGTATATTAATTTCCTCTGCACACAACTTATATGTGATATTTAATGTCTTCCTCTCCCACAAGATGTCAAGCTTTGCATGACCAGGGACCATAGCCGCCATTGTTGCCGCAGTCATCCCCTTACCTGGTAAACAGAAGGAGTCTAAATACTTGTGGGAAAAAATGTAGCAAAGGAAGTCTAAGTGGAGGGGTAAGCAAAGGTACACAGGTGGGTTCAGGGGTCATTGTACTGGGCGACAAAGGGCAGAGTTTTGATTTTCAGACGGAATAAGGAATGCTCTGGCTTGTAGACAAAGGGAGCCACTGGGTTCTTTACGGAGAAGGCTCCTGAACTCGCTTTTATCAATTGTTATAAACTTACATATGCATTAATATTTAACGTCTTTTCTCCCGTGTTTTTCTCTGTAAGATGATCTTTAAGTAGTAAATATGCTTATTACTCACTTTTATGTATGTATACAAATTGATTTGATCTTCAGGGTCAGCTTTCAGAAACAAAAAAGGCAGCTAATGGGGCTTCCTTGGTGGTTCAGTGGTAAAGAATCCACCTGCCAGTGCAGGAGACACGGGTTCAACCCCTGGTCCAGGGAGATCCCACACGCCATGGAGCAACTAAGCCCCTGCACCACAACTGTTGAGCCTGTGCTCTAGAGCCCAGGAACCGCAAGCACACGCTGCAACTACCGAAGCCAGAGAACTCGAGAGCCGTGCTCCACCACAAGAGCAGCCATGGCAAGGAGGAGCCCGTGCACACAACGAGGGAGATGCCCTTGCTCCCCGCAGCGGGGAAAAGCCACGCAGGATTGAAGACCCAGCTCAGCCAAATAATAAATAAATAAAATTATTATTTTTTTAAAGGCAGCTAACAAAACATCTTGGTGATCTCAGAAAGTTAAGATCAGAAATTATATTCCAAAATTTTGCTGATGACTTTGCAAAGCCGAATCTCAGATCTTTTTAAATCTATTGTGTTATCTCGTGTAGCTGTGTTTGATTCTGATGAAATCTCTCTTCCTCATCTTCTATGAGTCGACACTTTCCTGAAACTGCTCTCGTCTTCTGTTCCACTCCATCCTTTTGTCTTTCCCACACCCTACTCACAGGCCTTCTCCAGGGTCCCGCCCCCTGACCTTTGCCCCTCCGCACTCTTCCTGTCCCAGGCTGACCATCTCTTCATCCAGCATCCCCAGGGGGGTAACTCCCTCTCTGGTGACTCTCAGTGATCCTGACCTCTGGGATCCCTGGCCAGGGGCCAAGTTCTGCAGCTGCCTTCAAGCCCCCAGGATCTCCCAAGTCCTTTTATTCAGAACCCTCTGCAGTCCACTCCGTTGTAATATAGGATGGATAGAGAAATCCCTGGGTATGTCATATGTAGATGGTCAGATTTCATTGCTATTAATTCCCCATAAAATCTTTTCCTGAAGAAAAGATGAGTCCCAGTACACTGAGCACCATTCAGCTCTTCCTCTGGGAAGGAGCTATTTTCTTCTACTCCAAGAGCAAGAGTCCTGAGAAAATGATTTACATTTCCCTAAGAAAATAAATCTCAGTTCAAGCTCAGAAGCATTTAACCACAGGTTCATCATAAGCATTTAAAAGATATTGATTACCTGGGGAACATCGACATCCATTTCTCCCCAGTTACTGAGTACTCCACTGATTCGAGGGAATGTGCACATTGGAATAATAACTAGCCTGTGACCACAAAGTAACATAACATTTCTCATTTCTCCTTATTGCAAGATTAGCTAAAATAGGTGTGTGTGTAGTGTAAGATTCAGAAGTTTTTTTAAAAAGTTCCAGCTGCTCTCGTTTGCTCTCTTAAATCTCTCCATTGTTTGTCTTTCTAGATGTTTGGGTCCCCTCTGTACATGTCAGCAACTCCAAAATTTACATTTCTAGCCTTGACTTCTCTCCAGAATTCTACCCCCCAAGTTCTGTCTGCTTGACAGAGCTTCCTGCTTGAAAATTAACTGAATTCCTTGAAAGCAAGAGCAATATCAGATTCCATTTTATATCCTCCATACTTAGTACAAGGCCTACTACAGAGCAGACACTCACAGATGTTAAGAAAATGAATAGATGTTTTGTAAAATTGCAAGATTGTGAAATAACACCGGTGGAAAGCACTAATAGTCAAACAAGTTGGCACAGGTAACTATTACTTTTTTAACTAACAAAAGCAACAGCCGACACTTGCATCACACTTAAAGATATGTTAAAACTGAAATAATGGATCGATATCTTAAATTTAATTTATCACTGTCTTACTCAATGTGGCTGCAAACTTAGCTGCTACTTCTACAAACTAATAAATTTACTCTAGTCCCTGTCTCTGGGACACACGATCTTTGTTTCTTTGCTTCTTTGTAATCCTTTTCTTCTAAAATTGTATTCCTATTTACTCTTATTTAAATTTTCTTCAAAATGATCCATCTACACTCCCATTTTCTATATAAAGCATTCCCTTAACCTTCAGGCCAACATATCCCTCTTTATCTTCTCAATTCATAAAACCAATGGTCTAACCTCCTAATGGAGAATCAAGATATAGTTGTATGTCTAAGTTCAAGCTCTAGCACATTCTATGCAAACCTTTCAGTTACTTAAGTTTCCTGAACTTTGTTTCCTAATCTGTGGAGAAGAGATTCTAATATCTACCTCAAAAGATTCTCAAAGGTTACATGAAATAATGTTCATAAAGAACTTAGCTAGCACGTCTTAAGTACTTAATGAAGAGTAGCTATACTGTTACTATTGGCACATAATATTTGTCACCTCATTTTGATGTGGACTTTCAATATATATGTCATAACTCCCTAGATTGGAGGTATTTCTTTGTCATTCTTTTATCATCAAGAGTTGTGCCTTACTGATAGATGTCCTTGCTGATTTATTTAATCATGAGAGTTATTGTTGCTGTTATTATTATTTTAACAGGCTTGCATAATATTTTACAGTGTATAAAGCACACTTTGATGAACATTATCCCAATTTATCTTTATAATCATCTAGTGAAATAGGCCAGGCAAATATTGTTAGAACCTATAATTTACTGGATAAAAAATATTTCAGAGGACTCTCACTTGCATTCAGATTGAATTATCTAGTACTACACTTGTTCTAGTAAACTCTGGGAGTTGGTGATGGACAGGGAGGCCTGGCGTGCTGCGATTCATGGGGTCGCAAGGAGTCGGACACAACTGAGCAACTGATCTGATCTGATCTGACACTTGTTCTTCCACTATACACACATATAAACCTAGACAAAATGTATGACACAAGTGTTTTTAGTTACTGGAAAATAGGCATACAAAACTGTAATCACTGAAAAAACAAGAGCGAGTAACATAAGCATGATCGCTTGACCAGCTTTCTTCCTGTAGGCAATTTCTGGAGCTTGACACAGAACAAGGGAACCTAGGCAGAGCATGGCAGTCTCAATGAATTGAGAATACAGACATCTGAACCCAGGGAGGCTAAAGCGATATAAAAAATATATCGGACAAAGTACAGGAGAAGACAGAGCTGCACAGAGAAAATGTTTCAGAGATTTGAACAGGGCTACCCTTGAATTTTTGCTGAATATTAAGTATCCATAATAATATGGTCATTGCTAGCATAATACGTAGGGAAGGAACTGGCAACCCACTCCAGTGTTCTTGCCTGGAGAATCCTGTGGACAGAGGGGCCTAATGGGCTGCTATCCATGGGGTCACACAGAGTTGGACACGACTGAAGCGACTTAGCATGCATGCATTGGAGAAGGAACTGGCAATCCACTCCAGTATTCCTGCCTGGAGAATCCCAGGGACAAAGGAGCCTGGTGGGCTGCCACCTATGGGGTCGAATAGAGTCGGGCATGATTGAAGCGACTTAGCAGCAGCAGCATAATAGGAAAATATTATGAATGATTTTATGCCAATAAATTTAATGGCAGAGGTGACATAGACAAATTTCTTGAAAAACAAAAATTATCAAAACTCCAGAATTAAATCATCTTTATAGCTTTATATCTAATAAAGAAGTTGAGGCTGATGGAGAAGTCATATATCTTGATTATGACAAACATATCCATTTATCAAGCCTCATGGGCTTCCCAGGCGGTGCAGTGGTAAAGACTCTGCCTGCCAATGCAGGAGACGTGGGTTCGATCCCTGGGTTGGGAAGGTCCCCTGGAGGAGGAAATGGCAACCCACTCCAGTATTCGTGCCTGGGAAACCCCATGGATCGGGGAGGCTGGTGGGCTACAGTCCACTGGGTCACAAAAGAGTCAGACACGACTGAGCGAGCATAGCACAGCACACCAGGTGAGTCGGACACGACTTAGCAACTTAACAGCCAACAATGTGGACTGTACACTGAAAATGGGGACCCTTATTATATTGTAAATTATACTTCAGTCAAGTTGATTTAAAAGGGGGGAAGGGAGGGACGGAAGCGTAGAGGATTTACTTAATTTACTGAAGACCAGGCCCAAAGCAAGGTGCTCTGATTCCCAGTAGACCTCTTTCCCCACCAGATCCCTGTGCCTTGGTGTTACCATGGGGGAAATGTAGTCCTTACGCTCTTTGAGATGAGAAAAAGCAGTCACATCTGTTCAGAAATTGCCACTGGTCATCTGTTTCTAACCTAATTTCCCAAACTTTAATTCAATCTGCATTCTGATCTCTGATCAGGGCAGCACACACATAAACCCGGGGAAAGAGCCTAGGCTGAGGTAGACCTGATGGCTGCCCGTGGGAGTGCAGGTACTCAGAACTTCTCCTTTGTCTCTCATCGCTCTGCACCCCACTCTGCCACGTCCCCCCGGAGTCGGAGCTAGGACTCTGCTCTCCCGATTCATGGTCCCGGGCTCTTGCCGATACACTACAACCAACATCAGCTGTGAATTAGTGGTGTTCAGCCCTAAACTCACAGTTCATATGGATGTATGCTTTAGAGATACTGGACTGAAATGGACATCTAATTCAAGGCAGAAAGCCCTGCCTCTGCTTTATCCTTCTGCCATTAACATATTAACCAGATTAGCAAGCTATCAGCGGCACTCAGTCCTGGGAGCCTGGTATAGTTCATTCGGGGCATTTCACAGTCTCCTGACTGCATTTCAGTGAGAGAGAGGGAAGCTGAAAAGAGAGAAGGCAAGAGGGTTAACGTAGGGCACGGGTGAGGACTCGTGTGCCAGGACGGGGTAGCACAGAGTCTGAGGAGCGTGCACCCAAAACTGGGGGAAGGAAAAACACCTCAAGCAAGCAGCTGCTGACTCTCATGTTTCCCTCAGAGCAGGGGACAGGGTGGTTTGGCGGAAAGTACAGGACTTTCAAAACCAGACGACTCTTGTTCCAGCGCTGCTTAGTTTCTGAGTAAACTTGAGCAGGTGACTTAACCTCTCTGAACTTCCATTTCCTCACTTTGCCATGAAAACCAAGTCTTCCTCATGTTGTTAGAAGACCTAAAGGGCCATGAAAAAGCCACAAGCCTGTTTTGTTCTTCCCTTTCTTCTTTTTTCCTCCATCCCCTCTTCCTAACTCCCTCGATATATGAAAAGTAGAGATCAAAAAGACCCTAAAATCCTTTATGACGACACCCTCCTTTTACAGGTGAGAGAAGCAAAAGACTGCCTGTGATCCCACCGCTTTCCATTGGCAGTGCTGTGATCCCCTGAATATAGCGTGCTCTTTCCACACCAGGGCTGCGGGGTGGGGTGGGGGAGCATGTAATTGACTTAGAAATCCTAAGTCCCAGTTTCCAAAATGCATATGTGCACGAGGAGGAGAAGGGGGCAACAGAAGATGAGATGGTTGGACAGTATCACTGACTCCACGGACATGAAATGGAGAAAACTCTGGGAGATGGTGAAGGACAAGGAAGCCCGACGTACTGCGGTCCCTGGGGCTGCAAAGAGTTGGATACGACTGAGCGACTGAACAACAAAGGACCCTGACTGGGAGACAACTGGAATGGGGATGTGTGGGAGGACTCAGAGGCCTCCCGTTTTCCCAGCCCCCAGTTCGCTCTTGGCCCTTCTTGCCTCCTTTGCCAGCCTCTTCTTCCTTGTCTGATTACACGCTTCATGTCCGGTCTGAGAACACTGCTGTCTTCTCCCAGAGGCCTTTGGTATAATCTTGGGAGAGGGGACCAGACTCTCAGCATGCTCTGTGCCCACCCCACACACAGATTCTTCATATCCTGAGACCTGTCCCCACCCCATACTGTTTCTTGATATCCTGAGCCCTATACCTGAAGTCAGAGTGCAGCACATTCCAGGAGAGGAGGGATATTTATAAGGTCAAATCCAGTAAGAGATTTCCCCACCAGAAGATTAGCAGGACTGTACTCAGTTATATTGCAAAGGCCTGAATATGTGTGAGGAAAGGGATCATAAGGGCTTACTGGTCATGGAGGAAGGAGCATCATTTTGATCAAGGTAAATTTGGATGCACCAAGCGGTGACTCTGGATGCAGTGATGCTAGCTCGAGCAACTGAGAGTGGTTCCATTAGCTCGCTTTGCTGGCTGAAGAAGACTTGAGATCAATTAGGACTGTAGCCTAGGGAAAGCTGAGATGCCGGAAATGGTGAGGTTCAATTACAGAAAAGAATTCAAAGATGTCAAGAGAGAGGAATGTGGCTGTAGATTTAGGCCTATGGATGATCTCATCATCAAGGCCTGAGACAGACGCTGGCAAAGGAAATGCCAGCATCTTCGAGAAGCAGTGCAGTGGCTATTTTGTGAGGGTTTGGGATAGTGGTAGAAACAGGACCCCCTGACTACAGCGAAAGGTCCCAAGGTGTCAAAGGGCAAGTAGTTACCCTAGAACAGTCAGAGACAAATGAATGTGGTTACTTCAACAGGCATTAGGGCTCATGAGAATAGACGGACCTGGTGAGATTTTAGGGTATGCTAGATTGGTCGTGGAGACTCCGGGCCAGCTTGATGTATACAACTGAAAACAATTTCAAGTCTTTTGAATCAAGGCTACCACCATATCTAAAAGTTTGACTCATTTCTTTTTTAAAATTTTTATTGGCGTATAGTTGATTTTCAATGTTGTGTTAGTTTCAGGTGTACATCCAAGTGAATCTTTTATGTGCATACGTATCCACTCTTTTTTCAACTTTTTCCCATAAAGGTCATTACAGATTATTGAGCAGAGTTCCCTGGGCTTTACAGGAGGTCCTGGGTTCTAGGTCCATAACGGCATTATTTCATTCTCTTCTAATGGCTGAGTAGTATTCCATCGTCTATATGTATCACATATTCTTTATCCATTCCCCCATCGATGGCATTTGGGTTGCTTCCATGTCCTGGTATTGTAAAAGGTGCTGCAATGAACATTGGGGTGCATGTATCTTTATGAATTATGGTTCTCTCTTGATATATGCCCAGGAGTGGGGTTGCTGGGTCGTACGGTAGCTCTAAATCCCAATCAATTCACTGAATTGTATCCTCTATTGACAGGAAAAGGAAAGTGCCTAAGGAGTCAAGTTCTGCTAATGCTGCAAATGTGTTCTGTAAATTTTCCTCCTTGCCTTCCCCAAAGGCACTTGTGTCTGTTTATATGTCACTGTACTGGGGAGGGGTTTCCCTGGTGGCTCAGATGGTAAAGAATCTGCCTGCAACGTGGGAGACCTGGGTTGGGAAGATCCCCTGGAGGAGGGCATGGCAACCCACTCTAGTATTCTTGCCTGGAGAATCCCCATGGATAGAGGAGCCTGGCGGGCTACAGTCCATGGGGATGCAAAGAGTCGGATACAACTGAGTGACTAAGCACAGCACAACACACCAGGGAAAGGAAAATGCCCAAACTTTTCAGAAATATCTGGACACTGACTTCAATAATACTATGAAAGCAGGGGGACTAGTGGGGATCAGGTAGTAACTGAATTTTGGAGTGTGTTTTGACCTTTTTGGTTTTTTTGATGGAGGGAAAATATAATAGAAATGGAAAAGAGTGCAAAGATCATAAAGAGTTTTCACTCATGTAACAGCATCCATTCTCCCTTCCCATCGCTGAGTCCCTCCCTCACCTGCAGCTCTGCATCTCAGTCTCCCTTCTCCCTCCCATCCCAGAGTCTTTGAAGTGACTACTCTCTGGTCTGAATATTCCTCTCAGCTCCTCCCACCCCTTCATCTAACTAATCCCACCTCATCCTTCAGAACTCAGCTCCAGGCAGGGTCCCTTCCCTAAGAAACTGTGACTGCCCCTGAATCTGGGTCAGCCTCCTTGCTTCAACGGTATCATGCAATCATGTTCCTTTCCTTCAGAGCACTTTCCCCAGCAGGCCTCTATACATTCACACAGGTGACTTGGTGAATACCCCGTTCTTCCACCAGAGAATCACCACCACAAGAGCAAACTTTTAGCCAGACTATAAAAGCTGACTTAGGAGTCTGGAAAAAAAAAAAAGATTGTGATGAAAAGGGAAAATTGAAGCATCTCACTGCTCTTTGTTTTGGCATCCTGTGTACTCACAGGCCTAGAAGGGGCTGATGGAAGGGTTTGCAGGCTGAGAGACTGGACTTTAAGTGGTCGGCAGAACTCTAATAAACCTTTGTTTCAAGTCTTTTATTTTGCCATACTTCCCTTTTAACAAACTTTAAGGAAATAACTCCCCCTGAACTACAACAGTGTACTGCCAAAGAGCTATCAAATAAGAAAGGCACGTGTTTCCTGAGTTTGGGTGAATGAACCGCAGCACTCGCTTAAAAGCCTTTTTTTTTTTTTTTTTTTTTTTACTAGCAGGGAGGATGCAAAGGAGGTTTTCCTTCACAACGTTATTTTTCTTGTGAAAACGTTTGGCGCCACCTGCTGGCAAAAGCCACACTGACTTCTGAGCATTCACAGAATGTATTAATAAATGTCTCTCAAACAAACTAGGTATGAAAAATCTTGATGCGGCTTATTTGGTACATTTCTAAGAATACAAGGAATTTACATTTCTTCCTGAAAAAATTCCCATCTGACATACCCCCACCACTTGGGGCAATTTGTGTTCCTGCAGAAGTGGCTTCCTCTAAGGGAAAACTTTCTTTAACATAATAAATTTTATGCATCTCATGTTTGACCTAAAAGAAGGACAAACGAGAGAAAGAAAAGGAATTGCCCAGAAATTCTTAAGGTCCCTTCCAAACTCTAGCATCCTAGGGTTCTGAGGAGGTTTGCGAATGTTTCTGATAAGAACGCCTGGCCCAAGCATTCTCAGCCTATCGGTCAGTCCTCACTTGGAGCAAAGGTGTATGTTCCTCACCCTCGAATAAAACATAAATAGATCCAGTGAATCCCTGTGATGTTTCATGAACTGGAAATGTACTTCTTAACCTTTCACGCCTGAATATAAGAAAAACAAGAAGAGTGTTATTTAATGTCTTGACTAACTTATGCCAGGTTACCAGTTCTAACTAGCTGACATAATTAATGCAAATTATGTTTCAGGGAATGATTAACGCAAATTATGTTTCAGGGAAATTCATCCCTTTATAAATTGGCTGTGTTTTAAAATCTCCACATGCGCAAGCCATGTGTGTGAATTATAGGGGGGAAACATAATTTTCCTGGAAATGTGTAGGTTGATAAGCAGAAACATGCCGGGTCTGCCTGATACTCCAGAGGAACGTTCATGACAAAAGAGTTAGTGTGCCAGCCATAGGAAACGCGATCCTAAGTGTCAGCCAGGAGAGAACAATGTCTATAGGAACTGAAGTCCATCCTTGAGAGAGAACAGCCCCCAGAAACAGCCCAGCAGGAGCCTGAATTCACTGATCTTTTAGTTCAAGTCTCTGGCTTCCCTCGTGGCTCAGGTGGTAAAGAATCTGCCTGCAATTCAGGAGACCGGGGTTCGATCCCCGGGTCAGTCAGGAAGATCGCCTGGTAAAGGAAACAGCAACCACTCCAGTATCCATGCCTAGAGAATTCCATGGATGGAGGAGCCCTGTGGGCTACGGTCCATGAGGTCCCAAAGAGTTGGACACGACTGAGCGACTGACACTTTCTCTTTTTACAGACAAACAGAGGTCTCAAGAGCTTAGGTGACCTTTTCACAGGCCTTTATCAAGTCAGAGAAGAGCCAAAGGTGGGTGCCTGACCTTCTGTGCTTGCTGTTTCTCCCTCTCCATCACCCTGGCTCTAACCAGTGTCCTCTTTTTTGGTGATGCAAAATGCAGAGGTGGTGGGAGAGGTGGCAAAAGCCCCTCTGGAGTATATATAATATACATCACTTAGACTGAATATCTTTCTCTTTCAAATAAATAAACAAAGCTCTTAATGTAAAATAAAGGAGGAAGGAAGAAAACCCCATCCCAGTTAGGCAGAGGGTACGCGACAAAGTGAATACTGACGTCCATGTCATCAGGCATCAACTGCGGCCCACGCACCTTTCACACTTTGTCGTCAAGTCTCATAAACACTCTTCAGTATAGCGTGACTACATTGCAAAAAGTCCTGCTTAGAGAACCTAAGGAGGTACTGTTTCTAGTAAGTCAAATTAATACAGAGTGTTGCCCCAGGCAGCGTAATCCCAGTAGCTGTTGAGCTCAACATTTGCCTTTAAAAAGAGAATTATTGACTCGGGTATAGACTCCAGTTGAAGCATGAGTCAGGCAGCCTAGCAGACCTGGTTTGTTTTTAGCCAAGTGTCGGGGAAGGGGTGTGCTCACCAGCAAAGCATGTCACAGAGGATGTAGACACACACACGCACACACACACACACTCATCTGCCTAGTACAGCTGGCCCAGGCGTCTCTCGCCTGACAGAGTAGGGGCTGTTTTCGACCCCTACACATCCTTAAGGAATGCGATCCTTGTAGAGTTCATAGACAGGAAATGACCTTGAGGAAAGCCACTCAATGCCATTCTTTGAATGTTCTGCTGTCAGCTCCCAAAACTGTCAGGAATGAGGTAGTGAGTGTCTACTTCAGCTGTACAAACTGGGGCCATCAAAGAATTTCAGGAAAGAAAAAAGCTGGGAATCATCGTAATTCACACTTGAACCAAATATGGCAGCTGCAGCAGGCGGCTGATGGGCATTCTGAACGAGGCCACCTCAAGTTCAAATTCGAGAGCTGCCATTTTTCAGCATAGGACATTGAAGATCATACATAACATCTCAGGTTTCCCATCTGCTTGGGAGGGGGGATCGGGGCGGGGGCAGTCCTCAGAGCGTGATAAAACTAGTCAGTCTTTGATAAATGCTGCTCCTCACTCTATCTTTCCAACCCCCTTGATGACCTGGTGAGAATTCACCGGTTTCTATCCGAACCAAAGACTAAGGCCCATACAAAGGGGCTGCCAGCCCAGCTTCCCTGCCACTGAGGTCACATTGATGCTAAAAGGAGCAAATGAGCAAGTTTGACACTTAATACAAAAGTGCTTACATCAGATTCTCAAAAGGCTTCATTTCCCCCAAACGTTTAAGAATCACTGCTATAATTTCTTCCTTGCAGCTCCCAGCACTTTTCCCTCTTCTCCTTGGTAGCTGTCATCACTTCTCCCCAAATACCTGAGAACCTCTCCGTCTCCCTGCCTTCAGCTGCCCCCCACCCACTCTCCCCTCTGCTGCCAGAGTGGGCTCCCTGACACGTCAGTCCTTGCGAAGAAAGCCTGGGTTTTATTCGGGGGTCTGCAACTCCCCTTACTGCCTTGTGTGGAGGAAAGATGTCCTTCCCTCCATCTCCTGAAGTGTGACTGTTGGTCTAAGAGTCAGACTATTTGCCTTAACAGCGACTGGTTTAGTACTGCTCTGCGTCGCAGTTCTGAGCATTGATCTGTGAGAGAAGGTTTTTGGCTTTTTCTCAAATTACTCTTATCTATAGGCCACGAAATATTCATAACTATCATCTTACAATCCCCCTGCCTTACTCATGGACGTTGGATTCCCGTGAGACTGGAAGCTCATGGAGCAGAACTTCCCTTATGCTACTTTTCAATTCGTCCCTATTATATTGTATAATAATAGATAAGGAGACAAAGATTCTAGTTCACAATAAAAATAAAATCCACTTGATGATTATGTTTGGCTCCAAACTGTCATCTGTTGTTTTCCAGAATATGGTGTCAGGCTAGATTTCAGCCTTCTTTGCTAATTAGGAGATGGTTCCTAAATGATACAAACAAGGAGACCTCTCTACAGGATGTTATGGTCACACCCAATCAAGGTTTTAGGACACCAAAGACAGAGAGACTTTCAACACCCTGTCTTCTCAGCAGAGACAAGGTCACATACTGGCCTGAGTCATCAAAGTCAACAAGACAGGTAGTCAGAAGGGATCCTGGCAACACTGGCAAGAAGATGAAGTGGACATAAGATACAAGGTCTTCTCCCCTAATCACCCAAATCATTAAATTAAAAATCCCGCCTGTCCCTACACAGTCCAGAGAACAAATTAGCCGCCTTGTGTACAGACCATCTGCAATTAGGGGCAGTAGCATAGCTTCTGTTCCTGTAATTACAACTTCTCCTGTGTGGACAGACAGATCCCTCATTGTGTCTGGAACAATCACAGCATTCCAAACACTAAGCAAGCCAAAGTTGCATACCCCAGGGCCGGCTCTTTCAACAATCTATCGCTCAGCAGCTCCTCCCGCAGCCAGCTCAAGGACCCGGTTTCCTGCCATTGTTAGTGAGTTGAGCCTGGAATTCCATCCAAATGGATTTGACCCCTTCACTAAACAGCAGAGCATGTTTCCCTGATTAGTATATTCCTGTGTTTAGACGGGAAGTGGAAGGATTGGGGGAAGTGGAGGGAGAAAGACAAGAAAAATAACAAGGGGGAAGAAAAATACTTCATTCTATTCATGCTATAATGATAACAACTTGGAACTCTGGCTTCATCCACTAGTGTAATAAGAGTTCTCACCCATGCATAAATACACATGGGTCTATCAAAAAGCCCATTTTATACAGTAAAGTAACTGGGCTGAGTATGAGCAAGCGTACCTGGCTTCATTAATAAACAGTTATTGCTCACCAGGCTCTGAGCATTCTAAGCAGGAGAATGCAGAAAATTATAAACTACAGTCTCTTGTGAGTGTACTTTTCTACGTGAGTTCTGTTCCCTAAGGATATTATTTCTTCTCACGATGATGGTAATTAGGGGACCTTTGATACCAGGTAAGTGGAATGATTCCTAGTTGTACAAGATTGCAAGGGCCCTTCTCCACGACATGCGTTCAGGCACTGCACTCTACTTTTTTGTTTTTTTCTATAATATGAAAGCATTTATCAGTTTTATTGTCTTTTAGGGGATTCCCTGGTGGTCCAGTGGTTTGGACTCCTTGCTTCCACTGCCAAGGCTCTGGTTGATCCCTGGTCAGAGAACTAAGATTTTACAAGCTGCTCAATGCAGCCAAATTAAAAAAAAAAAAAAAAATTATTGTCCTTTATATCTAGTTGAACCTGCCTTATATAGATCAATACACTATATGTTCTTTGGCAAATATTTAATTATCACATGTATAATAAGGTCTTGGGCTTTGCAGGTGGCTCAGTGGGAAAGAAACCACTTGCCAATGCAAGAGCCAAGGGTTCAATCCCTGGGTCTAGAGGATCCTCCTGGAGGTGGAAATGGCAACACACTCCAGTATTCTTGCCGGGGAAATCCCAGGGACAGAGGAGCCTGGCCACAGTCTATGGGGCTGCAAAGAGTTGGATACAACCGACAGACTTGAACAAACACACACACACACACATTTAATACGGTCTATATGTCGAAATGACCCAAAGATATAGAAAATGTAACTCGCATTTAAAAGCCTATGAAGTTATAACATTTTAAAACTTAATGTTCCTTAAAGACACCATCAAGAGAGTGAAAAGACAACCCACAGAATGGGAGAAAAATGTTGTACATCATATATCTGATAAGGAATTTGGATCTAGAATATTTGAAGAACTGTTATGACTCGAGACAAATCACATAGTTAAAAGTGCGAAAGAATTTGAATAGACATTTCTCCAAAGAAGATACACACATGGCCACCGCACACATAAAAGATGCTTAATATTGCTAGTTATCAAAGAAACACAAATCAAAACCACTGCATATCTGCTCAAAAGTGTGTGTTTGTTGCTCAGTCACGTCTGACTTTTCATGTTCCCATGGACTGTAGTCCGCCAGGCTCCCCTGTCCATGGAATATTCTATGCAAGAGTACTGGAATTCCCTTCTCTAGGGGATCTTCCCAACTCCGAGATCGAACCTGGGTCTCTTGCATTGCAGACAGATTTTTCACCATCTGAGCTACTAGGGAAGCCCAATAAAACTGAAGCGAGTTGCCATTTCCTCCTGCAGAGGATTTTCCCAACCCAGGGATCAAACTTGCTCTCCCTCAAGTCTCCTGCATCGTAGGCAGATTTTCTTTACTGCTGAGCCACCAGGAAGCGCATTTGCTAAGACACTTCTAATAAAGGTGACAGATAATCATCATTGGTGAGAACGTGGAGAACTCAGAAGCTTCAGACATTGCTAATGGGGATGTAAAACGGTGAGACTTTGGAAGAAAATCTTACAGTTCCATATTCAGTTAAACATGCAGTTACCATATGATTCAGCAGTTCCACTCACTCGCAGGTATCCTTCCAAGAGGAATGAAAAAATAGCCACACAAAAACTTGTATATTCATGTGTGCTGTGCTGTTCTGTGCTGTGCTCAGTCATGTCTGACTCTTTGTGACCCCATGGCCTGTAGCCCGCCAGGCTCCTCTGTCCATGGGATTCTCCATCAAGAATACTGGAGAGGGTTGCCATTTCCTCCTCCAAGGATCTTCCCATAGCATCATTATTCATAATAGCCCCAAAGTGGAAAACAACCCAATGTCCAACAACCGTTGGATGGATAAATAAAATGAGATATAGCTATACAACAGAAAAGTATCCAGCAGTAAAACAAACGAAGCACCGGTGTATGCTACAACATAGGTGAATCTTGAAAACATACTAAACAAAAGAAGCCAGGTGCAAACAGCACATACATTATGATTTCACTTTATGAGATGCCCAGAGCTGACAGAGACAACAGAATTGACAAAACAGAGACAGACAGTAGACTAGTAGTTGCCCAGGGCTAAGCAGGGGCCACCCAGGTGGTGCTAGGAGTGAGAACCAGAGATCCCAGCGTCAGGAAGACCCCCTGGAGGAGGGCACGGCAACCCGCTCCAGTATTCTTACCTGGACAATCCCACAGGCAGGGAAGCCTGGTGGGCTACGGTCCGTAGGGTCACAAAGAGTCAGACACTGAGCGACTGAGCACACACGAAAACATTTAATTGGTTTTGCTAAACATAGAACCTAGGGAATCCCTACAGAGATGTGGCCCAAGCTGATGTCGTGAGACAAGTAAAGTGCTCCCAGTTTACAGAGTTCCAAAAACAGAAGTAGAAAGCTTTCAAAGATATTATGGTCCTGCTCTACTCATTATCCAGTTAGAACCTTTCTCCAGGCACCTTTAAGAATTTCTAGAAACACCAAAGTCTTCATTGTCTTCTAGCTATTGTGCCGGGGGCAGGGAGAGAGGTGGAGCTTCTGCTCTTGTTTCCATTCATTCCATCCCTTCCCCAGTGTGCTCTAGAGCAGATCTTGGCCTAGATTCTGAAGACCTCTGCTATGCTATCTTCCTGTGCTTACCTTTTTCCCTTTTCCCTCATCTCACTGAATCCTCTTCAACAGTAGCCTTTTTGCCTCACACTATTTTGGAGTAATAAAAATGTTCTAAATCCATGTAAGTAAATTCTACATTTTATCTACAATTTGCAACCTTCCAATAAATAGAATCTATTCCTGGAATAAATCCAGTCCATGGAATTCTCCAGGCCACAATACTGGAGTGGGTAGCCTTTCCCTTCTCCAGGGGATCTTCCCAACCCAGGGATCAAACCCAGATCTTTCACACTGAAGGCGGATTCCTTACCAGCTGAGCCACAAGTGAAGCCTGACGAAATCATTGAAAGTAACTTAATTCACCTTGGTCATGGACAACTTTTGCAGTTTGGTTTGGTTTTGGTTTGGTTTGGTAAATCTTAGTAGCTTTCAAAAACATTCGAATGGAAAATAGTTAACTTTCCTCTGCAACCTCATTAGCAAGCCATAATGAGAGCAAGTCTCAGGCCAAATTTTCACACACGGACACCTATCTGATAAACATTAACAAAACAGGCTTAGAACAATTCATCAACTGGATTTCTAAACTTGACCAAGCCCCAGCTGCCTGTTCTTTAGGTGTGCCAAACATGTCCTGTAACATGTTTGCTCACCGCAGATATGACAAAATTCCTAAGTAAGAGTCAAAACATTGTAATTGACAACATTTCATCCCTTAAACCAATGACGGGATGTAGGACCAAATAGGGATCAAGCTAAGATGTGAAATGGGTCCATCGTTGAGCTGAATCTTAGGTCCTGCTCATTCAGAGAAGGAGCACCTCTGAGCTCTAGTTTATGCATCTTGAATCCCTTTAAATTCACAGTGAGAAGTAATTAACAAGACTCTAGTTTCATCAATAAAAATCCATTGCTGATAATTATATGAATTAGCAAAGCAATGTAACTGAACGAGGAGACCTTATAAAAGATGTGAATGACCTTTCTGATATAACCCTGGCTGGCCACCTCCTAACTGCTGCTGCTGCTAAGTCGCTTTAGTTGTGTCCGACTCTGTGCAACTCCATAGACAGCAGCCCACCAGGCTCTGACCTCCCTGGGATTCTCCAGGCAAGAACACTGGAGTGGGTTGCCATTTCCTTCTCCAATGCATGAAAGTGAAAAGTGAAAGTGAAGTCACTCAGTGGTGTCTGATTCTTCGCAACCCCATGACTGCGGGCTACCAGGCTCCTCCGTCCAAACTAGGCCTTCTTAACCTGAGATTGACCTAAAGTAACACACGCAGAGCGTCACTCTCATTATACCCAAGTATTTCTAAAGAGGGGCTTCCCTGGTGACTCAGCAGTGAAGAATCCGCCTGCCAAATACGGGAGATTGGAATTCAATCTATGGGTCTGGCAGATCCCTTGGAGGAGGAAATGGCAACCCACTCCAGTATTCGTGCCTGGAAAATCCCATGGACAGAGGAGCCTGGCGGGCTACAGTCCACGAGGTCACAGAGAGTTGGTCATGACTTTGTGACTAGACCACCAGCATCATTTCAAAGAAACTTATAGGCATCATAACAAGCCCATAAATTAACATTTTGTAGATTGAACCTCTGTTACATATGAACAAACGCTCTAGGATCCGTACCTGTGTGCTTTTGGAGGGTCTTCTGAGTAAGCAATGAAGATGGATGTCTTCCTAGCCACACTGCCTGCTGCCCAGGGAAGGGTCATTTAAGCAATGTTGGAAGCAGAGGGACAACCACTCCCAGCCTGGACTCCCCACCTCACTTATGGACCCCTAATCTCTTCCGGAAAGGGTTGTGTTCGGTGAGGTTTTTTTTTTCCATACCACTCCAGTGACACATTGAAAAACTTAAAGGTCTTACTTTTGTGGTGCAAGGACTACTTTGAGAATGTAGTAATAATCTCTTCAATAAAGGTGCACATACGCACGTGCAAAAAATATTTTTTAAGAAAACTTTAAAAAATTATTTATCTATCTTTGGCTGCGCTAGGTCTCTGTCGCTGCCCTGGGCTTTTTCATTTGTGACGAACAGGGGCTTCTCTTGTCATGGCGCGTGGGCTTGAAGCTCTTGGGCTCAGTAGTTGTGGCATATGGGCTTAGTTGCCCCCACGGCATTTGAGATCTTTCTGGACCAGGGAAGTGGCAATCCATTCCAGAATTCTTGCCTGGAGAATCCCATGGTCAGAGGAACCTGGCGGGCCGCAGGCCATGGGGTCGCAAAGAGTCAGACACGACTGAGCGACTAACACCACTCTGACTACGGACCAGGGATCCAGCTCACGTCCCCTGCACTGGCAAGCAGATTCTTAACCACTAGACCCCGGGGAAGTTCTGCAAAAATTAAACTTTCAATTCCTTTTCAGAGTGTTTACAAACCCTGGCCCTACCCCCACTCACCACCGTCATCACCAGCTTCTTCCTCTAATTTTCCAGGAATCCACTGAGGCTTTTCAATAGATCACCTCTGACATTATGACATCAAGAAAACCAGTTACCCGCCTGAGCCCCCAAGTTTCATCTTGCCTGTAGTCTGCTCTCACAGCGCTTCCTCCTCCTCCATCACAGTACTCTGAAGAGGAGTGAAATATCAGTTACGGACGCAGATCAGTTATGGAAGTGCAGATCACTGTGTAAACGCATCGGATTCTGTTAAGGAAAGTACAGCCCACAGTGAGGAGAGGCTTTAGTCTCCTCTGCCTTCCCCTGGACACGTAGGATATTATTAATACCTGGCACCAAGTCTGCTCACACTTTCTGTGTTTTTTCAGAAGCAGACAAGCAACAGTGTTTTCCAGGACGGCCCTCTGCAATGTTGTTGTTTAGCCGCTCAGTTGTGCCCGACTCTTTGTGACCCCGTGGGCTGTAGCCCACCAGGTTCCTCTGTCCATGGGATTTCCCAGGCAAGAATACTGGAGTGGGTCGCCATTCCCTTCTGCAGGGAATCTTGCCACCAGGGGATGGAGCCTATACCTCCTGCATTGGCAGGATTCCTTACCACTGAGCCACCCGGGAAGCTTTCTGCCATAAGCAGTGCTCACCTTGGGTTTCTTCTCCCCTCTTGACACATGGCCCTTGCTTTTACCTCTCAGCTTTCCTTCCCCACCCGTCCTCACTCAGAGCTGACACAGGACCCTGAACTGCTGAATTAATTCA